>NC_143020.1:68845276-69148193 GCF_055824585.1 Amblyomma mixtum | reverse complement strand
ACTTACTCTTTTGTTATTGGGGGTGTCCCATTACTGTGCACTAATGCCTGTCTCACGGACGTTCTGTCACATTGGATACTGAATAGATTTTTGTGGAACACTTCGGCTGCTTTACTTTAGCTATCTTATCCATATTTCCAATGACATTGCCCTCTTTGTCTCTTTGCACATACATCTGGTTTTGACCTATGTCTAGTTTACTCTTCACTGCTTTTACGCTACCTCCGTTCTCCATAGCATGCTCGATTTTCTTCATATTAAACTTCCTTATGTCTGCTACCTTGCATTGTTTATTAATTTTGATACATATACCAGTAACACCACTGATACATATACCAGTCACCATCGTCAAACCTATCATTTTTAATAGCCTCGATGTTTCTCCCCGTGGGTGAGTAACGCTATGTTACAGCTGCTGTGTACTTTTCTATTGAGTCCTATTGGTAAACTGCCATTCATGATATGAGAGAACCTGCGATAAACGCGCCACCAAATTCTTATTCTTCTAGTTATTTCCCCCCTCATGATCCAGATCAGCTGTCAGTACGTGCCCTAAAGAGACATATTATATTACTACTTCCAGTACCTCGCCACCAATTGCGAACTGCTGTTCTCTTGCTAGACTGTTGAATAATACTTTGGTTTTCTGCTTGTTACTTTTAGCCCTACTGTTCTGCTCAGCCTGTCTAACTCATTTATAATGCTTTGCAGTTCATGTGCCGAGTGACTTAGCAAGGTAATGTCATCAGCGAGTCGCAGATTACTTAGGTATCCTCCATTAACTCTTGTCCCCAACTGTTCCCACTTCAGGCCCCTCAATAACTGCTGTAAACAGGCGATGAATAGCATTGGAGAGATCTTGTCTCCCTGCCTGACACATTTCCTTATTGAAATTCTTTGTTGGGTGCCATCGCCCTTTAAACCCATGCGGAGTGTTACAGTTTTAGAGTTCAGTGCCGAGGACAATGCAATCAAACGGCTTGCATAATACGGAAGGGACGTTGCAACCAGTGCTGATATATTTTATTCCGCCAAGGAATATTGCGCACATTTCAGTGAAGTCATTAGTTTCCATTTTCCACTGTTTAATACTCATCTTGTGTCGTTGTGAATTCAGAAAGTACTTTGCGAAATGTGGATTGTGAGGATTTAACGTCCCCAAGGAACACAGTGGCTATGAGGGAGGCCGCAGTGAGGGGCTCCGGGTTACTTTTGGTTGCTTTTTTAGGAGGAAAGGAAATGACGCAGTAACTGTCTCACATACCTGGGTGGACACCCGAACTACGCCGTAAGGCCAGGGAGGAAGGTGGGAGTGAAAGAAGAAAGAAAGAGATGCGGTAGCGGAGGTGTCGGGAATAATTTCGATCACTTGGGGTCCATTAAGGTGCACTGATATCGCTCAGCACGCGGCCTCCATCGAAACGCGGCTGCCGCGGCCAGGTTCGAACCCGGGTCATCCGGCTTAGTAGCGGGCAACCATAAGTGTTGTTAATTAACCGGTCTTCACCTCAGCGGGTAAAGACGTAGTGAAGTTCAGAAATGACCTACCAGGAATTAGCTGAATCTGCAAAGTTTCCAGTTATATTTATCAGAAATATAAGCATAATTAAGATACGTGATGTGCTCGTGACATAAAATGTTTTCAGTTTTTTAATGGGAATTATATTTTATAGTTCACTTCAAGTGAATTGAATGACGCCGTTGAAAGTGTGAAACGATCGCAATCAAGCAATTTTATTCAGAGGCCACACTAAGGTGAAATAGGACTCATACTTGCCTTTTTTATTTACACAAGCGGAGAGAAATACGAAGCCTTTGAGTGCCAAGAGAAAGTTAAACAAAAACAAAACAGCCTTCAACAGGTTCATTGTATGTACTGAACTTTTGTGCCGAACAAAAATTCAGAGGTGTAAGTACTTCGAAGTCTAGAACGTTAGAAGCATGCACTTGTAACACCGTAGAGTAGGCTGCATGTTTCGCTGCCCCTTGCCTCAGGCGTGCGTTGCAGTGAAGACCGAGCACGGAGCAGAGGTGGATTAAACTTCAACATTACTTTTCGACTAAAACAAAAAGCGCTCAAGTTTATCTATTTGCCTGCTTGAATTCGCTGTATTTTATATCTTTACTAGGATCACCAAAGTATGCCGTTTCCGGCTAAGTATACGGCTGGAAGGGTATTTAGAGTAGCTTAGATTTCACTTTTTCTCGTAATTTCTCTTCTTGTTGGTCCTAAGCATTTCATCACTTTTTTGACGTTCTGATAGCTTGGGCAAGTAGATGTAGCTACTACAGTAAGAAAAAATATATATCTTGAAAAAGTCAATCCTTGAGAAGTTCCACTTTTTGAAGAATTTTTTATTCATATCTAAATGCACGGATTTGGTGCAAGCTTGTGATCTTTGGGAGGAGAAATGTTCAGTTAGTTGGAATATCATAAGTCAAATGCGTAAAACAATAGATTTCCATAAATTAATTTCTTGCACTTTCCTTTGCTTATTACGGCAGTTACGGCGAGAAAATATTGTTGTCTTCGAAAACAGGAAAATTTATCCTATTGCCGCGATAGATCGCGATATATTTAACAGAAATCTGAGGTGCTTTAGTGCAGAGTCAGAACCACCCGAACTCCCTGTTGAGAGTCACAGCTACGAACGCAACGTGACGGCTTGCACTAGAGTCCTGTTCTTACGTGCTCGGGGGCACAACATGGATGACTAAATGCGTTGAGTTTTTGCTGGTATAGCGTCCACTACACAGCGAGGATCTTTTGAGTGGCACAAAAAACAAAACAGCGATAACTTCTGCTTCAGCGCCTGCGGGAACCGTGCGTAAGAGACGCGCGTATCGGGTGAGACAGGCTAATGGCTTCGGAAATCATTTCATCATTTTCTTTATTTTTCATAGCACGACTGAATGTTTGCTGACGCTGGTCTTCCTGTCGAGTGGCGGTTCCATAGACACTCGCTTCTTGTGTCTAGTTTCTGTGGCGTCCGCCGACGGGGGGGGGGGGGGGGAGCCACTTTAGTCTGAGGGCGGTGAACGGTAGACAGCCTGTAAGGAAAATCTGAAGGATGCACATTGAGTACGACTTAACTCTTGGGGTCAAAAGTTATCGCGTGTTACTAAACAAAATGTCAGTGAAGCCAGCGATTCACATTGAGTAAAACTTTCTTTTCGAGAGCAAAAGATCTTTGCATTAGAAAGAGACCGGTCATGTACTTATAAACAATACAGAACGAGACACACAAACGACCGGAAGTACGAGCTAGTAGTAACAAGCGCTATAACTTCGCCTTGTAGCTCCTGTATGGGCCGTCCTTACTTTCAGTTCTACATCTACCTCTTTTTGTGTTATCAATATGTAGTAAATTGTTGCATCAAAGCAGTTTCGTTCTTGTAATCTTATTGCAGCGACTTCCAAAGTAGCTCTGTTATGAAATTCTGTTCCTACTTGCTAATGCTTTTTCGCACACTATGTATTTCATTCTGACTCTGCTTTTATTTCCGTTGAATTGCGTTGAATTGGGCAATTAGAGCAAACCGTAGATTGGAGGGTTAAGGTGAAGACGTGGACGACTTGCGTAAAATGCTTGTTTTTGTGAAAATCGATCATGTCCAATTTTCTCGGACAAAAGTTTTGAAAATTGGGAAATTGGGAGATAGTGCTACGGAAATAGTGCAGGTAATGGTACATTCTTTTCATATGTAGCAAAATATTTCTTTTATAGTGTTACCATCGATCGCATCGAACAGTTAGAAAAAAAAATGGGGAACGCTTTTGACGATAGCAAAAGCGTTAATAGAAAAAAAATTCAAGAGTGGCGTCGGAGATGTGCGGATATACTGATTGTTAGAGTGAAAACTTAGATTATTTGATAAACTTGACTCCATAAATGATTTCCCTCCCGAAAATGTTTTGTCCAGAATTGCTGGGTATATGTATTGCTCTTTCTGAAGATGCTGATGACTGTCGGTGGGAAAAGACTCATTTTTTTTTGCTTTGGATAACTGGTTCCATATATGGACTAAAATTTTCCCGCCATACGATTAGGTTTGTGCCGTAAAGGCTTTTTGAAAAGGACCCAGTGAATACCGTTTGGAAGCGGCGATTTTTGGAGCTTAGGCTCACGGAATCGGGTGACAAAAACTGGCTCCACATCCCTGCTGTTTCCTTGCGAAAACGGCAAGCGGCTACAATGTATGTACATTCATTAGGACCATTTAAGATAAAAAAAGCTCCCTCTTTAGTGCACGTCACCTTGATATTATTACAAAACGGTAATTTATCCATACAAGACAACTTCACTTCGAGTTAAGGTCTCCTTGAGCGGAGTGCAGCTCCTCTAGAAAATCGACAGCTAGCTGTGAACGGCAGTTTCGGCTTGCGAAATGGTTTTTCTCTTGGTTCAGCTAATTAGTCGAGCTCTTCCTTGCCTCGGTAGTTTTTACAAGGTCATTATGATTGATTTTACAGCCGTAGCTATTAAGTCGCAGGTGGCGTCAGCACACATTCAGTCGTGCTATGAAAAATAAAGAAAATGATGAGATGCTTTCCGAAGCCCTTAACCTCTCTCTCTATCTTTAAAAATTTTGCGAAGGTTAGAGATAATAATTGCCGACAACCTCATTAGAAAAGTATGGCTATGCTGTACAATTTCGAGCAACAATTTGCCAAATTAGGCGGAAGCGCCCTTATGGACCCACGGGTGAAACAAGGGCAGAAGCTTTGCCCTGGCTTTCGACTGGCCCTTGTTTCCCTGACCTGGTTAAACCAGCCGCGTAATCAAAAGGCACCAATAAAGATGCTGGCTGTCTTCCCTGGAGGGGTGCCCGACTCATTCTTGGTGAAATGCTCAGGAGATGGCGCCTTGACCCCACCATGTGTAGACGAAGGCACCTTGTGTAATGGTGCCCATTGGTCGCAGATGCTCTTGCGCCAAAAAATCCTCCTCATCGTCATCATTTAAGTAAGCGAAACACCAAATAGATCATTGCAGTGCGAGGTGTGTGAAAGCTGAGGAAGGTCATTTGAACAGTTTGCACGTGCCCAAGAAATTAATTTGATTTGACTTATTGGGGTTTAACGTCCCAAAGCGACTCAGGCTACGAGGGACGCCGTAGTGAAGGGCTCAGGAAATTTCTACCACCTGGGGTTCTTTAACGTGCACTGACATCGCACAGTACACGGGCCTCTAGAATTTCTCCTCCGTCGAAATTCAGCCGCGGCGGCCGGGATCGAACCCGCGTCTTTCGGGCCAGCAGCCGAGAGCCGTAACCAATGAGCCACCGCGGAGGGATCCCAAGAAATTATAACGTGTCAGTGACAAAATACACAAATTTCTCACCTGAAATATTTAGCTCTCCACACTGATAACACTGTATCGCAGCTTGCCCCGGACAAATTTGATTTTGACATCAATTTCACCCGGTAAAGACTGGCTGCGTGCAACCTTTCATTTTTTTTTGATATACCAGGGGAATGCCAGGAGGATTTATTGGTCTAATGTTCTAAGCCAAGACCGTAGGTTTTTGAGTCATGCCTTGGTGGAGAGCACTGTAGCAATCCGATCATACCAGTGGTATTTCAACATATATTGGGGCAGTTCTGCACGGGAAGTTTGCCTTTCACTGGCATCGAAACACCGGCACGGACGGGATGCAAACCGCGAATCTCGAACCCGCGCCCCTCGGCGGCAAAGTTTTTACCTTGCAACGTTACTATTCAGCGTTAAAAACGCCATAGTCACTCGGCGGCTGCAGCGAATCACACCTAGTTCATTATTTTGTAATGTATTGAGAAATTGTTATTTCGACCATTAGGCGGTGAACGGAAATTTATTATTCGCTTGATCGCTTCGAAAAGAAGGCCACCTGACATACAGCTACGCATAGAACAGGTTGCGAATGCAGCTCGTGAGATTATGAAAGCCAAACGGGCGCAGCGGGCGATACGTTCCACAAGAGGCAGCGGTTGCTGGTGTTATAGTGGCCCTGAAGACCAGCTACAAAACAAAATAGATATTCTTATATTCCGGAACTCTGGTATTCTTATTTCCTGCAGTCCGTACGCGAATGGAAAGCTTTGCAACCATGTATTACGGCGCAGCGAATATAGAGACAAATGCTTGTGCACTCTGAAAAAGGCAGTGCTTTGTTATACGCATTATTCACCCTGTTTCCTCATGTACACTTGTTTTCTGTTATTTTCTTCATCTTTCAATCCGCTCCTGTAATGACCCCCTCGGGGTTGGCAGTGTTCCAAATAAATAATTTTTTTTTCTTGCAGGAAGAAGTGTGTGTGGTGGGTAAGAATGTCGGTCGAGCTTCACTGCAGATTTATGTTTTGCTCATTTATATGACACTTAAACCGGTGTTTTTCTGAACGTCTCCCGCTCCAGACATGTCTATTCACAAAATTAACAGCGCAGCTTTCGCGTTTTCTCGAGTAGTTATAAAGGCGGTTTTGTAAAAGCTTCGTGTTTTTCCTTTCCAGGTCAAGTGCTGGAATGAAGACAAAAACTGCGAGGCAGTGCTGCCAGCACTACAAATGGTCCAACACTTCCACCATGAATGCGGATACCATTGGATTTTTTGCAAGAAGTGTTCGGCCACCGTGCTTTGCCGCGACATCTGTGGGCACTTAAGATCAGCGTGCTGATCTACTGTGACGCTTGCTGCATCCGAAGGTCAGGAGGGCAGCTGCAGGGGGCAAGCGGCGCTTACATCGTCCTTTAGAAAATCCCTAGAACGACAGGCCTATGAAAGAAAAGCCTTCTTGGAGCATCTACCAAGTGCAAGTGGCGCGAATAGTGATCGACTCAGCGAAATTGTTCACGGGGTAAACAACTGCCAACAAGCACTGAGAGAAGAACTGAGGCAAGGCACTGACAACGTACAGAAAAGAAGCCGCCGCGGTGGCTCAGTGGTTATGGTGCTCGCCTGCTGACCCGAAAGACGCGGGTTCGATCCCGGCCGCGGCGGTTGAATTTCTTTGGAGGAGAAATTCTAGAGGCCCGTGTACTGTGCCAAGTCAGTGCACGTTAAAGAACCCCAGGTGGTCGAAATTACCGGAGCCCTCCACTACGGCGTCTCTCATAGCCTTAGTCGCTTTGGGACGTTAAACCCCATAAACCAAACCAAACCAAACGTATAGAAAACAGTGATCCAAGAGGCAGGCAACCAAATGTGAGAACATCGTGACTGGCAGAGAAGGTGCTTGCATGAATTAGCTGCATTCAAGGAGGAAACGAAAGAGCGTTTGATTGCAATTGGGGATGTTATGCCACGGACTTTAGGCCCCATGGATAGACTACAAAAAAAAGGAAGATGAGGTGGTGAAGGCAATGAGAGCGAACTTTGAGAAGGTTGCCTAGATTGCACGTAGCATCGAAGAGCCTAAGGAAGAAATGAACGAAGGTAAAAAGACAGTTGACTACATGAAAAAAAAAATACTAAGGCAGACAGGACAGCCTGTATCGATGTGCGAGTTTCTTGTGACTGATGTGAGCTTACAGGGAGAGAAAGCTCTTCAGTCTGGCTGGACTGTGTACGAAGGTGACAGAGCATGTCTACGCGGATATTGCATGTCCCCTGGAGTCTACCTCAAAAAGGAACCTGGAAGAGTTATGTTACATGCATATTTTCTTCTGCACAAAGGAGAGATGGACGATGTTGTTCAGTGGCCATTCAGCCAAACGATCAAACTGAAAGTTCTTCATCCAAATGAATTTTTAGTACGCGAGCTCAAAGAAAGGACACGTACATCTCTTGGTTCTTGTGCAAGGCTGAAGGCGTCAAGGAACGAAGAGTCATTTGGTAGTAACGCCTCACTCAGTCTTGATCACCTAATCAGAAATGGCTACGTGCAAGACGACCAGTTCAGAGTGATGTTTCAGGTCCTACTCTGAGTAGGAGTCTGAAGGACAGCAGAGGCCTGGAGAGTTCACCGCATTTCAGCTCGCATAGAAGCATTACTTCTTGATTCATTCATATATGTTTTATCTGGAGATATGTTGAAGGCCTGTCGGCATTTACTCTTCTGAACCTGCCTCCGAGATTGTTTCTTCGTAGTTGTGTTTGCACAGATATATCAACTCTGAACGACAGGCAAAACTGGAAACAGTGATATTTGAATAAAACAGGACACCTTTCATTCTGGCCACCGTGTGCGCGTGCGTGAACATGTGTGCGTGCGCGTGCGTGCGTACGTGCGTGTGTGTTTGTGTGTGTGTGTGTCACCTTTTTGTAGTGTGAATTATGTGGCCATGAATAAGAGCGTGCATATAAAAATTGGATGGGTTGATGTCGAGTAATACGCGTTTTTGATGCCTCTCGTTGGTCTCTTGAAAGGTAGAAAATGGGGGCCATCGAGAATAAAAAACCTTTCTTACAACCCCACTTCATATACTATAATGCACATCACTACTGCTGCTTAAATGTTAATGAGTCCTTCACTACGGCGTCCCTCATATAGCTCGAGTGCCTTTGGGACGTTAAACCCACATTACAGGAAACGCAACGAATGTCAAAGTATTAAGGCAAAAGCCTTTAATGCCTCATCGTTATCGACAGAAGGTTGTCAGCAGAGGTGTCGCGCTTTTTCTAGTCCGACCAGAAAAAAAATCTCTGTGCCCGATGGGATTCGAACCACCGTCTTCTGTTCCTCAGCCGAGCCTGCTAATGGCAACGCTACTTCCTGCTCTGTTTTTCCTTTTATGGTATTTATTTACATGGGTTTGTACAGAAAGCATATATATACATATGTGTGTGTGAGTATACACACACGCAAAAACAACTATTTACAGAGCACCTAGGTAGGCGCTACGTTGAAGAAAGTTAATAGTAACATATTATAACTAAAAGGTCGGTAAGGATATACAGCGCATCAGGAGAGGAAACCAAGCCGGTACAAAATCCAATTCTTTGTAAATGTCCTTAAATGCTGTAGACACTGGAAGGCGTTTGGGAGGCATCCGTCTGATTCGGCGCCTTTCTGTAAACACTCTCCAGCGTCCTAGACAAGGAGAACTACATAATTGTTGGCAGGAAGTAGGGTACATGGCAGGTAACGGGCATTTACGCTACTTCCTGCCAACGCATATGTAGTTCTCCTTGTCTAGGACGCTGGAGAGTGTTTGCAGAGAGGCGTCGAATCAGACGGATGCCTACGAAATGCCTTCCAGTGTCTACAGCATTTAAGATTGACAAACAATTGTGCACTAAATTAACATCTTAATGACACATCAGTGACACTAGCAGCAACACTGGGCTAAAATCTTTCGCCTCACCGCATTTTAGGTCAACAAAGTGTCCCCCTCAATTTTGTACTCTGCTGCCATTCGGACACCTTTTCAAGAAGTTAGTAGCAGCGGAAGCCTTTTAGCACTCCATCAGTTATTAGTTTCTCTTATTCATCTTTCTGCTACCAAAAGCATGACAAATACATGTTTACCGTGTTTCACTTTAAGAGTGGTAGTTCTCGTTTAGGTATATACTGAACCGCGTACAAACTTGTCTAAATATGTGTTATAAAGCGTTGTAACATCTTTAGGCGAAATCCTTTAATGCCTCATCGTTGTCGACAGAAGGTTGTCAGCAGAACTAGGTGTTACGCTTTTTCTAGTCAGACCAGAAAAAAAAACCTTGTGCACCATGGGATTCGAACCAATATCTTTTTGCTCCTCACCAGAGCGTGCTAATGGCCACGCTACTTCCTTTTTTTTCTTTCATGGTAATTATTTGCATGGTCTTGAATTGAAAGCATATATATACATATGTATGTACACACACACACACACACACACACACACACACACACACACACACACACACACACACACACACACACACACGCACGCGCACGCACACGCACACGCGCACGCGCACACGCACACGCACACACGCACACGCACACACGCACACACGCACACACGCACGCACGCACGCGCACACACACACACACAAACAACTATTTACAGAGCACCTAGGTAGGCGCTACGTGGCAGAAACATAATAGCAACATATTATAACCAAAAGGCCGGTAAGAATATACAGCGCATCAGGACAGGAAACTAATCCGGTACAAAGTCCAATTCTTTTTAAATGTCCGTTACCAGCAGCAACATTTGGCTAAAGTGGATTCTGGGCGAAACAACAGGTTCAACGTTGCGGTCTTGCATGCGCGTTTTCCAAAGGCTATGAAGTCCAATCAGAACAATCATATCATAGGGGGTCCACCGTACTAGACAAGGAGAACTACATATGCGTTGCCAGGAAGTAGCGTGGCTCGTAGACTCGACCTACGCTACTTTCTGGCAACGCATATCTAGTTCTCCATGTCTAGTACGGTGGAGAGTGTCGAATCAGACGGGTATCGAATCAGACTGATGCCTCCCCAAACGCCCTTCAGTGTCTCCAGCATTTAAGATGCACAAACAATTGTGTATTTAATTAAGATCTTAACCACACATCAGTGACACTAGCAGCAACACCGCGCTAAAGGCTTTCGCCTCACCGCTCTTTAGGTCAACAAAGTGCACCCCCCCCCCCCTTTAATTTTTTTAAATGGAAGACACTCGTAGGAAAAAAACTAATAAATGTAGCAAAAGCCGCTAGTGCTTTCTATACGTCCCTGACAAAATTCATACATGATACCTTTTGATTACCGTCGGCAGACCCGTGGTTATGCTCTGGTGTCAAGGTTATACGAGAGTTTCGATGACCACTTACATCTTTTGGAAATAGTTCCGAAAAGTTTTAGTGGCACATTTGAACAGCCAGTGCTGATCTCAAATAAAGAGGACTGGTTTAAGTGGAGAGCACGTGGCAACAGTTCCAGTCCCGGTAGCCTTCTGGGGAAGTCGGAAGGCACGATCGTAAGCAAGCCATTCATACATCATGCCCCGTAAAGCGATACGTGTACGCTTCGTTTACAGGCTTAAACGCAGGTTGGATTGCGTGTGGCAGTTTTATTCTCGGCGATACGAGTATTGAGAAGGGGTGCTAAAGGAAGTTGGTTTGGTTTATGGGGTTTAACGTCCCAAAGCGACTAAGGCTATGAGGGACGCCGTAGTGAAGGGCTCCGGAAATTTCGACCACCTGGGGTTCTTTAACGTGCACTGACATCGCACAGTACACGGGCCTCGAATTTCTCCTCCAAAGAAATTCAACCGCCGCGGCCGAGACCGAACCCGCGTCTTTCGGGACAGCAGCCGAGCACCATAGCCACTGAGTCACCGCGGCGGCCCGCTAAAGGAAGTGTACTGCAAAAATGTCGTAATTGGGTCATTTGTATGACAGAATGTTACTTTTCGCTAACATTTTTGTGTCATTGGGTCTAATTTTTTGGGTTCTTTGCTTTTAACATTACCAGGGAAATATAATTTTTGGTGGCACTAAATTAGTTCTTCCGAACGTGCCATCGTCTATAAGACACGCCGACAATTCCAGAAGGCCTATTTCTATGCACAACAATAGAGTTTACCAAATTTCAAATGTGTATTTACTTGTGCATTGCATGCCATGATAAAATAAGAAGAAATGTAAAATTTTGGGGTTTTTGATTGTTTTAAGCTGTATCTTCAAGATACTGTTTAATTCCCGAATATACAGGCGTATTCAAATTTCCTCAGCCGACGTAATTGTTGCGATTTGATCAAAAGTAATAAAGTTAAGTTTTAGCTTGATGATCGGGGTGATTACTCGAGCATAACTAATGAATTATCAACATTCTATGAGAGTTCCGCATTAAGTTATCGGTGTCGGTAAATCGAATCGAACTGGTTTTTTTTAAAGCCGAGATGCATTGGTTAATTACTTCTCATTCCAACTCTAACAATAAGCGAGCGCGTGAAATCATCGTGGTTTAATGAGAACTTAAAACGGCTAAATGATAAGAAAAAGTACCTCTTTCGATGTGCTAAACATAACTCTCAACTCGCTTGGGACAACTACTACTCTGCTGCTAGCCACTACGATGCCCTAATATTAAAAGAAAAGCGAATATTTTACTCTACTGCCTTAGATGTCGCTTAACAACACGAAAGCGTTTTGGAAAGGTATTCGTCCCAATGAATCTAACACTATACCTATTTGTGGTTCTGATGGCTCGCCTGTGCCTGATTTAGGAGTCGCTAATGTGTTAAACATTCCATTGTGTTCTATTTTCACCTATGAGCCCCTTCAGAATCTTCACAATGCATCTTCTTACAATCATCCTCTGATGGCAAACAATCTGGAATCCCAGCAGTATCGTTTAATCAATAGCCTCATTAAAATGTATCATCAGTAGGAGTCGAAGGTATTAATACAAAAGATTTAAAGAACACTGAGCAACTATGCAGTTTATTCCTATCACTAACATTTCAGCAGACACTAACTACGAGTTATGTTCCAGCAGACTGGCCTATTGGCAGAATGATTCCTGTGTTAGTAAAAGTAACAGATCTCCTCCAAATAATTATCGACAAATTTCCATTACTTGCATGTGCTCCAAAGTCATCGAGCAGAATATCTACTGGAGTTTTTTTTTAAATTTTAACACCTGTTAATTTCTTTCATCTTAACCAACATTGTTTTCGCAAAGGACATGCATTTATGTGATACTCAGCTCACACTTTTCCTTCATGACTTGCATTCTTTCAGTGTCCAGAACATTTCGGTTGACACCCTCTTTTTGGACTCTGAAAAAAGCATTTGATAAGGTCCCCCGTAAGCGCCTAATGCTGAAACTTTGGAGTTGATTTAATGCTTCCTAACTAACCGCCAACAATTTGTTTACGCCAATTCACATTTAACTCTGATGTCCTTCTGGGAAGCACCGAAAAAAAATACGCAATGTTTAACCATTCGTTGGGCAAATTATCCTAATTGCCGAAAGTTTCTTACCCACAGAGCAAGCGCGCCGCTCCTCTTCCTGTCTAAGATGCCTCGAAGAACTCCCTTTATTAGTTCCATCATCTGAGTGCGGTGTTATTATGTAAGACTAGGTTCAAGCAGCCTACAAAAGCGCCAGCACATGGGTCTATGAAAGCTCGCTCGCCCGTTCTGTTTAACAGTGTAACGTTGGAATGACGTAAGAAGGCATGTGCACGCTCGTTCGCAGTGTGAGCCCCTTAATCACCCCCTTTTTTTTACTCTCCTCCTCATCCTCTTGCATGGCTGCATCCACCTTTGGGCCATGAACAATGCCACAAGAACTCAAGAGCAGGCTAGGGGTATAGGAACACTTTACCGTCGGTATTATTGCAGCCTACCGCCCCCTAGAACTAGGGCGGATATAAGGAAATGGCTCACGACTGAACCAAGTAAAGGAATTTCAGAAAGAGCAAGGAACTCTGCTATTCTGAAAATAAAGTACATATATATGTGATGTCGCCTGCAATGCGCCATTTAAGCTAATCTTCCGTGGATCCTCGCAGAAAGCTCACTCCTAAACTGGAACAGTTCAGCAGAATCTCATTGCAAGTGGAATATGGGAGAGTTGACAATAAGGCTCTCGGAATGCCTGCAAAAAACACCTGTTGCTTTATCACCAATTTTACGCACGCCACAAAACTAGAATACTAGGTAACTTTCTCCAGGCGGTTCCATGAATGAAACCAAAAGGACTGTCAACAGCGAACAACCTTTAGAAATATCAGACCGGAAACTGCCACCGAAGGTTTTTACAACCCCACCACCTTTCTGAACATTATTGCTTTATTCATTGCAGGTTAAATGCTGGAATAAAGAACACGGCTGTGAGACCGTGGTGGCTGCTTCCTTGCTCCCTCAGCATTTCCAGCGTGGATGTCGACACCACGCAGCACGGTTCCCCAAGTGGTCGGCCTCGGTTCCTTGCAGCGATGTTTGCTCACACCTGAGATCGGAGTGTGCGACGCCATCAATCCCTCTTATACGCGAATCTGGCTATCAGCCCAGCAACACGGAAAATGCGACATTTTCAACGTCTTTCTAACGAATCACTGAGGAGCAGGTCAAATCAAATCAAATCAAATCAAAATATTATTCGTCTGTATGCGTACACATTCGTAAATTCTGATCTGCCTAAGCACATTTTGCTTGTTGGCTGATCAGGCAGCAGGTGGAGAAATACGTTCATATGCATACATTACTTGTCTAAACACTCATGCTAACATAGAGAAAAAAACAAAAACAAAAAAGACAACAACAATAAAAAGGTGGTTCAAATGAGAGAGCATCTAGGGCAGCTGGTTACTGATGTTCAAGGCCATGGTGATAGATTGAACGAAATGTCCCAAGGCATGAAATCTTTTATAGAAGCGCTCAGAGATGAATTGACCCAAGCGACGAGACAAATTTAGGACAGCGTGACAAGAGCTGCGCGCGAAATAGTCAGTGGTAACGAGCAGTTAAAAAAGCACACGACAACGGGGAGCGATTGTTTTTCGACCAGGCTAAACACACTGGAAAAAGTGCTTAAAGATGAGTTAGCGGCCGCAAAGAGACAGAGCTCCGAGAATTGTTTACGGATTCAGGAATCAATTCATGAAATGAAAGTTGAAACGCTTGCGAGTAACGAGAAGACGCTGGACCGTATTAAGACATCGCTTCGATGCGAAGAACTACGAGCAGAGCATACAGTTTTCGATATCAAAGGAATCAAATCGCTCGAAACAGATGCGCTTGAATGCGCCTCTTCGGTCTACTGGAGCGAAAAGGTATACCTGTGTGGCTACTGCATGTCACCTGGGCTAAAGTTCGCTAAGAATGGCGCTTGTGTGCACATGACGGTGGCGCTCTCGATTAGGAAGGGTCACAACGACGACGTTGTTGTGTGGCCATTCCCGCTCAAGATACGGGTGGGCATAATATACCCACAAGAAAAGATGCAGAGTGTCGTTGAAGTGAAGCCAAGCCGTCATTGGGACGCCATACAAAAAACCTAGAAAATCCAGTAACGCTGGAATGAATTTCTCTTCTCCGTCGTTTAATATTAGCACTCTACGGAAATACGGCTTCATATTCGAGGACAACCTTCGGATTTGTGGGAAGTGCTTCCATAAGTCGCACTTGCACAAAGCGTCGATCGGAAGCCATTGCTTTGTTCTGGCATATTTTAATCACTTTGTTGTTAATGCTTAGGCTGCGCAGCGTGCCGGAACTTATCCGCCTAGGCCATTTTTTCTACAACAGCATTCATTATACACTTTTGTTCTTGTATACTTAGGTTTAACTTAAAAAACTGTCTTATTTGCAAGAAAGAGATGTAACTTAATATCCTAAGCACATGGTCTTTTTCCCCCGCTTTCATCGTTTCATTTGGTTAGGTTTGCTTAACTAGACATTTGAAGTTGTCCATGTGTGATCCATACCAGACCGCAAACAAAGAAACATTTGTTGAGGCAGACTATGAGGTCAGTAAGCATTTTGCTGTGGGAAATGGTGCTATGATAAACGATTTCGTGCTTTCAAACGCGGCCTTTAGCTTAGGATGCAAATTGGAGGAAATAAAGTGATAATAAAAAGTAAGTTACCATGATGTTATTTATTTTTTTAATTGATTCGTGTACAATAAATTTGAGCGTCAAGTGAAGAAAAAAGCGCTAAAAACAAGGACGTGACACAGCAACACTGGCACTGAACTAACAACTGGGGTTTATTGCCAGACAAGAAGGGTTTATAGGTCACACAAAATGAGCAAAAGTGCGTCAGTCAGGCAACTATCAGCTGCGAAAAAGCATAAATGGTAACTTTGACGTGTAAGATGGCGTATGAAAACGCCATCTGCCAATTAGAAACTATGAGCGAAGATAAAATTGAGCGAAGATAGAATTGAGCGAAGATAAAATTGACATTCATAGGTAAAAAAAGGGGCGACAAACAAACAATGACGAATCATGGTGCACACTAATAGTGCCGGAAAGGAATGAAAAACTGAAATGATATTTCCTTGTTTTTTGCTTTGTTTCCTTCACTTGACTTCATGCACCAACTAATCTACCAAAAAGCCCTATTCAATTTGAACGTCTGTCGAGACCTAATATAAGCAGCGGGACAGACTTTGACTTGATTTTCTGCTGTTCGTGCAGGAAGCGGTGGGTGTTCTGCTGCTGTACCCGAACCGACCACTCGTAGCCGCTTGGGTAGTTGCGCAAAGGAATAAAAAATACGCGACAAAATGAACGCTTCATTAATTTGTTCACGTTGTCTTTGGGGATGATTATTCCCTAGAGCCGAAATAATCACGCCACGTGTACGGTTTTCAGAGAACGTAAAAATTCATGCCAGAGGAAACTCGGAAGCTCCTACGTGTTACATACAGCATCAAATTTCCCGCCAATCCGCAGTTTCTCAATGTGGTCAGTTGAATCATGCAACTTCCAGCACGGGAGGCCCTTTTGATCGCGTTGCTGCAGGCCCGGCTGCAAGTCATTTGAGGGCTTGGAGTGTTTAACAGTTTCACAAGGAACAAACAGTTCCCCAAGGAACAAACAAAATTCATGGGAAACATTTTTTTAAATACCAGTAGAATGCCTGAAAGATTTTGTGTAATGTTTGGGGGAATACCTCAAGGAGAAGTAAATTTGAAAAACTTGAGTAATTACTCACTGACGGCCAGCCAAGCGAAGCCAGAAGGCAACAAAAGAAAGCTGCACAGCTTTCTCAGAAACGTCGTGGTTAAAGAAAAATCAATAAATCCCGAAGGATTTATCAGCCACAAAGTCCTAAAAAAAGAAAAGCGTCGCAGCGGCGAAAAGGACAACACATTGTAAGCGAGATGGAACAGGCGCTACAATCCTTTTCCGAAAATACGCACCAACTAGACGCCCGACAAGTAATACTCCTAAACCAAGGCTGTCGGTTTTTGAGTCGTTCGTTGGTGGAGGGTACTGTAACAAACCGATCCTAACTCTAGTTTTTCAACACAAACCGGAGTAGTTTTGCAAGGAAAGTGTGAGGTTTCGCTGGCGTTGAAACTCCGGCACCGACGGGATGCAAACCACGTATCTCGAACGCGCGCATCTCGGCGGCAAAGTTGTAACCGTGAAATATTACTATTGAGTGTTACAACGTCTTGGCCACTCAGCGCCTGCAGCATTTCACATCGAGTATTCTAATTTTGTAATGTGTTGCAAAACTTCATTTTTGGCCATTAGGCAGGGAACAGAAATTTATTACTCGCTTGATGCCTTCCGAAAGAAAGCCGCCTGAGTTACAGCTGCCTATAGAAGGGGTTGTGAATGCTGCTCGAGAGAACGACCGCATAACGGGCGCAGCAGGCGACGCGTTCCTCAAGAGGCACCGGATGCCGCTCTGATAGTCGCCCTGACGACAAAAGGAAATAGATAACAGCCCGCACATAGAGGGCGGAAAAATGCAGTTTTTCAGGCGACGGGGAAGCGAGCGCCCGTGAAGAGTGATGCCTCCTGCCGCTACCCAATATACGCTGGTCGGCTTCAGCCCGGACCTCGACTGGAGGCCTCTGAGTTTCGTTAAGACCATTCCGACGAACAGGGTGTGCAGTGCCTGCGGACTGGTGCGAAAGAGGACCGCGTTGCTCTCCTGCATGCACGTGCTGTGCAACTCGTGCTACGAGCAGTGCGTCCACGAAGACATGCACGTCTGTCCACTCGACGGCCACGAGTGGCACGACGAAGAGAACGTCGAGTGGAGGGACTTTCCTCCAGATCAGCTCCTGAGGCGAGATGTTAGTCACTCAACTTCCGCCTCCCCCCCCCCCCCCCCTTCTTTGAAAGCTAAAAACTATATTCCTCGCACCCCTCGCCTGAAGGTCAACTGGCTCTTTGATTTGACCTCTAACGGGAGGCGCGCCGCGTGTCGAAAATCACGAGCGGCCGGTGCCTCGATCTTCTTCTTCATCGTCGCCATAGCTGCGCGCTTGGCAGTCACGTCCAGCGCTGCGCAAGCTGCTGCTCTGCCGCTCCTTCTCGCCTGTGGCCGCACGTGATGAGTCACCTGACTCGCTCTTGCGCTTGGCAGTCACGTCCACCGCTGCGCAGGCCGCCGCTCTGTACGCTTGATCTTGCACTTGTGGCACTTGGTTTGCGCTCGCTGAAGTCTTGAAAAAATAAAGGTAAACCAAAGTTGGACAGTGTATAACCATGCTTAAGAGCCCACGATAGTTTATGCTGGCTCAGGTGAGTTGCGCGACAGCCACTTTTTGTCTTGAGCTGTCGATAACCTTTATTTGTTCCAGAAAAAAGGCTTCCAATATCTACAAAAGAAATCACAATGCAACACGTGGAACAAGAAATGGACTTGCTCAGGTCGAACTGGCGGGCTAGTTGGTTACACATCTCAAAAAGTTTTCCGAGCGCACGAGTGTGGTGTGTGTCTTCTTTCAGTCCTCGTTTCATTCTCGTGCGCTCGGAAAAATTTTTAAGAAATGGACTGACGGGACCAGTCGTTCTCATTGCTTAACAAAAAGTCGCACTCCTTTGTACTAGAGCTGTATTTTGGTATACCATTGCAGCCCGTTGCTTCGTACGTTATTTTCTTCGCCCATGTGCTGCGCTTTGAACTGCCCGAGTACCAGCCTTAGTTGACGATTACCGTGCATTGAATAGAAACCAGCCCCCGACAGGAGGGTTTGCGGGATCATTCAAACGCGTATACTTCGAAATGATTTAAGTATGTCCTAATCTTAATACAGCCCGAAGCAAGAAAGCGTCTGGAAATCTTCGCCACGAAGAAAGTCGTCGTGGACTTTAATCAGGGATAGTTATGCCCCAAGTTAATCCTTTTTTTTTACTTCCACGCAAAACAATCCAATTTTTTTCCCTGTTTGCATCTTTGCCTGCTTTATATTCTTCCTGCAAGCACTGTTTCTCGTTCAGTGCGTTGGTCTTTCTCTATCGTCTTTATTATTTGCGAGGAAACCATGTTTCGAAGAAAAGAAATCCTGCCACATCATGCAATAAGTCAACGGTGATAAGCGTTCTTAATCTCAGCCGCCCACCTAACTTTCTGGCGTCCCCTGTTACGCTTACCATCTCTTGGAATCCACTCCGTCACCGTTGAAGGGGCTGCGAAACACTCTTGGTGGGGATACCGGCTATACTTCAGGTGGATTCTTTATGTCACACAGATGCTGACCTAAAAAGAATTACAGGAATCGATGCACAGGAACGGGAGTTATTCAATGAAGAAATTTCAAAATACAAGCAAACAAAACGCTGCCCTCAACTCGATTTTGGTGGGGCTTCCCACTCCTATTTCGGTCTCCCAATGACGGCACCTGGCGCAACCAATCAAAACAGCCCGCCAGAGCACGTCGCGGAAGTTTGCACTCCATGGTTGCCTGCTCTTTGTAACTCGTTCTTGCTGAGGCTGGCAGCGTCGTATCCATGCCAGAGCCCCTGGTGGTGTATTTTTATTTTTCTTGCTTTGCAGGGCTGTTATCTAAGACGAACAAGTTGTTTTTACTGATCTAATATAAAACACCGACAGGTGACAATATGTGTCTCTATTTATTCACACAATTTGCAGTACATTTACTGTTTGTCCAATCATCAAGCTCGCGCCAGGTGATGTCATATCCGCTGCTAAAGCACCACTGTGTGGGGACACCATCGGAGCCATGAATTTGTTTTTGGGAGGACATTAAAATATTAAAAAGCGGAATATACGTGCTATTAACGACGCTAATAGCACCATTGTAACTCACTGTATGCGGTCAACAGGCAAGACAGTCAACTAAGATTGTGTTTCTGGGCCCCTTTAAGGACCAGCGGTTATCTTGCTTTCGCATTACACGCCCTGCCCAAGCCCATTCTTTCCTCTTGATTTCGACTAGGATGTAATTAACCCGCGCTTGAAGGTTAATGACATCCGGGTTAATGCGGGTTAATAAAAAGTTTGCGTTGATACAGCGGCACAGCTTGCAAAGGACGGGGGTTAATTGGAGAGACATGGGAGAGGTCCTTGCCCCGCAGTGGGCGTTGTGAGGCTGATGATGGTGATGATGATGATAATCGTTCGGGGTCGCGTATGCTGTCACTGTCCGATGACGCCGACACGAGTAGTGGCGGGGGTTATGGGTGCATGTGAGGGTGCATGGTGCATGGCGGGTGCATGGCGCGGGTTACGGGTGCAAGATGAGGCTGCCTAAAGCGACAGCTGATAAGACGCTGATGAACGGACTGTTCGACAGTGGCCGATACCGTTAAAAATGGCTCTCTGACCTTGCATGGTCCTATGGAAATGTGTGTATGAATGCTGCTCTTATTTCCCGGATATTTTCAATGCTGGATCAAAAGGATACACTAAAGAAGCCGCACAGATGACTTAGATGTCTCGAAGACTTTTGGAAAGGACACGTATTTCTGCATTATTGAAGGCACTCTAATATATGGACCGAATTTCCTCTTAATACTCTCGCCTTCTCTCCGCATCTGCGAATGTGTAAGTAATTGGTACTGTGCGAAAAAAATATTAAGTAGTTAAAGGTGATCATCGTGCGTAGCGTTTTATCGTATGTCATGGTATTTTTTATTGTGCCAAAGGAGAGAAAAAAAAGCGATTGTTAATAAGCATTCTTATCCGCGAAGGTTCTAGAGGTACCCAAGCAGCGCAGCTAATAGGCCGAATATTATTGCCAAAGGTCGATCCCACAATGGGCCAGACTGAAACCATTGATTTCTAACATTGGGCCGATTGATTATGCTGCTTGGGTGTAGTGTTATGCGGTACCTTAATTGACTGTGACAGCTCGCTAATCTGAACAATTGTAATGCTAGATGAGGCAAAACAGAACATGGACAACAAGCTCTGTCAGTCAGTTGCGCTCATGACTCAAAGGGAAGACCTCTATTTCTGCTGTTTGGCAACGAGAAGAGCCTTCTGTTATCATCTTTTTGCGGTCTTCGTCCACCGCAATACGGTGCTGTATGCAGTAGAGTGTGCCTTTTCGGTAAAAATTCAAAGCGACTCGCTCAGGGTGTTATCGCGGCAATCGCAAGCGCGGTTTTGGTCATTGAACGCTTGTCTTTGAACACCAACTGCCATTGCAGCTGAACAATTTCCCTAATAGTGGCATTGTTCCGGTTCTAAGCGAAGGCATATAAACTGAGCACAACCGGCCGCGATATTTTTTCTTACGATTTAAAACTTTTATCTAACGCCGGGTCGCTGAAATAGTTACCATTGTTTAATGCTTCAAAAGACGAGAATGGGTTCCTTTCCCGTTTCATGTATCGTATTCCGTGACCAACACGTAGTACATTTAGCTTGCAGAGTGAATGTCAAAGTTTATTTTTCTGAACACTAGCATACACACCGTTCTTCTTCATCGTTTACTAGAATTATGAAGTGATGTCTGGTGATCCGGTACTGTAGTAAGTTTATATAGAATAAACTACAATCAGGCATTCCTTCATGCGGTAGGAATCTCGTTATTGTATTTCTCTGACTGCAGTTCACGAGGCGCAGCTGTTCTACTATGTCTTCGTCTCCGTATACAACCACTTAAGCGTCTGCTACCCAGATTAACTGGAGAACACGACATTCTGTGATCCTAACTTTTCTGAATGCGGCCAGATATGTAGCATGCGGAAAAAAAGACATGGGTGCTGCTTAGTGTCGTTCTCTGCTGCTGCTTACTGCGATGTACGTCTGTACGTACGCAGGCGGTCCAAAATGAGGCACATGAGGAGAACTAAAATCGTGACAACGGGTACAGGAAGGTATAAACATAAGTGTAATTTAGTTCATGTATTACACTTCTATGAGTCAGTGTGAGGTTAGCGCAGAAGTGAAAATGCAACAGTGTCTTTGCACTTCAAGTTTTGCAGATGTAAAGTTGCAGATTTTGAAGAACAAGTCTATAAGATCCTACTGCCCCTGTGCCCAACCAGATGCTTACGTGAATTCACAGCAGGAATTAACGTAAAAACAAAAAATTAAAAAAAATGAATCGTTTAAAAGTTAATAGTGTTTTCAATGGATATACTCTTGATCGCCTTGCAGGTCAAGTGCTGGAATGCAGAACGGGGTTGCCAGCATGTGACGGCTGCTTCCATGATTGCCCACCATTTCCAGCGGGAATGTGTGCACCAGTCTACTTGCTGCCCCAAGTGTTCGAACAGCGTCCTCTGCAGCGAAGTGTGCGCGCACCTCAGATCGGGAACTTGCGGCTCGTTGACTGACGCCTCTTTGGAATCCCAAAGCAATTGCGACCCCAAGGATGGAAATGCGTTTTTTGCTACTTTCAGCCAAGCATTTGAAAAGAAGGCGGAAGAAATCATGGGCTGTCTGGAAAGAATCGCTGCTGATAATAGCACACACGGTGACAGCTTGAATGAAATGTCTCATGATATCAACACATTCAAGGAAGCTTTAAGGCAAGAAGTGGCAGCTGCTGTACGAAATACTCAGAACTTAAAGGAAACCTTGCGTGAAATTTTAGCGACAAACGCGGAAATCAAACAATGTTTCACCACACGCAGCGACGCCATAAGCAATCTTTCCGCAGGGGTGAACCGATTAGAAAAAGAACTGACCGATAAGTTGGGTAATGTGAGGACGGAAACTGCAGGAAGCATTTCGCAAATCACAGCTGCGCTGGAGCAAACCAGAACAGAAGGGAGGGAAAATGGTCAGAAGACGCTGGAGAGCATCACAAAAGTGCATACACTTGCTCAGCTGCAAGCAACGCGGTGCGAGTTTTTTGTAAAAGGTGTGAAATCCCTCGAACAGAAAGCGCTGAAGGAAGACGCTGCTTGGTATAACAACGAGCGCGTGTACTTGCGTGGTTATTGCATGTCACCCGGCTTAGATTTCATAAGAAAAGGTGACATTGTTACTGTGCATATTTGCTTAAAGGTGCACAAAGGCGACCTGGACGACGTTGTTCTGTGGCCATTCGAGCAAAGAATCAAGCTCAGCGTCGTGCACCCGAAGGGAGGCGGCGAACGTGAGGTCGAGGTTAAAACATGTCGTTCTTGGAAGGACTACCAAAAGCCCGAAACTTCAAGCAATGTTGGTGTTTATTTCTCGAAGAGTTCGTTTGTCCTAGCGGATCTCCTGAATGACGGCTTTGTTGAGGACGACAAGCTTCGAGTCAAGTGGGAGCTCCTGCCTTGAGTTTCTCTTCTAACGGCACAGGGACAAGGAAGTGGCCCGTGTACTTGGGAGGAATAAACTTTTTTTAACTTAATATTAAAATCAGATTTGAAAGAAGCTTCGTGGCCTCTGCAATATTTAGCATTTTGTTTCAAAATAAATTTGCAGTTTAAATGCCAGTTATTTAGGTTTGTATTCGACGTCACTGGTGTTTCGTACTTCGTATTACTGCCTTTAAGCGTCTTATAATCAAAGTTGTGATTCGCTGAATTTAAGACCTACTATTCTGCTCTGCCTAACTGATTGATCATGCTTTGCGCCTCATCTCCTGATTGCATTTCATCTTCTGATTACATTAGGTACTGTATATATTCGTGTTATACCATTCGGCTGCTTCAACTATCTTATCCATATTGCTAATGACATTGCCCTCTTTGTCTCTCAGCCACATACGTATGGTTATTTATTACCCATGCCTAGTTTTCTCTTCGCTGCTTTTTCACTGGGGTCCCGTACTAGGGACTCCACCTAGTGTTTGTGACGGGAAGGGCACAACGCCTGACCCCAGAGCACTTCTTCTTCTTCTTCTTCACGTCTTTATAATCTCCATGTAACTTCCTCTTTTCAGAGGAAATAAACGTTTTTACCACCACCGCCAGATTAAACTTACTTATGTTGGCTGCCTTGCGCTTGTTTATTAACTTTTATAGCTCTGCTAATTTTATTCTCTCGGTAGGGTTAAACGCTTTCATGCTTCGTCGTTTCTTCAGATTTTTCGTCTCCGGAGATAGGTACCTTTGCAAAATATGCTTAAGAGTTATAACTGTTAATACATTTATAAAATATTGCTTTTAGTGTCGTCGTTCTTTTTTTTTCTTCAGAAAGCAAGCGTAGCGGGGAGTGGTGGGAACAAATGTCGGCTGATAAAATTAAGAAGAATTTGACTGAATAACAGGGCTGCAGATGGCGCAACGCAGGGTTGATTGGAAGGATATCGGAGATACGTTGGTCGTGTAGTGGACGTAATAGTGTGATGATGATGAATGGATACAGATATTTTCGCGAATCAGAAGATTCACATTTTTGTGAGCTGTCAACGAGCAACATACTCGCGAGATTTAGAAACTAAAAATCGGACGGTGTAATCGCATTTAAGAAGCATGCAGAGCACTGCAATTTTACTGTTCAGTGCAGCGAACAATGCAATAATATCGCTGAAATTGTCGGGAAGGTACTTTGCGTCCAGATTTGGTATATTTTCATCCGCGAAGAAAAAATAATGCGCGCATTTCAGTGAAGTCGCTCGTTTCTATTTTTCACTGTCTAGTTCTTGTATTTTTTTTTTATTCGAGAAGTCTGCCATGAGGCATAAGTTGAGAAAAGGGGGAGTGGAATGTAGGTTACAGAGAGTTAAAAGAAGGAGTGTAGACCAGTTTCGGCGAGGTACTCGCATAGGCTGCTTGTGAAGTGATTGTCCATTGTCCACTTCACATAGTCCCCGTCGCGGTTCCACCACAGGCCGACCTCCCTGAGGAGCCGTTTTCTAATGGGGGCCGTCGCTGGGCAAGTCCACAACAGGTGCCGCACATCACAAATGTCCGGTGCAGCGCCGCAGTGAGGGCACCTGTCAGTTGCTGGCAGATATTTATCACCCCACCGATAACGGACAGAAGGGGTCAGGGCCGCCCCTGCCCGAATCCGGCGCACTGATACCTCCTCCTGCCGAGTAAGACTACGGGGGAGAGGGTGCGAACACGGAGGAATTAGAGCGCGTGTTCGCTGGCGCAGAGCTTGTGAATCGGAGACATGGGACAGGAACGGATCTGGGGGAAGAGGGGAAGGTGGCGGATCGTCTGATGTGTCAATGTGAGTCATAGCATCTGCTTGAATGTTATGTGGATCGTGAGCATGACCGCGAATCCAGTGTATGCGTACAGGACATGGGTATTTTGCGCAGAGTAGGTGAATTGATTGTGTAATCTGGAATGTGCGTCGAACAGCCTTAAACTGTTTAAGGGCGGCGAGGGAGTCTGTATAAATATGAACTGCATTGAATGTAGGAACGAGCGGAAGGGAAGCAATGGCATTGTAAATGGCTTGAAGTTCCAATGCCAGGGGGGTACATGTATCTGCGGTGTACGTCGCACGAGAGTTGAGATGCGGATGGGAGGGACTATATACAGCAGTAACTCCCCGCTCTGCAGTATGTGATGCATCGGTGTACAATATGCACCCTTCAGGCAGATACGCGGCTGATACCGACGGGGAAACAGTGGGGCGATTGTCTGTGAGCTGACAATACGACCACGGAGGGAGCGTCTTTAAACGATGAAGTTGTAGAGACTGTTTGCGAGCTCTGTTTGCCACCCGCTGGTCGATGAGTTCACTGAGAGTATTAATTTGGGCGAACTCCTGAAGCACGGGTATGGGTGTCAAACGAGGCAAAAATGTTATGGCGCGCATAGCCTCACGATTGATAGCCTCAAGGGAGTCCCACTGTCTGCGGGTGAGACGTTGAAATTGTGCCTGATATATTATCCGTGGCTGAAGGATAGAGCGCACAAGCTGGCGGGCCGTATGAGCACGTGCGCCACCAGATCGCATAGCTATGCGACGAATCAGACCTATTGTAGCGTTAGCTGATTTGCGTGTGGCTGTCAGCCAAGGGGTGCCAGTCCCAGAGGTATGAAGGAGGAGGCCAAGAATACGAACAGTTTCTACCTGAGGAATCGGAGAACTATCTACTGCAAAATTTAAAGGGGCAGCTTTCCGTAAGCCGGCTTTGTTACCAATGCGAATGAAACATGACTTAGTAGGCGATAGGGTTAGACCCAGAGGTGGGAGGCGAGATGTCAAGACATCTAGCGCATGTTGGAGGGCCGACTAATGGATAGACGCATCTGGGTGACAGCACCACAAGGTTATGTCATCGGCGTACGCAAGCACACGGATAGAAGGGATGGTCTCTAGGGCTCTAACAAGAGGAATAAAAGCCACATTGAATAATGTGGGGGCGAGAACGGAGCCCTGGGGCACTCCTCTATTAGAAGTGAAGTTACCAAAGGGCTTTCCATGGACCCGTACACTGAAGGTACGATTTGTTAAAAAGGCGTGAATGGATAGGAGAAACCGGTGAGGGAGACCAAGAGTTTGAAGGGAGGCAAGAATGGCAGAGTGAAGGATGTTATCATATGCCTTTGTTATGTCTGTCACGATCACCGTTCGAACGAGGTGACTATGCGGAGAGTGGTGAAGCACGTCAGTAGCCAAAGTAGCAAGACCATCCTCCGTTCCAATTTGGGGACGGAAACCTATTTGGGAATCTGGGTAACAATCGTGTGATTCTAGCCACCACGACAAGCGTGCGGCGAGAATGCTTTCGTAAAGCTTGCAGATGGTAGGCGTGAGAGAAATTGGACGAAGGGCCGAAAGAGATACTGGAGGCTGACCTGACTTGGGTATTGGGACCACAATAGAATGCTTCCACTCTCCAGGGATGACACCAGAACGCCACACTTGGTTGAAAGTATCCAGTAGGGTTTGCAAAGCAGACCCATCCAAGTTACGGAATAAAGAGTTTGGTATGCCGTCGTGCCCGGGAGAAGTGGTAGTTTTGAGGCGTTCAATGGAGGCTAGCAATTCTGTCATAGTTAGATCAGAAGTAACCTCATCGGAAGGCTCTGTAACCGATAAGACTGGAGGAGATGTAGGGGTGCAGTCATGGTGTGGAAAAAACTGACGGGCCGCTTGTTGTGCAAATGTATCTTCGTCCACATTCAGCGCGAGGCGAATGCTTTCAGTGTAATCTGCAACCTGAGAAGGGCGCTCCATGGCGTGAAACACTCTCCAAAGATGTCGATTGCCCTGCGTAAAGGACAGGCGGGCACACCATGCAGCCCAGCGTTTCCTGCCTAGTTGCTTTGCATAACGGCGCGCCCGGGCGGTAGCTCGGTGAAGAGAGGGAAGAGCCAAGGGGTCCTCAGGGTTGCGAGAAGCATAATGATCGGCCTGGCGACGAAGAGCCCACAGATTCAGGAGGTGTATGTCCGGGTTTGGGTCGCCTTCATTTACAGTACTGGTAATAGTATGAGTTGCGAGAACATCAGAGAGGGTAGACACTGCTGAAGACGGGTTGAATGTAGTTAAACGATTGTCAGCGCGTACAGAGTCCCATGATGTTATGCGTACGCTGCGGCGTACTTTCCGTAGACGCGAAGGAGTGAGGGAGATAAAAATTCCCGACGATTACGTTACTTCCTAATGCGAAATTTGAGCGCAGCAAATAAGCTGTTTCACCTTTTCGATAGATTGAGGCAAAGAAATCGAGCAACACATGTATGCGCTATCACAGAATTTTTTTTTATTTTTCACACGTATTCCTTTAACAAAGACTCCACTAAGTTCTTGACAGTCATGAAGGAAGCTTTGTGGTCGGAGAAATAGACTGATATATGTTCGACTTGGTACACCAATGCTTGATTCTCATAGACGAGATCTATACAAGTGCCTCGCGAGGTTGTCACAGCCGTTGGACGCGTTACGAGCGAGAGGAACGGGATGTTCTCCCGCATAAGTGTTAGGAAATTGCTGTTTGTCTTTATGTCAACATTAAAGTCCCCCACTACTAACATCGGTGTGGATCGATGGACGGTTAATGCGAGTTGCAGGAAGTGCACGACGTCTTTCGTGAGTGCGGTAGGGGCGAAGTAGGCAGCTACTACCAGCAAGCCGTTGGGCAACTTTGCGCCGCACAGTTCGCCAACTTCATGTGACGTGCCAAACATTTCGACTGGTATTGCAGAGAGACCTGTGCGCAAGTAGATAGCGACTCCCGCCGCTATGTTGTGGTCTCTGCGAGCACCACAGCAGTATAGGAAATCTATGATTTCGAGAGGCTCTTCGGGATCCATCCAGGTTTCAGCAAAGCAAAGTACAGAGGAATGGCGCAGAATGTGATCGTGGTGTGCGTCCTTGGCATGTGCGGCAAGGGAGCGTACGTTAAGAATGTGGTTGTGAATGATGAATCAAGTGCTGCCATCGAATGACGCGTCCATTGGTGGTGGTGGTGAAAACTTTTTAATAAACAACAGGAGAGTTTTCAGACCAAAAATGGCCGTTTACATAGGTGGAGTCCTTAGTCCGGGACCCCGCTGGACGAGGCCGCTACTCGCGCCCGTTGGACTAGAGCCCTTTGAGACTCCAGCCCCGAGCAGTTGAGCAGGGCTGCCTCCCATGCCTCTCGGGAAGGGGAAGGATTGGGGGGAAGGGAAGGATTCTTTTGACAGGCCCAAACCATGTGGAAGGTATCGGAAACTTCCCCACAGTGAGGGCAGCGCCCATCGATTTTGGGGTCGAAATGTTTCACTATTGCAGGACACAACAGAGTGTTGGTCTGCAAGCGCCTCAGAGTTCGCTCATCAGCTTTACTCAGGCCCTTAGCAGGGACCGGGAAAAGACGATGGCGTTCGCAATAGTCGTCCAGAATTTCTCTGAACCGCAGAAGCGGTTGCACAATCTCCGAGCCGGAAGAGCCTGGGTGAGGTGCCCGGTAGGTAAGCGCTCGGGCAGCCGCGTCCGCAGCCTCATTACCTCTAACGCCCTGATGGCCTGGAGTCCAAACTATGCGTTTGGGCGAAGGGTCCGATTCCCTCACTGCGCGCTTTAATATACTCCAGGCTAAAGGTGAAATCTCGCCAGCCAGGTAGTGTTGACAGGCTCTACGCGAATCTGTCACGATTACCTTCGAATTCAAGTCCGAGGCGGCAAGCGCAATGGCTACTTCCTCAGCCTGTGCTGAATTTCGAGCTCGAAAGGAGAGCCCGTTAACGCATTGATCCTGGTGAACTACTGCGGCCGTGTAGAATCCATTGGGCGACGGCCCTGCCACGTCAACGTAGTATACACCCTGTTTGGATCCGTGTTGGTGTTCGAGGGCCCGAGCGCGCGCCTCTCGTCTGCCTTCGTGTGTATGTGTGTCCATGTTGCGCGGGAGTGGAGGGACCCAGAGCTTGTGACGCCATAGCTCCGGAATCCGACACGTCTCCTCTGGAGTGCACTCGTGTTGGATGTGCAAGCGGTCTAGCAGGCGGCGCCCGGATGCCGTCTGCGAGAGTCGCGTATATTGGTTCACGAGGTGGGCCTCTCGTAACTCCTGGTAGGAGTTTATCACCCCCAACGCCGACAACTTAGCATTGGAGGTGGCCACTGGGAGGCCCAGTGCTCGCTTTGTAGCCTTTCTAACGATGGTGTCGATTCTTATTTCGTGTTGTTTCGTAGTGCGAAGGTAGGGAGCGGAGTAGAGGATCCTGCTGGTCACGAAGGCATGGGCGAGCCGAAGCGCGTCCCTGCCTCGCAACCCGCCGCGCTTGTTAGAAACGCGATGGATCATGCGTCCGACCTGTTCGCCTACGCGCTTGAGTTTGGCAATAGTGGATTCCGGGCTGAGCCTGTTATGGATGAACAGACCTAGTATGCGGAGCTCCCCGACCTCTTTGATAGGGCCTCCCGTCAGAGAGATTTGCAAACTCGTGTTGTCCTTAGGATCGGATCTGATGTGCAGAAGTTCCGATTTTGCGGGAGCACATTGGAGACCACAGCTGATAGCGTAGCTATCGGTTATGGTGGCGGCCCGCTGAAGGCGGTCCTCCATTTCCCCAAGGCTCCCTTCGGTAGTCCAAATTGTTATGTCGTCCGCGTATAGTGCGTGATGAATGCCTTCCACCCGGGCCAATTGGTGGGGAAGCTGCATCATGGCAATGTTGAAAAGAAGTGGCGACAAGACCGCCCCTTGGGGTGTACCCCGTGTACCCATCGTGTATGGTCCGTATTCGTCATCCTCAATCTTGAGGAAGGCCTGACGCTTCGAGAGAAAGTCTCTTACATTGGCTGTCTGCGTGTGTTGCTGATGTGTGGTTAACATGTTAAGCTTCGCCTGTAAGAGTGGAACGCGACAGCGTCTTGCAACGCTGCCAGGGAGTCCACAGAACGCCATCGCCAATTCGGCTGTACGCCTTGCTGGACGGTAAATTTATTTTTTGAGGAAAGGAAATGTATCTCTCTCGCATATCTGGGTGGACACCTGCACCTCGCCGTAAGGGAAAGGGGGAAGATGGGAGTGAACGAAGACGCCGTATTAGCTAGACGCGCCTTTGTTCATTTCAAACCATTCAGCTGGCATTACGGAGTGGCTAGCGTGCTCGTATCGCACTCCGGAGACCCTGGTTCGATTCCCCAACTCGACCAATTTCGTTCTCGGTTTTATTGATTTATGCGGTCTAACTAGAAAGGTTAATTAGGCTATTTCTATTTATATTCTTGAATTTCTATCCATCGTGTTCTGTCATTAACCTGTCAATTGTTGGAACTGTCTAGGATGTTCGACACAACGTATATGAAACGAGCAACGTCTTACTGAGTGGGGAAGTGCGTGGTGGTGGAGGGAACGCGGCTTCGTACTTGTCTGTTTTTTTTTTCAGCAGCGTCTCCTTCCGCGGACGCTGTGCTGCGGCGCGCGTCTTTCTTTTCTTTTCTTCTGACCTCTTCATTCTCCTCTATATTAATTAGGCTAATTGATTAATTAAGCAATTAACTAAACTCAGTCCAACTTAGTTGCAGCATCACTATACGATCCCTTTGATTGGTTGCATGGTTACTAGCCAAAGTACAATTGGCCCCATTTGAAATTCGCGCACTGTGACGTCACGAGCATTTCGACCAATTGAAAAGCGTGACATTGGGGGCGGAGCTGGTTACGAGGCCGACGCCGACGACGACGCGAAACCCAGGAACGGACGCCAAAGAGCTGCGCTCTAAAATAGGGCAGTGATCACTACCCCACGAGTCTGATTCAACATCCCAACGAGGGTTACCGGGCCCTAACCACCGAGTCAAGTCAGGTGAATACGGGCCACCTCTTGGGCGGGTAGAGGTATTCGGGTGGTTTAAAAGTTGAAAGGAATTATCTGAAAAGCTGCCATGGATGTGCGCACCCCTTGAGGAATCTGCTGGGTAACCCCACGAAGTGTGTGCGCCGTTGAAGTCTCCACCAACTAGAATAGGGATACCCGGGTTGGTACAACGAAGAAAACGTACCCATCCAAGATTGGGAGATGCGGAGCTAGGACGGCCATAAAAAGAAACTAGAATGAGAGGGGTGCGTGCTGGTTTGACAAGAATGGCGACGACCTCTTGACGTGTGTTGCACCACCGTGAAAGGTCTAGCGGAGTATGGGGAATGGAGCTGTGAATATAAATTGCAGATTTACCTGGGGTGAGGGAGGAGGCGATGCAACGGCGATCAGGTATCGAGGGTGAATTGTATGCGCAGAATCCTGAAAGGCGTGGTAGTGAATTATGCTCTTGCAACAGGAACGCCCATGCCTTCAACTTTCCGTCACGAAGGCGGATATTCACCTCAGTGGCCTTATTAGCAAAGCCTCGACAGTTCCACTGCACCACCATAGATGATGCACTATCCATGGCTAGGCCGAAGAGCTTCTATGATGAGGGAGGTCAACTGCTTCATGAGCGCCAAATTTTATCCACTATCGGGGTAGTCACGGTTAACGGGTGGTCGGCACATGATTGTGGTCCAGTGGTTATTGGGGGTGATTCCTGTGAAGATTGCTCCCGAGTGATTAATGTTCTTCTAGAGGAGTGAGAACGTCGCTGTTCCCGGCGCTGGGTGAGGTTTGGTTTGGTTTATTGGGGTTTAACGTCCCAAAGCGACTCAGGCTATGAGAGATGCCGTAGTGAAGGGCTCCGGAAAAGAAAAAGACAGGAAAGACGCGCGTCGCAACAACCGCGTCCGCCGGAGCGGACGCTAGCTGAAAAAACAGATAAGCGGCCGTAGCCTCAGCCTGCGAAACGGTTTCGACAGACGACTTATGCCTCATGGCGCACTTATCGAAGAAAAAAAAAATTGGCAGTGGTTTAGCTCTGGTTAAACCGGGTAAATTGCGTAAGCAATGGTGTGCGCGTTCTTCTGGCGATTCTTCGGCGCGTTGCCTTCGCCTGGTAGCACTACGGCGTTCATGAGCAGTCAGGTGTTGAGATTCATCGGTGACCGATGACATGGAACCACTCTGGGAGGTAGAACGTTGTCGCCGAGCTGCATCCTTAACACGACGCTTTGCAAGACGTTCTTCACGCTGTTTTGGCGTCTGTTGTGCACGTTGTCTCTTTCTCGCTTCTTCCTGTCGTTGTCAAGCTTCTCCTTAGAGGACTGCTTAGCAAAGCATTCACGCTAAGGCAAGCGCGCATTTATAGACGCTTAACAGCGCGGGAGCATGGGCGCCGCCATATTTGGTAACGTGACCATTCCGCCAGCTGCCAGGGAGTCCACAGAACGCATCGCCCGTTCGGCGGTACGCCTTGCTCGTCGGTAAATTGGCCTTTCTCGTTGCCTTGCGGATGATGGTGTCTATTCGCGCCTCGTCATGGCTACACCTAATGCCAAACTCAAGGCATTGTGGGTGCTAAACTCCTACCAGGAGCTGCGGGAGGTCCACCTCGTGAACCAATACACGCGGCTCATGCAGACGGCCACCGCGCGCCGCCTGCTAAACCGCTTACACATCCAGCACGACTGCACTCCAGAGGAGGCGGAGCGTATCCCAGTACTGTGGCGCCATATGCTCTGGGTCTCCCCGCTCCCCCGTAACATGGACACCGACATGCACGAAAACAGACGACAAGCGCGGGCTCGGGCTGTTGAGAGACAACACGGCTCCCGACCCGGTGTATTATGTAGACTAGCAGGGCCATCGCCCACGGGATTTTACAAGGCCGCTGTCGTTCACCAGGAAATGCACGTTGATGGACTCTCCTTTCGAGCCCCGAATACAATGCGAGCCGAGGAAGTAGCGATAGCGCTTGCTGCCGCTCACGCCATTTCGAGAATAATCATCACTGACTCCCGAAAAGCATGTCATCATTACTTGGCAGGGGAGATCTCCCCCTTAGCTGCTTGCATTCTAAGACGGACTGCCACTCATCCAACACCGAAAAGAATCATTTGGGCTCCTGGCCACCAGGGCTTACGAGGTAATGAGGCCGCTGACGCGGCTGCCCGAGCGCTTATTCACCGGGCTCCTCATCCCTGCTCTTCTGGCTCGGAGACTAACAAGCCGCTGCTGCGATTCAAGGAAATAATAACGCATTATAGCGACAACCACCGCCTTTTCCCGGCCCCTGCTAAGGGGCTGAGTAAGACGGAGGAGCGAACTTTAAGGCGCCTGCAGACAGGTACTCTACTCTGTCCTGCAATCTTAAAGCATTACGATCCTAACACGGATGGGCGATGCCCGCACTGTGGGGAGACCTGTGATATCTTCCACATGGTGTGGGCATGTACTCAAAATCCCCACCTGCCCCCTTCCCCTACCCCTTCCCGAGAGGCATGGGAGACTGCCCTCCTCAACTGCTCCTCGCTTGAGTCCCAAAGGGCTCTGGTGAAACGGGCGAGAGACGGGGCCTCGTCATGCGGTGTCCCGGACTAGGGACGCCGACCATGCAGCGGAGCCACTGTGGGGCTCCCAAACTCTATTTCATGAAATAAAAGTTTTCACGATCACCACCTTTCTCGTCGGTAAATTGGTTTTTGAGGAAAGGAAATGTATCTCGCTCGCATACCTCGGTGGACACCTGAACCTCGCGCCCGCCGCGGTGGCTCAGTGGTTACGGCGCTCGGCTGCTGGCCCGAAAGACGTGGGTTCGATCCCGGCCGCGGCGGCTGAATTTCGATGGAGGCGAAATTCTAGAGGTCCGTGTACTGTGCGATGTCGGTGCACGTTAAAGAACCCCAGGTGGTGGAAATTTCCAGAGCCCTTCACTATGGCGTCCCTCATAGCCCTGACATAGCCCTGACATTTAACGTCGCTTTGGGACGTTAAACCTCCATAAACGAAAACAAAACCTAAACCAAACGGCGTTGAGACTTCTATAATAAGTGAACAAAGGCCCGAACCTTTCCTAGCCATCTCTGCAGCCGATGCGGCGCTGTGGATAAAGACGAGCCGACCCTTCAACAAGTCGCTCACGTTGCCAGCGCATGTGTGGCATGTGGCAGATTTAAATGAACTCTCTAAAGTCGAACCGAAACGCCCGCCTTTACCCCAAACAGGTGAAGATACAACAACCTTCCCATTGAAGTTTTTCTACAGTCCCCGCTAGTTCATCGCGAACGGCAGGGTTTATTACCATACTTAAAGCACAATACGGAAGCCGCTAGAACTATTCACCTCTTTACTGCACAAGTAGATCAAATTCTCCTCATACAAGCATGAGTCTATCTGACATCCCGGATCAGGAGAATTGGAGGTTATACAACTCGTTCACTGAGTGTTTCATAGTCATTTTATGCGTGTTTTTCGCCTCACAGCCTTTCTGGAACAGAAAAAAAAATACAGGAACACCTAATTACTGTATTTGTTGGAATTGGTGCAGCATTAGGTGCTGTTGATGCTTTTACTGGCAGTGACGTGACTTCCGCTCTGTTTAAGACACTTCCCTCCCGTCAATGTGAATTACCCGCTTGGTGACGTGGAGGCTAACGAAAAGGGTTCGGCTTAAGGACAACGCAGCAAGCTATGGAAAGGAAAATGATAGGTAAGTGATAGAGGAAAGAATGGGTTTGCGCTGGGCTTGTAATGCGAAGGCAAGATAACCGCTGGTGCTTAAGGGTAACGGAGTGGATTCCAAGAGAAGACAAGCATCGCAGGGGACGGCAGAAATTTTGCGGGGACACGGTACGCGCAGCTGGCAATGAACAGGGTTAATTGGAGAGACATATGGGAGAGGCCTTTGCCTTGCAGTCTGCGTAGTCTGGCTGATGATGATGATGGTGAGTGTTAAGAGACTGGAAGTGGGCAGAGTGTGTGGGGGACGAAAGGCGTGTTAATGACATCCCAGTCGAAATCAACAGGAAGAAATGGGTTTGGGCAGGACATTTAATGCGAAGGCAAGATAACCGCTGTTACTTAAGGGTAACAGAGTGGATTCCAAGAGAAGGCAAGCGTAGCAGGGGGTGGCAGAAAGTTAGGTAGGCGGATGAGATTAAGAAGTTTGCGGGGATGCAGTGGCCGCAACTGGCGAAGGACAGGGTTGATTGGAGAGACTTAGAAGCCTTTGCTGTGCAGTGGGCGTAGCCAGGCTGATAACGATGACGTGGCTTTTAGTGCTATCACATTAATAAATAAGCCATCAACTCTCCTACACAGAGCTACGAAGGTAGCCTTACCCCCTGCATTGCACGCGGCCTTTCATTGCGGGCGGCAGAAATCCTGCTCAGGCACTATACAGGACTTCCCAGCTTGGGCTTCGCCACTTTGCTTGCTGGGTTGCTTCGTGCACCGGCCGGAAGTGATAATGACAAGTGCATACAGTATTCCAGCAAACAATGGGGTGACGGCCATGTTTGAAAGGTCTACAAGAATGGAAAGGCCATGAAAGGAACTACTGTCAGGTGATCGGCCGGCTCAGAACGCATTCACTCCTCTCAGCACAGGTGTTTCAACTTAATCTTTCTGACTCCTCTTACCCGTCCGTCTACTACGTTGTACCTCGCTCTCTTTCTTTCTCTCTCTCGCCTGTAGCTCGGGCGCCTATCGTGGTAGCTCGCACTACCTCGGAAAGTGAACTTGACTATAAATACTATCAGGCAACACTCGAAGTGAAGTATCTTCGAAAGACCTTTCACACCGCCTCCGGAAACACACCAGTTACACGCATCGAGAAAGACTAAGAACACAGATAGAGAGAGAGAGAGAGGGAGAGAGAGAGAGATTAAATGAAGACATTATTTTAATCTCCCACTTAGGCTCCAGCAGACGATGTGCCAGACAAAGATGTCACACCAACGGTAGAACGCGGATGAAGAACGGCAGTTTTCAGTGATGTACTACAGCTAATTCGTGCTTCTACAGATGATGTTTGGTTTAGTTTAGGGGGCTTAACCTCCCAACGCGACTAAGACGATGAGGGACGCCGTAGTGAAGGGCTGCGGAAATTTAGACCACCTGGGGTTCTTTAATGTGCACTGACATCGCACAGTACACGGGCCTCTAGAATTTTACCTCCATCGAAATTCGACCTCCGCGGCGGGGATCGAACCCGCGTCTTTCGAGTCAGCAGCTGAGCACCGTAACCACTGGGCCACCGTGGCGGCTTCTACAGATGATGTAAAAGATTTTATGACATGATCAGTTTGGTTGACAGCAAGGGCGGGACAACTTTTGCGGATGCAGACGCCGGCGAGCCATGAGTCTTATAAAGGCTTTCGCCTTAATAAATCTGTCTATAAAGGCTTTCGCTTTAATAAATATTTTACATCATCTGCATATTTATTAAGGCGGAAGTCTTTATAGGCTCATGGCTCGCCGGCGTGTGCGTCCGCAATTGTACCACCATAGCTGTAAACCGAACTGATGACGTCATCAACATGGCGTAGTATGTTTTAAGACGAAATTATTTGTCACATCTTAGCTGTCGTTTAATTAAAACTGATGACGTCATTAACAAGGCATAGTATGGCGTAACATGAAATAATTAACTACAATAAATTGAAATGAATTGAAACAATAATAAAGCTTGGTGATGGCATCGACATGGCTATGTCGTAACACAAAATTAATTGAGGCTAATTAAAAATTAAAATGACAAGATTAATCAACAAAAATCACTAGGCATGGCATGACGTCAGAGGTCATTCTAAATGTCACGCGTGGCTACCGACCGCCGCTGCGCGACGACTCGGCTTGGTAGCCCATCTCTCACCCTGGTATGACGCCAGAGGTCATTCTAAAGGTCAAACGTGGCTTCCGGCCGCCGCTACGCGTAAGGCTGTTCATGAGCGTAGTATTGCTTTCGCAATAAAACTATTCACGCGTGAAGGTTTCTACAAAACGAGTTTAACCAAACATCAAGGACACAAGCAGCAACACCGCGCTTACGGCTTTCGCCTCACCGCACTTTAGGTCAACGAAGTGCCCCCCAGAATTTTTCTTACGAGTTAAAAAAGGAAGACTTAATGACAGCGCGCGCCTTCCATGGCATTCAGTCTTGTCTTCCGTGGAAGCTGTCTAACTCATCAACAGAAGAATCCTCAGAATTGTATCTGGCGCGCAGAGCCGAGTCTGCATGGAAGAAACGAAGTGTACAGGAATGAAGACATTGTGCGTCGTCGATTCAGTTGAATAAACGATTGCAGCCCAGAAACAAATTGTTTTAATGAAGCAGTTCCCCACGACCTTTTCAATTTATGGCGTACGTTGCTCTGCCCCGACCCACCATCGCTATTCTCTGCGCAAGGCTCAGAATGGTGTATGCGGGACGCCGCAGTCCAGGAGACTGGCCGGGATGCGTATTCGCCAACTGCAGCCTGTACAGCCACAAGGCTTGAAACCACGGTGAATTGATCACGGTGACTGAAGATTGTCACAACGGCTTACCTAAAAGGGATAATAAATCCGCTTAAACGGCGTTATATGCCACTAAGCATCACGATTTGCGACCTAAAAGGGAAAAAATGAAAAAAAAATGAAAGTAAAAACACAATAAATTTACAGTACAGAGAGCGGAGTCGAACGGCCGACCTTCCATACGCAAAACGCGCCTCTAATCCACTGCGCCATAGCGGCGATGTCGAGCCGTCGTTCTGAATGAATATTTATAACCAGCCTTAATGTGGCTGCTACCTCCCGGTGGGCGGCGCTGTCATCGCTGGCTGTACCGGCTGCATTTGGCGAACACGCGGCCGGGATGTAGTCCGGGACGACTGGTCGGTGCCACTGGCCCGGTTAGCGGAGGTGTCGGCGGGCCGGGATGTAGGCTGGGACGACTGGTCGGTGCCATTGGCCCGGTGCGCGATAGTGTCGGCGGGCCAGGATGTAGGCCGGGATGACTGGTCGGTTCCACTAGCCCGGTGCGCGATGGTGTCGGCGGGCCGGGACGATTGGTCGGTTCCACTGGCCCGGTGCGCGATGGTGTCGGCGGGCCGGGATGAAGGCCGGGACGACTGGTTGGTTCCACTGGACCGCTGCGCGATGGTGTCGGCGGGCTGGGATGTAGGCTGGGACGACTGGTCGGTTCCACTGGCCCGGTGCGCGATGGTGTCGGCAGGCCGGGATGTAGGCCGGGACGACTGGTCGGTGCCACTGGTCCGGTGCGCGATGGTGTCAGCGGGCCGGGATGTAGGCCGGGACGACTGGTCGGGTCCACTGGCCCGGTGCGCGATGGTGTCGGCGGGCCGGGATGTAGGCCGGGACGACTGGCCGGTGCCACTAGCCCTGTGCGCGACGGTGTCGGCGGGCCGGCATGCAGGCCGGGACGACTGGTCGGTGCCAATGGCCCGGTGCGCGATGGTGTCGGCGGGCCGGGATGTAGGCCGGGACGACTGGTCGGTGCCACTGGCCTGGTGCGCGATGGTGTCGGCGGGCCGGGATGTAGTCCGGGACGACTGGTCGGTGCCACTGGCCCGGTGCGCGATGGTGTCGGCGGGCCGGGATGTAGGCCGGGACGACTGGCCGGTGCCACTAGCCCTGTGCGCGACGGTGTCGGCGGGCCGGCATGCAGGCCGGGACGACTGGTCGGTGCCAATGGCCCGGTGCGCGATGGTGTCGGCGGGCCGGGATGTAGGCCGGGACGACTGGTCGGTGCCACTGGCCTGGTGCGCGATGGTGTCGGCGGGCCGGGATGTAGTCCGGGACGATTGGCCGGTGCCACTAGCCCTGTGCGCGACGGTGTCGGCGGGCCGGCATGCAGGCTGGGACGACTGGTCGGTGCCAATGGCCCGGTGCGCGATGGTGTCCGCGGGCAGGGATGTAGGCCGGGACGACTGGTCGGTGCCACTGGCCTGGTGCGCGATGGTGTCGGCGGGCCGGGATGTAGTCCGGGACGACTGGTCGGTGCCAATGGCCCGATTCGCGGTGGTGTCGGTGGGCCGGGATGTAGGCCGGGACGACTGGTCGGTGCCACTGGTCCGATTCGCGGTGGTGTCGGCGGGCCGGGATGTAGGCCGGGACGACTGGTCGGTGCCACTGGCTCGGTGCGCAATGGTGGCAGTGGTGGCGGTGGTGGCGACGGGTCGTTGTGCGCAGGGCCTGTTGAGACCATGGGTCCAGGCCTTTCTGAAGGTTTGAGCGTGTGGCTCTGCAACTCCGAAGACAACTCGATGTGGGACGCCGAATAGGGCCAGATGTCATTAGCAGGGTTGTTCTTTTTACACTTGGACAGGTGAATGCACAACCTGCTCAGTCTGCACTGGTGTGTAGGGTTGAGCGGGCACCGCACCATGGGGTCTTGTTCTCTGGTTGGAAACGTGGCCATATCCGAGTTCGGTCAGGAGTGACACTGGACGATGAACGATGATGACACGGCGAACTACATACACTTAAAACACTCCGCAAGTGTGGCAGGAGCTCACGATGTGCAGCTGGCGGAACGACAAAGGCTGGTAGAACAACCGGTAGAGCGGCAGAGCAGTCGCGCTGGTTCCGGGGCTCCGGCTAGCGACTGCTGCGCCGCCTAGAGAGCTTTGGTTGTACCAGTGGGTGTATGCTAATAAAATTTCTCGCAGAGGTCGCATGCTTTGGTGGTTGTAATTTACTTATGTTTTTATTTTTTTGTTTTTATGTTTCTATTTTTAGTGTTTCAAAACTAATTTGACTGATGATGATGATAGCAATGATAGTTATTCTGCGAAACGGTGTTGTTGTGTTGTTGTTGCTGAGAGAAGGATGAAAAGGAAAGTGCACGGGCCTGCCGACTGGCTCAAGCCGAGCCACCACCGCTGCCAGGTGCAGATATAAAAGAGTTGAAAGATAAGAGAAAAGATAAAAAGACAGGAAAACGCAAGTCGCAACAACCGCGTCTGCCGGAGCGGACGCTAGCTGAAAAAACAGATAAGCGGCCGTAGCCTCAGCCTGCGAAGCGTTTTCGGCAGACTACTTATGCCTCATGACACACATCTCGAAGAAAAAAAATAGGGCAGTGGTTTAGCTCTAGTTAAACTGGGTAAATTGCGTAAGCAATGGTGTGCGCGTTCTTCTGGCGATTCTTCGGCGTGTTGCCTTCGCCTGGTAGCATTGCGGCGTTCCTGAGCAGTCAGGTGTTGAGATTCATCGGTGAGCGATTACGTAGAACCACTCTGGGAGGTAAAACGTTGTACATCCTTAGCACGACGTTTTGCAAGGCGTTCTTAACGCTGTTTTGGCGCCTGTTGTGCACGTTGTCTCTTTCTCCCTTCTTCCTGTCGTTGTCACCTCCTAAGAGGACTGCTTAGCAAAGCATTCACGCTGAGGCAAGCGCGCATTTATAGACGCTTAACAGCGCGGGAGCATGGGCGCCGCCATATTTGGTCACGTGACCATTCCGCTAGCGGCCAGGGAGTCCACAGAACGCCATCGCCCGTTCGGCTGTACGCCTTGCTCGTCGGTAAATTGGTTTTTGAGGAAAGGAAATGCATCTGTCTCGCATATCTCGGTGTACACCTGTACCTCGCGCCCGCCGCGGTGTCTCAGTGGTTACGGCGCTCGGCTGCTGGCCCGAAAGACGCCGGTTCGATACCGGTCGCGGCGGCTGAATTTCGATGAAGGCGAAATTCTAGAGGCCTGTGTACTGTGCGATGTCGGTGCACGTTAAAGAACCCCAGGCGGTCGAAATTTCAGGAGCCCTTCACCACGGCGTCCCTCATAGCCTGAGTCGCTTCGGGACGTTAAACCCCAATAAACCAATAAACCAAACTTGTACCTCGCCGTAACGGAAAGAGAGGAAGATTGAACGAAGACACTGTATTCACTAGACGCGCGCCTTTGTTCATTCCAAACTATCGAGCTGGCATGGCGGACAGAATCTGTACAGGGATTTGATATCGACGCTTCCCCCCCCCCACACACACACTGTATCGTTCTGTCTATTTTGATCTCATGGGTCATGATGTTTTAAAGCGAGTGCGTAACGGAAGGGAACGTTGTCAAGCCGCAATATTGCGGATTTTTTTCCCTCCTCCTCAGCCATCCATGTGATTTTCTTTACATGTCTAGAATAAAGTTGACTTGAGATAAATGCCGATTTCTCCTTGCACCAAAACATTTTTCTATAAATTACACACCGAAACTCTGCCTGTCAATACGTGGCTCGCCGGGAAAGACATTTTTGTCTCTTTTGTAAACTGTCGCTTGTGCAATGTGTCTGAAACAATTGAACATTGTTTTACAGACTGCAAAGACGCGATTTTGGTGGGAGAAATCGCCACCCAAGCGCACATCCTCTGGGGTTGCGTGGGAAATCCGCCCCCTCGAACCTTACTGCCAGCTCCCTCCGAGGAGGGATGGAACCAACTACTCAGAAGGCCATACAAGAGCATCCAACTGACACTAATTTCGTGGGCCCAGGAAGTCGTTCGTACCTGGGGGCCACACCAGGCCCACCTGCCCTAAATCCCGTCAATCTATGGCAATAAAGTTGTTTCTCTCTCTCTGAACCAAATTCAGATCCAACTACACTCACCCTACCGCTATAGCGGATCAAGGTTACACTACCAGGTCACAACACCTCATCTGCCAACTCAAAGATACCGAACAGCACGTTCAGCTCTCAGAGGCGAACCCGGCGGTGGACAACCACCTCCTTCACCTCTGGGAGGCCCGGCACAACCTCGTCCGCCGATGGCGCCGGCAGAAACACAATCGGAAACTCAAAATCCGCACCGCGAAACTCACCCAACAAGCGGCCGAGTATGCGGCCCATCTCGCCGACTCGAACTGGGTAGGCCGATGCAACACAGCTGCTCGACAAATGTTGAAACGGAGAACATGGCGCCTTTTCCGCGCCCTCATTGATCCGACCCAAACCCACACCGAAACCAAAAAACATCCTCAAAGGGCAATTCACACCTTCAACGGAGATACAGCCAAGCTGGCTGACGCGCTCCGAGATTAATATCTGTACAGAGACCAGGATTCCCGCTGTCCCGCGTGCTCGTATGCAGGTTCTCAGAACGCACAGCGGGATCGAACGTTCCAGCTTCACGACCTCAAAGCGGTTTCAGGACAAAATGAAACGAGGGACGGCAGGGACAACGTGACGGTAAATTCTCGCTACCCCCCCCCCCCCCCCCCTCCACCGAACCAGCCTACAAGCGGCTGCTCGAATACTTCAGTACCACCTGGGCGAGAGGTAGCAACCAGGCAAAGTTCTTAATACCGGCAACATCCGGCTCTCAGTTCTTGTGTGGGGAAGTTGATGGAGACCACAGTCCGTGACAGACTGTCCACCTACCTAGAAACGCAAAACGCCTTTGCAGACACCATGTACGGGCTCCGCCTACTCCGGTCCGCACGAGATGTGCTGCAGCTTCTAAAGAGATCCTTGATCCTGTCGGGCACCGTAGCGACTACAAGGTGGTACTCGCACTGGACTTGCGGAGTGCGTTCGTCAGTGTGACGCACGATATCACTCTCTCCCACCTGTCCCAAGTGGACAGTGGGTACAACACATTCCAATACATTAAGCAATCCCTCACAGATCGGCAATCATATATCCGACTCCAAGACACTGAACATGGCCCGTACCAACTTGACACGCGAGGGACTCCACAAGGAGCAGTCCTTTCGCCTCTTCTCTTCAATCGGCTATGATGAAGCTTCTTCTGCTGGGGGAGGTCCCCAGTGTGCAGCATGCTCTGTACGCGGATGATATCACCCTCTGGGCAACACGCGAATCGGTTGGAGAAATAGAGGCCAACCTGCAGCAAGCGGTGGCCATTGTGGACGATTATGCACGCCGGTGCGGCCTTGAGTGCTCCCCGAGCAAATCGGAATTCGTGCACATACGCGCCAATCCAAAGTACAAAAGTACAAAGTACAAAAAATAAAAAAAAGTAAAAAAAAACACGAGGAAATCGAAGTGGACTTTACATACATAGGAGCCGCAAGATTGACACCACGCTGAAAAAAGCTCCGCAAGGGGGGGGGGGGGGGGGGGGGGACTAGGTACTAGGTGGGCCGTATGGTCCGCCGGGTATCAGACAAACAGGGGGGGGCGGTTGGGATGAAAAGACACCCTGCGGCTGGCCAATGCATTCGTATCCTGCCGAACCCTGTATTCGGCACCGTACCTCCACCTGCGCAAATGCGATGAGAACGCTCTCGAAGTGATTCTTCGCAAAATCTACAAGAGAGCCCTCGACCTCCCCATTGCTATATCCAACCAACGCCTCGGTCTGGGTATGACGAATGCTTTTGGGGAGCTGCGCGAGGCTCATCTCAAAAGCCAATAATTGCGGTTAAGCAAAATACCTGTGGGTATCCGCCTTCTGACCCGCCTTCTCATCACAACCCAACAGGAGAAGTGGGTATCCCTCTCCGAGGCCTGGCACTTCGCCCTGTAGGTTCGTCCCCTCTCGAATAACATGACAAAGGATGACCATGATGGCCGCGACCTCGCGCGAACGGATGCCATTTCCGAGCAGTATGGTGCTCGATCAGGGGTATTTTACACGGACGCGGCCGGTCCACACCATGGGGGTTGGTACACGGTGGCGGTCGTCCACCAAAACACCTCAGTTCTGGGCCTCACCTTCCGTGCCCCTAACATTACATTCGCGGGGGAAGTTGTTATCGCACTTGCAGCCGCGGATCCAGCGTCCCGAGTCATCATCACCGACTCAAGGGGAGCTGCCGTAATTTTGAACAGAGACAAATTCGGATCGTGCCTTGCAAATTTTACATAGACGAGAGTACCGGGGTTTCTCAGCCCAGCGCACTATCATCTGGGCCCCAGCACATGTGGGGATAGAGAGAAATAAAGTAGCGGACGACATCGCCCGCGCGCTTAACCGCCGGGCATTGTCTCTCCCGCTGCCTGATTCGGCTCCTGATTGGAATCCGGCTAATACTTTTCGGGAGATCTCTCCCCTGTATCAAACCTCTCACGGCCGATACTCACCCCCCTGTAAAGGCCTCAAGAAGTCGGAGGAGAGCTGGCTTCTCCGCCTCTACACCAAAGCGATGCTGTGCCCGGCAGTGCTTAAACATTTTAGTTCGGCCTTTTCGGGCGAGTGTCCACACTGTGGGGAGGTGTTTGCGGAGACGTATCACATGGTGTGGGCATGATCTGCCACTCCTGCTCCCTCCCCCCCAGCCGAGAGGACTGGGAGGCTGCCCTGATCAGCTCCTCAACTCTCCAGTACCAACGAGCCCTGATGAAAAGAGTCCAGGCCGCCACTGAGGCCACAGGGGTACCGGACTAGGAATCCCTCCCAGAGACTGTGAGGGCCGGTCCCTTCAGGCCCGGTTCAAGCAATACATCTTTTGTAAATAGTAGAAATAAGTGTTTTACACCACCACCTTAACCGCTTAACCACCGCGGCGGAATGTGATCAACAGCCGCATGCAAAAGCCATTGAACCACCACGGCGGGTGCAACTAATAAATGATATTTTCCTCTACTTAGAATTAGATCGAATCCATGGACTACTAAAGATGGTTCCGTATTACACCAAGAAAGGACTGTTCTTGCGCTTCTGCGTGACGCTGTAAGCGTGCAGTTTGTACCGTCTCATTTAAAATAATGACGAGCTTAAAGTTCTGGGTATGAAGGAAGCACAGAAGTCATTAAAATGGTTGTTATATTTACTTTTGGAAGCTTTGCGTGCCAGGTTCCAAGGAAGCGGTGATAGGGCGGTGCGAAGGCAGCCAGCCACCAATCAAGAATCTTCTGCACTTCCAGAAGAACGACGATATTAACTTCATCATCATCATCATCATCATCAGCATGAATACGCTCACTACAAGGCATAGGCCTCTCCCATGTCTCTCCAATTAACCGAGCGTGCGGATGCCGAGGCTCGGCTAGCACTTGATGATGGTGCTTTCATTGAAATAGCCTTTTCCAGATCTTACATTGGAGCCTTGCTGGCGCATTTAATGCAAGCCGCAATGCAGTTGCACTGGAACGATTCAAGCCATCAACAGGACCGCATATCTAAGCTTGACGCCGGCTCACGATTTCATCTGCCATTAGGGTAATGCGACGTCAAGGGAGTTTACTCCACCGGTTACGGCTTGGCGTTGCCTACACCAAACACTACTTTCACAAGATCGGAATAGAAACCAACCCAAACTGCGTACAGTGCCACACTCAGAGACTATAGGACGCCTTCTTTGCGAGTTCCCGAACGACACTGCTGAGAGGTGAACATTGTAAGCGACTGTGAGACAACTGGACTCTCGCCCTATCTCTGAAGAAACTCTCATAGGCGCCAAGGCGAAACGTGCTGATTGGTGGCGTGTGACGAAGGCCGTGCTCAAATTTTTGTGCGAAATAGCCCTGGATAGCCGTCTGTGACCGCCTGTGCACTATATACTTGCTTGATACACAGTTTACATGGTTTACATTTGTGTTTTCATGGAGCCCCTACTCCAATATGTGTTAATGACGTGTCGGTGTGTGCGTTCAAGACATGAGTTTCACGTGCGTCTGCTCATCGCGATGACAGTGCCAGCCAGTGTGTGTGTGTGTGTGTGTGTGTGGCCGTCTGTGTGTGTGTGTGTGTGTGCGCGTGTGCGTGCGTGCGCGCGTGTGTGTGTGCGTGTGTGTGTGTGCGCGCCTGTGTGTGCGCGTGCGTGTGAGTGTGTGTGTGTGTTTGTAATACAGTAATACAGTAGTATACATGGATGATCACGTCGTATGCGCACGCAACCGGTAACAAATTTAAATCGTTATTTTCTCCTGCTGTGTGTCTCAACAGCCAGACAAGCTGGGAACCGCACTTTACCCCCTAGTTGTTTTCGCTGTCGCTTGGGGAGCGGCCACCAACTTCTTTCCTTCAAGCTGGACTACGTGCTATATATAGACTGATATATATACGTGCTATATATATAGACGAGAATATATAGACTATCCAGACTTTTGTCTATAAAGTTTATAAGCTTTCTATAGACAAAAATTCAGGGGGGCACTTTGTTGACCTAAAGTGCGGTGAGGCGAAAGCCTTAGGCGCGGTGTTGCTGCTTGTGTCACTGATGTGTGGTTAAGGTGTTAAGCCCGCGCGCTCTCTCACCGGACATTCCCCTCCGACCCCGACGATCAGGAACTCGAATTCTCTCCAGCTTACTCGTTTAAAGACATTTCTTTACTTTATCAATCTGGCCATAGTCTTTATCCACGCCCGTGTAAAGGTCTCTCAAAGGCGGAGGAGCGGCTTCTGCTTCGCCTATATACAAATACTTTGCTGTGCCCGGCAGCTCTAAAACACTTTGACCCTTCTTTCTCTGGCAGCTGTCCGCACTGTGCGGAGAAGTCTTCGGACATCTACCACATGGTGTGGGCCTGCCCCTCCAACCCTGCTATCCCCCCTCACCCCAACCCAACCCGGGAGGACTGGGAGGGGACCCTGCTCGGCTGCTCTGACCTGCAGGCCCAACGGGCCCTGGTCGCGCGAGCCCGGGCAGCGGCCGACGCCACTGGGGTCCCGAACTAGGGACCTCCACCTAGTACTTGTGAGGGCTGGCCCCCTTTGGGTCAGCTCATACCTCACCTCCCGAAGTTTATCTGTAAATAAATGTTTTCCACCACCACAACATCGCCTCTAAGATTAGAACTCGACAGCGTCTTGCAACGCTGCCAGGGAGTCCACAGAACGCCATCGCCCGTTCGGTTCTACGCCTTGCTCGTCGGTAAATTGGTTTTTGAGGAAAGGAAATGTATCTGTCTCGCATACCTCGGTGGACACCTGAACCTCGCGGTAACGGGAAGGGAGGAAGATGGGAGTGAACGAAGACACCGTATTCACTAGACGCGCCTTTGTTCATTCCAAACCATCGAGCTGGCATGGCGGAACTCTCCCATCAACTCGATAACTTCATCTCCAAAACCTGAAACAGTTTTGATTTTCTCACTCGAGTGAAACACATGTCCGCTCTTGATGTTCGAGAGTGCTGCGCAGAACATCTGCTTATGATCTGTTCTAATCTGTCAAAACAGGCAATAAAGACAAAAAAAAGAGCTGGCATGGCGGAGTGGTTAGCATGCTCGTCTCGCACTCTGGAGACCGGGGTTCGATTCCCGAACTCGACCAATTTCCTACAGTCTATAAACTACGAATAGACGAAAAGAAATATGAATAGGAAAGCAATATAGAGTCTATAAGAAGTGTATAGACAGTCTATAGACCACTCTTAAAATTGGTTTCGATGTTTGATGCGCCGTGCTGCTCGCATGCTTATCTTAGGCCCTAGCGACAGGTCACCATATCACCTTCGGTCACCTTGGACACCATGTCACCCTCGAGTGAAGACACATAAAGTAGCCTATCATGGTCGAGCCATTTTCTTCTCCGGCGTGGAAGCCGAGAAGTGGTATCTACGAGGGGGTACCCAAAAAAAACCGGACTTATTTTTGTTTCAACTTATTTCTTCACATTTTAAGCACAGACCTTCAATCTCCTTCAAAGTATTCCCCACTTTCAATGATACGCTTGTCGAATCTTTCATTCTATTTTTCAAAACATTGTTTAAATTCATCTTTTGTGATGCTTCACAGTGCCTCCGTCGTTTTTTTCTTCACCTCAGCAACATCAGCGAAACGCTTTCCATTCACCTATTTTTTCATTCTAGGAAACAAAGAAAGTAGCACGGGGCAAGGTCGGGAGAGTATGAGGGTTGAGGAATAGGAGTCATGCCATTTTTGGTCCAAAATTGTCGTAGAGACAGGGTGGTGTGAGCAGAGGCATTGCAATGATGGAAAAACCAGTCACCCGACCGCCAAAAATCTGGCCGCTTCCACCGCACACTGTTGCCCAATCTTTTCAAAACATCCAAATAGAAACCCTGGCTAACTGTCTGACCCTGCGGAACAAATTCTCAATGGACGACTCCTCTCACGTCGAAAAAACAAATCAGCATTGTTTTGAGGTTTGGTTTCACCTGACAAGCAAATTTCTTGAGGCGAGGTGAATTTGAAGTTTTTCATTGGCATGATTGTTGCTTTGATTCAGGATTCGATTCAGGAACACTTGAGTTGTCCCCATAGCATCGTCCTTGTACATCTTTCTTAATATTTCAAGTTTCCATTCAACTTTTTCCTAGCAAAAATCGTAATTTCACCGGCGCACGCTGTTCACGAAAATCAGCCATTGCAAAAACGACGTTCACACAAAACAGTCGTCACTCTAAAACTCTGCCTAAACTAGCCTGACCTCCTTCAACGATGGCACTCGGCTTACTGACTCTGGAATGTTCGTTCTATGCGCTCCTAGTGGCAAAGCGCGGTACCAAAGAAGCTTTGCCGAGCAAAAAATTTAGTCCGGTTTATTTTGGGTACCCCCTCGTATCTAGAAGCCGCTTCTTATCTCATGACTTACCGGGCTACAATGCACTGCTAGGACTGCTAAAATACTGTCCCTGTTCATTTAGAGGCAAACAACAAAGAAAGTTCCCACTAAAGTCAAATCGCGGTTGTAATATCTTTTAAACCATACCCAGGCTGTTTGGGCAGCAACCACTACAGTTAATAAACAAAGTATTTTTTCACTGCAGAAACGTGCGTTACGTTCTTTTTGCAATCTTGATTTTCAGGCCCACACGTCTCATTTTTTTGAAAAATACGACAAGGTCAGAATTCCTGAATATACGATGTGAAACTAAGGTAAAGAGTCGCCCTTTGCGCTGGATGACAATTACGACACACAGCTCGAATGGTTAGACGATAGCCGTACATTACAGGCGTCGGAAAACGAGTCCTCCATATTTTCTCCGGCCTTAGACCGAATCCTGTTCACATCACTGGTGGAGTATTTCCTGCATGATTTCATTTATAGAGAAAACTGAGCCTTCCAGGCAAGGGCGTCCGCAGAATTTTTTGCTGGGGGGGGCCCCATTGGTTGTTGGCGCCGGAGGGGGGGGGGGGGTATGTTCGTTGCAAAAAGGCCCTATTTGCGGAGTAAATTTATTTATTTATATATAAATAAAAATAAATAAGTAAAATACAGACATGAAAGAAAAATTACAAACAGCAAATTAAAGCGTGGCTAGGAGAGATGCATTGGAGTTTATCGACGAAGAAGCAATTACAATTAATAAAAAGTGCAAAAAGATACTATCACTTCGTGGAGAAGAGTGCTCAGTCTTGCTGCATACGAGTTCTCGACTCACCCGGATTGATGACCAGCACACAGCACAATATGTTCACAAACACGCAACTACAGTCACTTAGTCAGTCTTCCTTGAACAGCAACTGTAGGCGCCTCGGATTTTTCTGGGCGAATTGCGCAATTACACGGGTGATAATTCATTTCTGTGCTTCATTACACGCTCTCGGTGCACACTCATCATACACATTGATTGGAAAAACGGTTTAGCGCGTACGTTGAAAACAAAAGATGACTATATATACAACAAAAACTTCTTTACAAGATAAATGCACGCTCGCAGCTTCATACACCTCGCTCCATCTTGCTCGCGCATCCGCACAGTCGAGCAACCGCACACACACTGCTCGCCGCACGTCGTTTTCTCGTCCACTGTCTTGGTTGTTCTCACCTTCGTTGACAACTAGCCACTAAAAACACCGAAGCACAAACACAGAGGCGCGCGCACACGTGCAAGGGCTTACTTGCTGCAATATCCCCGAATGCGCACTTTGGGGGTGAAAGGAACGCCGCGCGACTTCCGAGGGGAAGGGACACTCGCCACTCCGGTCGGAAAATTTATTCTTGTGTTTTTATGGGGTTCAGAGCCCCAAAACGACTCGGGCTATGAGGGACGGAGTAGTACAGAGTTCCGGATGATGTCGACCACCTGGGTCTCTTTACCATGCACTGACATCGCACAGTACATGCGCGCTGTTGTGATTTGAGGCCCAGCCAGAGGTGACAGGCGAGCCAGGCAGGCGCCATCGGGCTGCGTTGGCCAAAGGCGCTGGTTTTCGGAGAAGACGCAAGGAACGCTGGTGTGGGGGCGCCTCTGGAGACTGCGTCGCCGTGAACAAAAGCAGCTAATCCCCTTTGCCGAAGATTCTGAAAGCGGCGCTTCTACCGAACTGCGCTCTCCCGTGGATCAGAGGAGACAGCGAGCGGCGGCGGCGGCGCCAACTCATCGCCCGCTTGACCCTGAGCAGCCCGACAAAGCGGGGGTGGACACGGCTGATTTGTCCTTCCCTCCTGAAGAATTCATCGGTGGCCGGCGTACGAACGTATCCTGATTATAGCGAGCGACGAAGGCCAAAACAAGGTGCCCTGTGCGCTGTCTGCCTCCGTCTCGCTATCTCTCTAGAGATCAAAGAAACAGACACCCATCTCAAGACGGCTCGAAACACATGCTCGCCGGTGCCGCTGTATGTCTGCAACAGGTCGCCCTTCAGCAGAGCTGACGGTGGCGTGGTTTGAAAACGGCGGAACGACGCGCGCCCGTACGCGGCATTTCGCAGATGTGACCCAAAGCGTGGAAGCGGGGCTGCTTTTACCCTTTTGGCTGAGCCCACCACCGCCCCTGGCGTGCGGCCATTACTCCCAGTTCGAGTGAGGGATTTTCCAGGGGGGTGCAGCCGCCCCCCCTTGCCCCCCCCTCCGGACGCCCATGCTTCCAGGGCGTTGGTTCGAGTTCCTGTTTCGGAACTTGCTTTGAGCGTCAACTTTTTCGCTGGTTGACGACGATGTTCGCTTGTGTTACCCGAGGATGGGTGCTAAAAGCATTGTGTGCTTATTAAACCTACAGGTGTCGAATGAATCGTTGTGAACGAAACATCCCAACCGGCAGACACCGCAGAACCGATTATTTGAGCCCTGCGCGCCGCTCCGTGCGATAACCGAGAGGTAGCAGATAACACGCGATTGTCTCTTTGACAACCACGGAAGAGAAGGACAGATAAGAGCGCACCCAGACGGGGTGTAAGGTGCAGTTCCTTCAGGCCTAACAGCAGAAGGCACTTCGACATGCCTCCTGGAAGTCAACAGTACACGCTGGTCGGATTCTCCGACGAACTGGACTGGAGGCCCCTGAGGTTCGTTAAGCCTCTTCCCCCCAACAGGGTATGCAGTGCCTGCGGACTTGTCCGGCCGAAGACTGCTTTGCTTCCGTGTGCCCACACACTATGCGCACGCTGCTCCGAGCAGTGCTCGCAGGAAGGCTTGCACGTCTGTCCGCTCGACGGATACGAGTGCCAAGACGAACTTGTCGACTGGAGGGAGTCGGCTTCCGAGGAACTGCTTCGAAGAGAGGTAAGCGGAAACGAAAAGACGCTGTTGATCTTCAGTTGTACCGAGGATGTTTTTCGGGTCTAACGACCTCGGTTACGGGGTAATCGGGACCTAAGGCCTTATTTACATAGGTGTTCAAAGAGAGTATTGATAACGAGAGCATGAGACACCCGGCTAACAACTGCGGCTGTGTGGGCGCTTCCCTTACTGTGCTGGGTGGATTTGATCAAGAACTATCTCTAGCACTATCAGCAATTAGATTGTCGTCTGCGAAGCCGGCAGTTACGGCACCGCTATGCTTCTGAGGCTCTTTGTAAATGAAACTCCGCTGCCCGGATTGTTTTGTAACATTCTCAGTCTTGCTTCCCTTCTAGTGTTCTGTTTCCTCGACGTGTTTTGGTTTTTGACATACCTTTGCTACTGCTTCTTTGACGTTCTCTTAAAACTTCACCTGTAGTCAACAGGAAAAGTAAATGAAAAATGAAAAGTTGAATTCTATGTGGTTATTTGGCGTTTTCTGCCGAAAGCACGTCGCTGCAGTGTAATAAATACCAGGCACAGAAAAGAAGCCCTATGGGAGAAATGTACCCGCTTTCGTACGATTAATTATTAAGTTGCATTTATATATTTCTTGAGTTTGGTTTATAATTTTTATAAATACGATACATGCCTTCTCTCTTTCTGCGTTAAAAGGGAAATCTACGTGTTTGAACTTTTCTCCGCAATTTTCAGCGGAAAGCGATAAGATTCATTTCCAACAAGCATGCCGTCGTTGCTATTTTTTGCCCACCGCGGCGGCCCTGTTTCGAAATGCGCATGGTTTAGTAATGAAACTGGCACTAGCAAAACCACCAGAACTGCAATCAAGGTCTCCATAATCAGCGACCTGTTTGGCGGTCAATGCACAGCTGCAGGTACTCCAGGATCAAGGGAACATATGAGCGGCGGGCTAATTGCATCGTGGCGCGCTCTAGCGTCGGATTAGTTTACTGGTTTACTGGGGTTTAACGTCCCAAAGCGACTCAGGCTATGAGGGACGCCGCTGTGAAGGCTGCGAAAATTTCGACCACCCGGAGTTCTTTGAAGTGCACTGACATCGCACAGTACATGGGCCTATAGAATTTCGCCTCCACCGAAATTCGACCGCTGAGGCCAGGATGAAACTTGCGTCTTTCGGGTCAGCAGCCGAATGCCCTAACCGCTCCCTTATAAAAATGGTCTACAGACAGTCAGTATACTTCTTATAGACTCTATTGCCTTCCTATAGATATTTATTTTTGTCTATTCATAGTCTATATACTGTCTTTAGAAAAAACTCTTAAAAGTTGGTTTGGTTTATGGGGTTTTAACGTCCCAAAGCGACTAAGGCTATGAGAGACGCCGTAGTGGAAGGCTCTGGAAATTTCGACCACCACTGACATCGCACAGTACACGGGCCTCTAGAATTTCTCCTCCAAAGAAATTCAACCGCCGCGGCCGAGTTCGAACCCGCGTCTTTCGGGTCAGCAGCCGAGCACCATAACCACTTAGCCACCGCGGCGGCCCACTCTTAAAAGTGTATGACCATCAATCTATAGATTATCTATAGGCTGTCTATAACATTTGTATTGCCTATGGATGGTTTTCGAGTATTTGTCTATAGAGAGTTTATAGACTTTATAGACAGAGCCTATGGATATATAGACTGTCTAAAGAAAATTTGTAAGGGCTCACCACCACGGCGGCCCTCTAGCGTCGGAGCAAGAAGCTAATTAATGCATTACCGTTAACGTTCACCTTATCGCTGACACGGATTTATTAGCACTGTTTCTTTAGTCCAATTTAAATCAACGAGGAAGAGAGATAGATTGCCCACCAAGGACACCTAACAACGAACGGAATCTGTCTACTGCCAGAACGTCGCGCTGAATCCCACTGCATCCGCAGAACAAAAGCGATGCCAGGTTAGGGGCTTCACGACATCATGAAAAAAAAAAAAAACAGTCCGACGCCCTTTAACTCGACTGCTTACCGCCGCGGTGGCTCAGTGGCTATGGTGCTCGGCTGTTGGCCCGAAAGACGCGGGTTCGAACCCGGCCGCGGCGGCTGAATTTCTTTGGAGGAGAAATTCGAGGCCCGTGTACTGTGCGATGTCAGTGCACGTTAAAGAACCCCAGGTGGTCGAAATTTCCGGAGCCCTCCACTACGGCGTCTCTCATAGCCTTAGTCGCTTTGGGACGTTAAACCCCATAAAAACCAAACCAAACCTTTTAAGGGAATTTGTCGCTTCCTCTTGAGTTTCTATCCGACAGTAACAAGGCGAGTCATGTGCGCGATGAGATCACCTCCAGGCGGAGCGGTAAAGACGCCCCTTATGCGTGCAGTTGTTCTCAAGGTTATCGCACTCTTGTCGCAGCAGATAACGCGAGTGAAAGCGCGAACCGTGTGCTTAGCAGACAAACTCTTTCGCCAAGATAAAGGCGAACAATCTATTCTTGCAGGAAGCGTCAAAAGGGCTCCTGGAGCGCACTGCTATAGAAAGCAGCACTGCTTCGCCGGGGCCAGTGATAAGGCGAACGTGAAAGATAACGCCCGGGCCTGTAGGATGTAGCGCTTGAGCCTTCACTGTATGCAGCCAACTGCTTGCGAGTCCGCTGCAACAGAAAGTGTAGCGATGCAATTTTAAGGCGAAAGCCTTTAATGACTCATTCTGTCGTCCGTTAACAAAGCGTGTCACACGCGTTTAACCCGGGAACTAAAAAGATAGAAGAAAATCAATGGTTGGTTGGTTTATGGGGTTTAACGTCCCAAAGCAACTAAGGCTATGAGAGACGCCGTAGTGGAGGGCTCCGGAAGTTTCGACCACCTGGGGTTCTTTAACGTGCACTGACATCGCACAGTACACGGGCCTCTAGAATTTCTCCTCCAAAGAAATTCCAGCCGCCGCGGCCGGGATCGAACCCGCGTCTTTTGGGTCAGCAGCCGAGCACCATAGCCACTGAGCCACCGCGGCGGCGTAGAAGAAGAAAATCAATGGTTGCTTCAGATAGAGGAGGGAAAAATGAACCTAGAAACCAGGTTTGATGACTGTAGAATAATTAGTTAATTAATTATAGGCAAAAATGCCGAAATTGCGTCGAAATAGCGCGGACGTCGGTATAGCCACGGGAACAGTGTGACGTCACATCCACCGGAAGTTGTCACGGCATAGTTAAAATTGTCACAGAATGGTCGAAAAAAACGTCGGATTTGTGTCAAATTAGATGAAAAAATGTGCAATTAAGCGTAATTAATACTTACGATCCCCGAAAGGTGTATAATTTGGGCATCGATATAGCCACGGGAACGATGTGACGTCACATCCAGTGTCCTGGGCTTTCGCCTCTTAACACTTTAGTTGCCAAAGTGTCCTCGCAATTTTTCACACCACTAGCACGCTCCGTTCACTAAAAAAACGGGTGGAATGCGCTACCCAATGCACCCCTCTTTAATTAACACATACCTCTGTGCCTAACCAAAGGATCACTTAGATGAAAGTTCAGTAGTTCCAGAAGCGCTTCAGCTGCATTGTCGCACGAGTTATCGAAAGTCAAAGTGCCAGACTTCTCAGTAGCTTCACTGCTGTACTTTTGTCCAAGTTCTACTATGGTGAGGCAGAGAGATGTTTGTTATTTACAGAGGGAGGTTATTTGTATCGGGTCGCGCATTGCACTCGTTTTATGTGAAGTGTTTTTAGCTAGGCTCGACTTCGTTCACATGTCGGGGTGCCTCACTTGTATGACCACTTGCAGTTACATAATACAGTAGTTTTCTCGCATGCGGGTGTAAGGACAAGCGTAGGAAATTGTGTTAATTTTTGTGTTAACACACACACACACACACACACACACACACACACACACACACACACACACACACACACACACACACACACACACACACACACACGCACACGCACACGCGCACGCACACACACCTGCACACACGCACACACACCTGCACACACGCACACCTGTAGACACACACCTGCACACACACGCACTCACACACGCGCGCGCGCGGCGGGTTCAAATAGAAGCTGGCGAGTGCATACCTTTCAGTGGACTTCAAGTGGTCCCAAATATGGCTGTTAAAAACACCACGTGTGTTCCAACATCGTCTCTCGTAGCCGTCTGCCCGTTTGTTCGATTTAAACTATTTCACATGACAGGGAAAACGAATACCTGTCTCGCGCCGCATATATTTTTCCCGGTATCAGACTCGCAAGGTGTTCCCTTCTTTTCCGGGTCATGATCCCTTATTAAGCGTGCTGCACGCAAATCTTAACTTCTTGCGGGGACAAAGCATCACTTGAACATCGTATTCCAGCACTCCTTTTCATCATGTGCTAAAAAGAACGCCGCCTACTGCAGGTTACATTTTGTCTCTGATTTGGTAGCCCCTGAAGATGGACAAAATAAGCCAACGACATTTGCATTTCGAGACATTAATACGGTGACTATTTTGCGTTTTCCAGGTCAAGTGCTGGAACGAAGAAAGCGGGTGCCAGTATGTTGCGACGGCTTCAGGAATCGTCCGGCATTTCCAGTGCGAATGCAGACACCATCCCGTCTGCTGTCCCAAGTGCTCTGCCACCGTCGCCTGCTCCAATGTGATCGCTCACCTCACATCGGGCCTGTGCAATCCGGCGCAGCTTCTCAGATCTCAAGTCGCAGGTCGATCCGGCCACAACGACGTGGCTACATTGGCTGCGTCCTTCAGGGGCGCGCTAGAAGAGCACGCGGGCGAAATCAGAGAATTCCTGGGCCGAGTTGTTGACGATATAAGCGCGCACGGCGACCGCCTCAACGAAATCTCCCACGCCCTAAACTCTTTGAGAGAAGCTCAAGTGACCGTGGGTGAAAGTCAACATCAGGACAGCTTGACACAAATCCAGGGTGAAATCCACGCGTCTAAGGAGGAACTCAAGCAATTCTTGACTGAAACGATCGGTACGCCTAATATTTCGGGAAGCATTGACAGACTGGAGAAAACACTCAAGGATGAATTGATAAGCGTAAACAGTCAAACCAAAGGCTGCTTTTCACAGATTCTAACTGCCATAGATGCACTCAGGGCTGCGTCGAATGAAAACAGTCAGGCGGCAGTGGACCACATCAAAACCTTTCTGCGACACACAAAAGTAGGCTTTTCCTACTGCAGGTTTCTTGTAAAAGATGTGAAATCCCTTCAAGCGACCGCAGTGGAGGAAGGCTCGGATCTCTACAAGAGCGAGATGGTGTACTTGCGGGGTTACTTTATGTCCCCTGGAATTTATCTGAAAAAGAACGGCAAATCTGTGCTACTGCATGCTTGGATGCGCTTGCACAAGAGTGATATGGACGACTTTGTTCACTGGCCATTCGAGCACATGGTCAGACTCAGCATCCTACATCCCGGAGGAGGGGCAGATCGGGTGGTTGAAGAGCTACCTGCTCCTTCTTACGAAAGATTTCAAAGGCCGACAACAGCAAGCAACTTACCCGTTCACTTCCAGGCATCGCTTAATCTGAACAGCCTTATAAGCGATGGTTACGTAGAAGACGACCAGCTTCATGTAAAATACGAGCTGCTTCCATGATCCGCCCCTACTTAAGACATGTTGTAAGAGCCTAAAATCATTTTTTAGGTTAACAAATGCTGGTTTAGGGCTGGCGGTGCTTATTTCAGGATCTGCATGCCTTTGATCAAAGTTAAGTAGCAGTGAAAAGGCTCGTCATACAATTTATTTATGACAAAGTTTTCTCGGTTCTCGGTCATGTATTCCCGGATTTGTTGCGGCAAATGTTTAAATACCTGGAATAAAAGAGTTTTTTTTAAACTGAAATGTATTATTCATCGCTGAGAACCGTCCAAGGTTCCCGGGCAACCATTAGCAGACAGCTAGAGCAAAGCAAGACGATGAGAAGCCTTAACTAAAAGTCTTCGATCTCTTTACAAAACATTCTGAGCAAATTAAGCCGAATGTCTTCGAAAAGTAAATGGCAGCGAAGCAAATTGCCGAACTTTCCCTCCGTCGGAATGTTTACCTTTCGTGTTTGCCTTTTCGTTTGCAAGTGCTGTTTTTCATGAACATGTATGTATTCTATTTTCTTTATATTCTGTCCGCTTAACTTCTTTTGTTGGTATTGGGATGTGTTCACAACTATATATAGGTACAGTTATTGCAGACACATTTTGAAATCATACGGTGTTTATTTATTAACTTAATTGCAAATCTGCTACTGTATAACTCATTGTTCTTTACATTTCTTGATGCCAATTAATATGGACACTACCCGTAGCTGTAACAATACTATTGCCTTGTAGAAGGGTTCATGGGCCTAGTCAAGCTGTCGAGACAGCTTTTAGCTCTTGACCCTTTCCTGGATCCATTATTTCTGGAAAAGTGAGGAATTGGATTGAATTGGAATGGTAGCAAGCCGAGAAATACTTTCCACACTATTGCCCCTGGTGTGATTCGAACCAGCGTAAGGACTGAAAAAGGAATTTCCTTTTCCGATGCCTAAGACAACTCGGCCAACACCACCTTTCTTTTTTTTAAAGCGAAAGCTGTACTGGCCTAGCAGGCGCCAAGGTCACTGGGAGGCCACATTTGACCTCCAAGCGGAGGAGTGGTTGGGGGTGTGTCTGTCACGTCACTACCCACGTGGTTCTCCGCGGCTGCAGTCACGCGCCCGCCACCGCCGTTTTGCCGACCGTCGTCTTGCCAGCTGTGATCACGTGACTAGCCACGTGACTTCGTTCGCTTGAAAAGGCGAAGGCGCCGCTGTCGCCTGCGCGCCTGCCAGTTACTCGCTACGGACGAAGCGAATGGGTTGGAGCCGACGTCTTCTCGTAGGCGGCAGGCCCAGTCTGATTATCCGGCTGACATTGGCAACCGTGCGAGGAATTTAGCGAATAGAAGGGAGCGGAAAAGTGCGAAGCTGTCGACAGAGACCAACGAAGAGCGTGAGCATCGCGGCATAATAAAGCTTTCGCTTGTATATCCAGCACAGCTGAGTTAAGCATCAGCCAATTTTTTATTGCGAAAGCAATACTACTCGCACTTTCAAGCCTTCGCGTGACCCAGCCGCAGTTACGTTTGACCTTTAGCGGAGTGAATATTGGCGACCAACTAGCTCCTTCAGATAGCCCGGCTACAGTTACGCCGCGCCGAGCACCTGCGGCGCTACTGCCGCTGTGACGTCATACCAGCTGTAGATTATGTTTTCTTTCTCTCAGTCGAAACAACATAAAATCAAAACATAAAGGTAGGTAGGAAACACTTTTATTGCTCTAGAAAGGCGCTAGTAGCAGACGAGACAGAAGAGGTCCATCTTCCTTCTTCTCACAGGGTCGGTGCCCCTATTCCAGGGCTCCGCTGAGCTTCGCTGCTCGTTGGGCGTGCTGGATCAGACCTTGTTGGCAACCCAGATCGCCGCTGGAGAGCCGGCTCTCCCACTGTTCTGCACTCGGGTCTTTGCGAAAGCTGTCGTTCTTACTGCATTCCCACGTGATGTAGTACAACGATGGTTTGCTGCCACACCACGGGCAAGTGTCCCGATATTGCGTCGGGTAAATCTTGCTAAGGATATGCAGGTTTGGGAATGTTCCTGTCTGCAATCTTCGCCAATACACTGCCTCTAGTTGATTTAGATCAGGATGAGGCGGCGGATAGCGGATCCGTACCCCCTTATAGTAGTTGAGAATGTCGCAGTACGTAGTACGTATACGTAGTGTCGTACTACGTAGGGCCGACTCGGTCGGGTATATCGTCAGATTGGGAGGAAGCTCGGCTCGTATACACTCGAGCTACCTCGTCGGCGCGTTCGTTCCCCGCTATGTCGGTGTGTCCTGGCACCCAGTAAATGCTATGTGTGACTTTTGGTGGGGTCGCGCTCTGGAGGAGCCGGAGCGCGGCGCGACCTATGCGGCCGTTCATGTAGTTACGGCATGTTTCTCTCGAATCTGTAAGGATGGTAATAATAATAATAATAATAATAATAATAATAATAATAATAATAATAATAATAATAATAATAATGGTTTATTATGTGTTGCTTCGATAACCGGCTACCGCCGCTAGAGCTACGGCCAGCTCCTCCCCTTCGGTTACCGTGCAATCCCTGACTGAGGCGCTAGCTAATTCCTTTAGGTTGGAATCAATAGCTACCGCCACTGTGTTGTTCTGTGAGCTTCCTGTATACGGAGCCGCGTCCGTGTATACCGTTGCGGATTTTGTAGCTAGATTTTGTTGTACATACCTCGCCCGGGCTGCCCTACGGGCCGCATGCAGGTTGGGGTCCATGTTCCGGGGAAGGGAGCGAACCTTTAGCGTCTGGCGAATTGCGTCCGGTATGCTCGCAGTACGATTCTCGAATTTCGCAGTTCCGCCTAGCCCCAGTCGCCTAAGGAGCGAGCGCACCGTAGGAGTCTGCTGGAGCCTAGCTAACTGCGTGACCAGTTGGGCTTATTTGATCTCTTCGAAGGTGTTGCGAATTCCAAGAGCCAGTAGTTTTTCGTTGGAGGTGTTCATTGGTAGATTCAGGGCTGTCTTGTAAGCTTTGCGGAGTATGGTATCTGCACTGTCCACTTCTCCTTTGTTGAGGTTGAAGTACGGGAGGGCGTAACCCACGCGACTGACCACCAGGCTCTGAACCGCTGCTGTTCCCTCGTCGTTTTCCTCATTTTAGCTTCGGTAGTTCAGGGCTTCGCTATTCACCCGGCGTCATTATCTTTGCCGCCGAGGCCTTTCCCCCGAGCAGGTTGAATCAGGAGATTAAAAGGCTCAACTTTGTCGCCAATGGCAGCTTCATGAAGCTGCACCCCGAACATTCGCTGACAATGGATTTTAATAAACCACATCTTACATGTTTTCGAAAAAGAAAGAACATCACTAGCGGGGAAGGCATTGAATTCTTTTTCAGTCGCCCCCATCGCAAATTGGAAAACGAGAAGAAATCCAGTTACTCAATAGAAACCTCCCGATCAAGATGAAGATCGAAGGCAATATCAAAGAGTGGTCGCCCAGGCCAAGCATGTCCATGTACGAGCAAACGGACAAACAAACACGAAAAATAACTTGGGGAAAGTGCCCAGCTGGGGTTGCAATTGCACACGGAGCCCCTTCCCCTAATAAAAATGGTCTATAGACAGTCTATAGACTTCTTGTAGACTCTATTGCCTTCCTATAGATATTTATTTTTGTCTATTGATAGTCTATAGACTGTATATAGACAGAAGTCTACTGAAAGTGTATAGCCCTATATCTATAGATTGTCTGTAGCATTTGTATTGCCTATAGACTGTTCTCTAGGATTTGTCTATAAAGAATCTACAGACTTTGTAAGGACCGAGGCGTTGTTGGGTCGCTTCGGGTTCACTGTCGTCACTTCCGGTTTGGCGACACCACAGGGTATGTGCTATCAAATGACATGACACGTTTGTCATGACCACGCATCACGTTTCGTGCTTAGTCACCCACCTTATCACATACACCGACCATGTGTCACAGGAGACAACACTGACGCCGCAAAAGCAGCTTAACGGTTTTATTATGCTTCGCATAGCTCTTGGAATCGGGCAAGGTTTGACATACACCGCCAGACGGCTCCATGAACTCTTTATGTTGCCGCATAAAAAGAAACGGTATGCTATGGTTTTGAGGGGTTTAACATTGGTTGGTTTAAGCGATTTAACGTCACAAATCGACTCAGGCTATGATGGACGCCGTAGTGGAGGGCTCTGGATAATTTCAACCGCCCGGGGTTTTTTAACGGGCACTGACATCGCACAGCACACGAGCCTCTAGCATTTCGCTTCCATCGAAATGCGACCGCCGCGGCCAGGATCGAACCCGCGTCTTTCGGGTCAGCAGCCCAGCACCATAACCACTGAGCCACCGTGGCGGCGTCTTTAACATTCGAAAGCTGCACATTTGCTCTGAGAGAGCCGTAGTGGAGGGCTCCTGATTAAATTAGGCCAACTAGGGTTTTGTAGGGGCACTGAAATCGCATAGTACGCGACCGTATACATTTAAACTCCATCGAAATGGCCGAAAACGTCATGAATCTCAAGCAGCCGAACGACACCACGGCAGGTGTCAAATATTGGTAATGGCTTAGCTTGGCTGTGCCAGGATATACGTAGCGAAAGACACAGCTGGCGAAGTGAGCGGAGGCCAGCACAACGACGAGGCATGCGGTGTGACGTCATGCCAGATGGTGCGGCGAGCGCGCGGCGAGCGCGCGGCGTCTGCCAGCTGCGGCGGTTGCTAGGCAACAGCTCAAGGTCGGTCTCTGTGCCTCCTCGGAGCACCGCCACAGCGAAATCGCAAGTTCGTGGCCAATGTAGCTATCGCTACAAAAATTTGAGGAAGAACTTTAACTCCGCGTTAAGTCTATGACGCGATAGTGTAATGGGTTAATGCCCATATATCCAGAATTTCATTCTCTTCTTTACATTCATACATCCGTGGGTATCCACTATCCTGCGATCTCAGGTGCTCCCAGCGGCCGTCCTTGTGCGGCGCAGGTTGCTCTTCCCGATCGAAAAATCACTAACTGCCACCTGCCATCGTGTGCAGGTTGTGATGACGCCGCAGTGTCACGTGACCTAGGTGGCCCACTTTCCAGAGTCTTGCTCGTACAACGCTGAAGGCGGATTTTCTGGATAACGGGGCCTTGGACCTATACAGTTATAGCGAAATTTTAACCACGCAGTTTCAGCTGTTCAAGTCAAGTGAAAGTATTTTATTCAGGTATGTACAGATGCCTAGGAGGCAGACATAAAGGCTGCCTTTATGCTATGTTCAATAGTTTAGTTTATTGGGAATTATTTGTTTGGTTTAATGAAACCCTATCCTGGAATGTACATGTTTCAAAGCTAACTACAGAATTAAGTAAAGCTGTTGGATGCCTGTATAAAATTGCACCTCTAATACCTGTTTGGCTTAAGCAAGCAATATATTATGCCTTTTTCTATTCCAGGCTATCGTACTGTATTTTAGTCTGGGGAACCACGACAGCTGCTAACATTGAAAAACTTCACACACTCCAAAAAAGAGCCTTGCGGGCATTAGAAGGATTTTATGGCTTACCGTCAAATTTGCCAACTGCTCCACTCTTTAGAAAATACAGTCTACTAAACACTAAGCAGATGTATAACTTTCGCCTGCTGCAGCATATACACAAAAATCGATTATATGATTCCACCAATGACACCCCGACAATGAGGTACCCCTTCCGCAAAATAATGAAAGTAGTACCAAGAATCCGTACAAACTACGGCAAACAAAGTTTGAATTATCAGGTACCAACTGTTCTCAATGTGTTTAGCGTTAAAACTGAATTTACCATCTCTCTAAATAGTTTTTAGAAGCTTTTGTTAGAAACTGACTCTCTACTAACATGGAAATTTCTTAAGGTCGTCTCGGTTTTGGCGTACATTTTGTTCTTACTTTTTTACTGCATACATGTTACTTGATTAAATTACTACGCTTTTAGTCTTTGGTAAATATTTTTTGTTTACATGGTTTATGTTTTCTATGTTACATGTTGTTTTCATGTTTCTATGTGCTGCGCACCGCTGCCCCTGCTCAGGTGCCGGGACCTCGTCAGGTCAATCGGCCTTTTGCCCCGGCTCCCTCTTTCTGTAAAAGAAACAAAATAAATTTCAATTTCAATGACGTGCCACTTTAGGTTGTAGCGATTCGCCAACAATATGAATTACGAAAGTTTGCGCGAATAAGTTAGAGATGGCCGCCAACTCCAGCTGCTCCGCATCCTTCTAATCCGCGAAAATATTTAAAACGGGAATCCTTTGAGTATATGTGATTACCGATGCACACGATGAAAAAAAAAAGCTCAATGCCGAGTTCACTGAACTTCCTTTAATGGGTACAAGTATACAGCTACTAGCGTTGCCATTAACTACCTCTCGGCGCCAGTACCGAAAGAAGCAGGGACTGTAAACATTGTTTTTGGCTTCATTGTGCTGACAATCTAGAATTGTGCTTTGAAAAATTGGCAGTGGCTTAGCTCTGCTATGCCAGGACATACGCAGTGTGAGGTGAGGGCGAGGTGTCCACATCTCGGTGGACACCTGAACCAGAGGGAAGACGTTAACTGCCCTCTTGGAACAGTGGACACCTCAGCCGTGCTTTAAGCTACATGGCGGTAGTGACAGATGTGCGCTGCACGCGTTGGCATTGACAACGCTCTACACTCCGAGGCCCGTCGCGTCAGAGCGGTGCAGACGTGCGTCGCATGCGCTCCCGCCAAGCAGCTGTTTTTCGGCGTTCAACTTGGGCCTGCGGGCCGGAAACTACCGCGAACAGATCCGGATTCTCCCTCCGTGCAAGGGGACACTGGATTTCGGGCAGACGGTGGACTATTTCACATTTCATGGGACTTTTCACCTCTCGGACGCGTGAGAGCTAGCTAGGCCTAACGCCCAGACCTAGCGTAGCTACCCGTGCATCGACGGGAGCCGGCCCCTGGGGCGGCCCCGTGACCACCACGATGATCAACGCCGTCGACGGAGATGAACTGGCACCCTCGGAATTTGAGAACGGTGAGTGGGAGACCGTTCTCAGCATGCACGACCGCATGAAGAAAAAAGGCGGGAAGCCTGGAAACGCCAGCGGAAACGCTGGCACGAACGCCGCCGCGAATTTCGGCGGGAACGCTGGCGATCACGGCGCCGGGGTGAAGAAATCGACTGCCACTCAGAAAAAGAGGCAAGACCCGAACATCCGAAAAAGGGCACCAATGCCGAAGCTCCCGGAGAGCGACTATAAAATAATCTTCAGGCCCAGAGGCTGGAACTTGAACGATTACGTGCCACGTCACCTACTGCAGGCCACCTGCGCGGCCGCGCAACTACCATACGGAGATGTCCTGGACGAAGACACTTCAAGAATCAACTCCGTGAACAACACGTACACGATCAGCACACCGAATCGTCAACGCGCGAGCACCTACGCGAGGATAAAGACGATAGTTATCGGGGAGAAGACCCTCGCCATGGCACCCTACGTCGCGGCTCCCGACGACGCAATTAAGGGCGTGGCATACAACGCCTATGATATCGGAACACCGGAAGAAGTCCGTCAAGGATTCATCAAACGCAACCCGGACATCGAAGTACTCAACGCCAGAAGAATTGGCAAGTCCAGATCTATTCTCATCACCTTTGGAGAGAAAAAGCTTCCCAGACAAGTCTTCTACTGGGGATCAGTGTTCATCGTCTACCCGTACCGAGAGCGGGTAGAGACCTGCTACAACTGCAGGAAGACGGGACACAGGACGGATGTGTGCTATAAGCCATGGGTAAAGCGTTGCCGCAGATGCGGCGAAGACCATCCAGACCCACCGGAGGGAGAACTGCCGACATGCAAGCCCGAATGCATCGTATGCGGGGGGCCACACAACACCGGCAGCCGGAATTGCAAGTATCGGCTGGCAAAGAAAGCACCTTTTAAAGCCAAGAACGACCTGGGGCAACTTGACTCCGGACACCAACCAAGACCGAAGACCAGGGACCACAGCGGCACCCGCCAAGGCCACCGGGGGAGAAGCAGATCGAGCTCCTTCCCACCATTACCGGGGACCGGAGGCGCCAGCTCGGGTCCTGACAGAGAGAGCAGCTCGAGCAGAGGAAGAGGCTCAAGCAAGGACAGAGACGCGGGCAAAAAGGTGAGCTGGCCAGATAAGGCCTCTTCTTGGGAAACCGCTCGGGAGAAGGAACTGGTAGAGCAGCTCGCTAAGAGGGACAGAGAGCTAGACACCTTAAAGAAGGAAATGGCGGAGCTGAGGAAACTCATTCACGCTAACACAAAACAGCCGAAGGTGGTCGAAAAACCTCCTTTGCAACAATCACAAAACGCGAGTCAGGCGCCCCCGCGTGACACATATGAAGGGGGAGACATTCAAAACGCAATGGATACAGACACCAGAGTCCCCTTGAAAAGACCTCTACCCAGAGAGGAAAACACAGACGACAGTACTCCCAAAAAGGCGGCAGAAAGTCCTAACGAGGACGCATCGGCTAAAACCCACATGAACGTTAGGCCGGACATGAACACACTATTGAAGCGGGTTGACGCTCAAGACGCTAGAATTGATGCCCTTACCGCTAGGGTAGACAAAATAGCCGAACGTGCTGACAATCTGACGGCGGAATTCGTCACGTTCAGGGAACGAACCATGGGTTGCTTCCAGCAAATTCTGGAACAACTAGCAAACATAGAAGCCAGGCTTCCCCCTGTTGCCGGCAACACCCTCCCCTCGCTGCAACCGCAGCAGCAGCCTCTATAGGACATCATGGCCCCTAGCCAACAAATTAGAATCTGGCAGTGGAACTGCAGAGGCTTCCAGTCCAAAAGATGGAACCTGCAGGCACAAATTCAAAAAAACATAACCACACCGGACGTAATCACGCTGCAGGAGGCAAGCGGCATGGTCAAATTAAATGGCTACGCCGCGTACACCCCGCTAGAAGTGCAAAAAGAGCACAAACCCAAGTCGTTCACGGCCACGCTAGTGCATAGAAATCTAACGGCAACACAACACGCACTCGAAAACACAAGCGAGGACTACGTGATGTTAGAAATAATCCCAAACAGAAAGGGGGACAACAGTCTCTTTATTCTGAATATATACAACTCACCGAAAAACCGGGGCACAGGGCTGGCGGACCTATTACGTAAAGCCATTAGACTATCTTATAAGAAGGGATTAGTAATCACGGGGGACTTCAACGCCCCGCATCCGGCATGGGGATATCGAACGGCCTCCCCTAAGGGAAACAAACTATGGACAGAAATCCAAAACTTAAGGCTCACGCTACTAAACAACCCGCAAGACCCCACGAGGATAGGCAATAGCGTCAGCGTAGACACGTCCCCAGACTTGACGCTAGGCAAAGACCTCGAGGGTGAACGATGGTCAAACACAGGACACACCTTGGGTAGCGATCACTACATCATAGAGATTGAAACACAAACCAGGCCGATGAAGGGGAAGCTGCGCGAAACGAAACTGACAGACTGGGACACCCTCCGAAAAGTCCGGGACAGAACCGCTCCGAGGGAGATATTGGATCTAAATCAATGGGTTGAGACACTCAAAAAAGACGTAAACAGTCACACTAGACAGACCCCAACCACCGAACATGACATCACAGACTCGAGGCTAGCCCACATGTGGGAAGCCCACGAGAGCCTCTTGAAGAGATGGAAAAAACAGAAACACAATAGAAGGCTAAAGAAGAGAATATCGACACTCGAAAAACAGATAGAAGACTACACAAACGAGCTTCAGCGTCAACACTGGGGACAAATTTGCGATGAAATGAATGGAAAGCTAGGGTGCAAGAACACGTGGCATCTTCTTCGCCACTTACTAGACCCAGGACAAACAAAGTCGGCGGCACAAGGGCAGCTTAAACGATTGATTCACAAATACCAGGGAACAGCCGCGGACCTAATAGAGGAACTGAAGAGCAGGTACCTTAACACAGACAAAGGGGGTTCATCTCCAGCTTACCAAGGAGCAGAGAACACACAGCTAGATGAGGACATCTCGATAGCGGAGGTATGGAGAGCAATGAGTCAACTAAGAACCACGTCGGCAGCGGGGGCAGATGGGGTAACCAACAAAATGCTAAGGAACCTAGATCTAGTCTCGGTCACGGCAGTCACAGATTACCTAAATGAGATATGGAAACGAGGTAGTCTACCTTCACAATGGAAACATGCCAAAGTAATCTTTATTCCAAAACCCGGGAAGAAACTTGAAGTGGGCAACCTCAGGCCGATATCGCTAACGTCCTGCCTGGGGAAGCTGATGGAACATGTCATATTAAACAGACTCCAGGAATACGCAGAGGAAAGGGAGGTATTTCCTGAAACGATGCTAGGCTTCAGGAGCAAGTTGTCCACGCAGGACGTCATGCTCCAGCTCAAAGCAGACATCATAGACCCGCCCAACAAAGGGGGCGCCAAAACTATACTGGGCCTAGACCTACATAAAGCCTTCGATAACGCCAAACACGAGGTCATACTAACTAATCTGGCGGAGATTACCCCTGGAAAGCGGACCTACGATTACGTAAGGGACTTTCTAACCGGAAGAACCGCAGAAATAAATCTAGGAGATATCCAGTCAGAAACTATTAAGCTGGGAGATAGGGGAACTCCGCAGGGCTCAGTACTCTCTCCTTTCTTATTCAACCTGGCGTTGAAGAACCTACCGCCGCTATTGAAGACTGTCGAAGGTATAAACCATACGCTATATGCGGATGACATAACAATATGGACGCATACAGGAAACGATGGGGAAATAGAACAAAATCTCCAACACGCGATCGATATTGTCCAGGAATACGCAGAATGGGCAGGACTAAAATGCTCGCCAAGCAAATCCGAACTTCTGGTGATCCGGGGGGCTAGCAAACGCGATACCAACGCAGGAGACATTCACGTACTGGTAAATGAGACTCCGGTAGCCAGAGTTGACAAAATCAGGGTCCTAGGACTTATAATACAGGACAATAGAAAGAACACAGAGACAATAAACAGGCTTAAGTCCACAATTAACATGACAACCAGGCTCATAAGGCGAATAGCTAACAAAAGACGGGGAGTCAAAGAGAAAGATCTCTGCCGAATGGTTCAGGCTTTCGTGATAAGCAGAATAGTTTACGCCGTTCCCTACCTCAAGCTAGGGCTGGCGGAACAGAACAAAATAGATGGGATCATAAGGCAGGCATATAAAGCAGCATTGGGGCTGCCCCACTGCACTCCTACGGAAAGACTTCTTAAACTGGGGATCTACAACACCACCACGGAACTATGCGAGGCACATATATTTGCGCAATTAAGGAGGCTTGCGACCTCACCCCCGGGGAGAAAGATCCTGAGCAACCTAGGATTACATGATAAAATTCCGGAAAGAAACGCGCAGGCAAAATTACAGACCAAAGTTAGAAAATTACTCACTATTAAACCACTTCCAAAAAACATGCACCCTGCTTTTCACGAAGGCAGGAGGAGAGCCAGAGCAAAGGCCCTTGAAGCCAAGCTCGAAGGCTCGGAACACACAACCTATGTAGACGCGGCGGAATCAGGGTTGCCAGATGGCTCCGACCTCAGGTAGCCAAATTGGCCTCCGTAGTAGCCCAAATGTAGCCAACAGCGAAATTTTTGCGTAGCCCAAAAGTAGCCAAAAAAATTTGCTTTTTTGACGACATTTCTTAAGCATATTGAATTAATTTTCGGCAAGAATATTTACATATTAGATTTCTTTCCCGCAGATGATGTCTGAGGGGGTGCACACGGCGTGTTCTTTCCGTTGTTACATTTTGCATCCGTCATGCGCGCTAACCAGTGCGGCTAACAGGTGCGCTAACCAGGTCCTAAAGATGGGGCCGCAGTTCCACTTTGCAGGCGCGGCAGTAGGCCATATCACCTGAGGCGGGTGACGCCAGCCAGTCTGCACGTGGAAAAGAACGGCGGCGCTAAAAAACGCAATCGCAGCTCTAGTTTAGGAATATTTCACCTTTTAAATGTTCGCGCGCAGATTAGACACGTCGACAGTGAACATACCTTACTGTATACTTACGCAGCCTCACTTTCAATTGCATGCTTTAAGAGGAAGGTTCTCACAGAGAGCGTCACCTCAAAGCATCGAGCATGCGCCTTTTTGAAGCTACATTCTACGATATGCATGAGCTCAGAATAAATCAAGGATATATGCCATTAGATGATAATCTATGTCGATTTTATCTTCAGTCTAACAGCACCTTCACAATGATGAGAAAAACAATTACCCTTGAATTCCGCCTCCTTTTTCCATTTCTTTTTGTAGTTCCGGATGTACATCTCCCACTTGTCCATTCTGAAAGTTCTCGTAGCGACGGATCTAATGCCATGTCATGCCACTAACTTCCGCCGCCTTCGTTAGTTACAGTGCGTTCCGCACCGCGCCGAAGGATGGCTCCACGGCTCCGCATAAGTGCACACAGATTACGCAACGGACACGGCGCTCTCGCGTCGCTTGCAATGAATCTCGAGGGTTGCACGTGTGCCGCTTGAGGCTGCAGAAAAAGCGTAGGCTCTTGCGAGTGGCACGCTTGCTGTGTCCAGCACGAGAATAGGAAGAAACAGAAAAAGACCTTATTAATGCGTAAGCATTACTTGCCTCATGCGCGAATCTTGAGCATAATGTGTCCGCAGAACCAGAATGAACAATACAAGAAAAGAACATGCCTGGCGGTGGGTTTCCAAACAGCCACCTACCGCAGCCGAAGCGGACGCCCAAACCACTAGGCCACGTCTACGAAACCAGGCAACAGAAGCGAAATAGTAGCATTTAATGCTTACGCATTCGCACCACGTAGGGAGACTTCAGTTATCTTAATGTTTTCTCTCTATTCTGGTACCATGGTTGTCATGGCCACCCGAGGTGCACCGTCAATGGGAGAACGCTCACATGTGCAGACGGCAACAGTCTATATTCAATGGCGCGCGCGCGCGGGTGACGTTAGTTCGCGGATTAAGTGGAATCTATAGGCCGTGAAGTGTTTCCGCGGGGGCAACTTTCACGTAGTGTCAACTCTTTATAAAAGAAATCGAAAGTCCATGATCCTTGACCGCCTGTAATACAAGTTTTCTCGAACGCAGCGTTTACAAATTGTCATTTTGTAGCAGACGCGCTCAATTTCTTTAACCTTATATAGCGTGCATTTTGATTCCAGCATGCCTTTTATTTCTTTCACTGTATAATTGTAACGGAGCACATTATAACTACTTTAACTTTTTTTTTTCACGCATGAAAAAGATGTAGCCCAAAAGTAGCCACATAGCCAAAACAAAATTTCTGACGCCAACTCGGACAACAAGTAGCCCAATTTGGCTATTAATAGCCCAATCTGGCAACCCTGGGCGGAATACGAAGGAGGCGACTCCTTTGTGGTCGTGGCCGTGAACGACTCGGGTGAAACATTAACGGCCGGTTCGGTCAAAACAAAAACTCAGGGACAGCGGAGGAGGCGGCTATCGCCATGGCAATGGCCAGCACCAAAGCAGTCACCATAATTAGCGACTCCAAGGTGGCTATCAACAATTTTGCGCGGGGTATGATCTCCCAGGAGGCAGAACGAATATTAAGACATAAAGACTGGGACCAAAGAGAGGTGGAACTAATATGGGTGCCGGCACACTCGGGGAACAGGGGAAACGAGTTGGCTCACAGTATAGCTCGAGGTTATGTCAGCCGAGCAGTGAGCCGGGTCGAGTCCCCAAATTTCACGAGAGATGCATTCATATCATTTCACGAATACACCAATCAGTTTAAACTGGAAAGGAGGATCTATCCGCCACCAGACAAAAAGCTCGACAAAAGCCAGGAGGTAACGTGGCGTCGGCTCCAGACGCGAGCCTTCTTTAGCCCGTCGAGACTAGCACACATGTATCCAACACAATACAACGCTACTTGCAAACAATGCGGCGAGATAGCCGGATATGACCACATTTTATGGAGCTGCAAAAAGGCGCCGCCACCGGCGGACCTACTACCAGTCCCTTCTCTAGAGCGGTGGGAGGCTATACTGGCCAGCTCAGACCCGTTGATGCAAGTCCGGGCCACTGAGTGGGCTCACAAGGTCGCCAAGAGCCATGGGCTCGAAGCCACCTTGTTTAATGCCCACTAGGGCTCAGTGCTGACAATAAACGTTTTCCAATCCAATCTACACTCCGATCATTTTAAGGAAAGGAAGTGTGCATAATGACTCCCTGGGTCAGTGGACGCCTGAATCGCGCTTATAGGTACGTGGGGTGATGAGAGAGAGATGTGGGCTGCGGGCATTGACAAGGTTGTGCCAGAATCGCCGCGCTGAACCCATAGGCCATCGGCGTTCGTTGAGTTATTGGCGTTGGCGTTGTCGATGTTATACACTCCGATCATTTTAAGGAAAGGAAGGCGAGTGCATAGGGCGAGGCACGCCAGCTGCGCGTAGTGACGTCACTTGCTCCTTGCGCAGCACGGCTCTCCAGGAGCCACGCGAAACTGCTCAACCTCGGCCAGTGTAGCCCAGCTACAAAAAACGGGCATGAAGAATTACGAAAGGAAACAGGATACAAAGCGGTATAGCACCGGCAGAACTGATAATTCACAGATAACTTTCTATCGCCGCGTCACGTGCAAATCGAGATGGAGGAGATACGTCCGCGACTGCCGCCTTGACAACCAGCGACGGGTTGCAAAGATAAGAGCGGGCCTTGCGAGGGGCCCGCTTGGGCTGGGATTCTTTCAGTTGCAGGTAGCCGCGTAAGGTGCTTGGAAGCATGCAGTACACGCTGGTCGGATTTTCAGCGGAGCTCGACTGGAAACCCCTGTGCTTAGTGAAGCCTCTTCCACCGAACAGGGTGTGCGGTGGGTGTGGTTTGGTGCGCCCGAAGTCCGCGCTGCTCCCGTGCGGGCACATGCTCTGCAACTGCTGCTACGAACAGTGCGCCAAAGAAAGCCTACACATCTGTCCTTTCGACGGCTATGAGTGCGAGGACGAGGACATCGAATGGAGGGAATTCTCAGTCGAGGAGCTGCTCAAAAGACAGGTAAGCAAGGGCGGAAGTGAGCGTTTTTGTATTGATATTACACAGTTACACGGACACCCTTACTGCGTGCTTAGTGGACATCGTTGGCATGGTAGCATATCGAAAATGAAGTGCCTATGTCGGGGTGGCCTTATTTCTCATTTTAGATTAATATGCAAGGGTATCGAGTTGCCTCTCACCGGCAACGGCCACTTGTTTTCTTATAGAGGAAAAGATTGCTCAAAACTGACTACATGGTAGAGAACACTTACAATACACAATAAAAATACCGCAGAAACAAGGAATTAGTAATGTGAATAGAACGTTAAGAGATCGGAAGCGGGCGGAGTGGGTGAGGGAACAAACGCGCGTTACTGACATCCTAGTTTAAATCAAGAGGAAGAAATGAACTTGGGCAGGGCATGTAATGCGAAGGCAAGATAACGGCTGGTTAAGGTAACGGAGTGGATTCCAAGAGAAGGCAAGCGTAGCAGGGGGCGGTAGAAAATTAGGTGGGCGGATGAGATTAAGAAGTTGGCGGGGATACGATGGCCGCAACTGGCAAAGGACAGGGTTAATTGGAGAGACATGACAGAGGCCTTTGCCCTGCAGTGAGCGTAGTCAGGCTGATGATTATGAATGTGAATAGCCAATGCCAGGAAAGAGAGCAGGCTATTTCAGTTTAAAACAACAAACTGTCAATTATTGCTATGCAAAGGCAACTCCGTGTGTGGTTTTACTGAGAATATCCTGTCAGGGATCGCATACTGTGCCTTGGCATGACAACATAATCCTTGGTGTTGACGGGGGCTGGGAAGTCGTAACAGCTATCGTCGTTTCATGTCTTTAGGAGCCGGGAAGGTGTTCCCAGAGAGCAGTGACGTTTTTGCCTCAATACATTCTGTGTTGAGTGCCTGCTGCTTCGTGCTGATCTTTCCTACGCTCTCGCACCAGCGTGACCTTCCTAGCCCGAACCTCGCCCGAGAAGGGAGTTGCCGAAGTTGAAGGTTCGCCTTTTGCCCGCAGTCGCCGCTGCAAGCACTTCGTCGTCCGCCGTTCCTCGGTCTGCCTGCGCCCCCTATCGGCGTCTAGCTCGCTCGGCGGTGGTGAAAAACTTTTATCGATACGGAGGATTAAAGTAATGACAAAGCTCAATTGGATCTTGTTTACCGCGAGCCTCGCGAACGCGACGAGTGTCCACCGCATCGCCCATATATGACTCCGGTATGCCATCTGCTGCTCCATCTTCGGTTTATTTTGTTTCTCAGGCCACGCGCCTTGGGAATATTGGTTGTACTCCCTGTTACTGAGCGCTACGTTTCCGAGGAGCAGCCCCTCTGGGGTACACAAAGCATATTGCCACGCGCCTAACGAGCCGCGCGGCCTCCGCGCTGAATCGAAGACGACGACGAAGCGGCGGTGGCCTCTCGCGGCGCGCTTGTTCTGTTTGGTGACGTGGAAGCTGGCTCTATAATTAAAAGAAGGCTCCCAGTTTTGGGTTCTTGCCGACGCCTACCTTCGCGGCTCCTCTGGTCGTGACACTGGTGGAGGTGCGACCGATGCTCCCTACTCCTGAGGACGACTCGACTCGCCCGCCTCTTGTGACCACCCCCGTCCATCGTGCCAGCCGGAGGATCCGAGGCCTGTCCCCCGAGGCCCTCCCTGTTGTCAGCGCGCCTTCAACTACCATTCCACTCATGGCGACGCCACTGCCCGCCCTGCCTACTACCGTCGCTGCAGCCAGCCCCACCTATCTCACCCTTCAGACTCCACGCACGCCTAAGCCCTTTCACGGTGACCTGTTTGAAGATGCCGAAGACTGGTTGGCTCACTACGAACGGGTCGCGACCTTTAACTGCTGGGACGACGCTACAAAGCTGCGTAACGTGTACTTCAGCCTTGAAGACTCCGCACGAACGTGGTTCGAAAACCATGAGACTACTTTCTCTACGTGGCCGGACTTTCGACGTCAGCTCCTGAGTACGTACGCCAACAGCGACCGCCGGGAGAGCGCAGAGCGTACACTGTCCTCTCGAATTCAGCTTCCCAATGAGGGTGTTGCCATGTACGTCGAGGATGTGACGCGTCTTTGCCATCGCGCCGATCCAGCCATGCCTGAAGAAAAAAAGCTGCGGCACCTGATGCGCGGCGTAAAAGAACAGCTCTTTTCCGGCCTCGTGCGGAACCCGCTCAACACCGTCGCGGAGTTTCTGGCCGACGCCGTGCACATGGAGAAATTGCTGCAGCAGAGATCCCATCAGTACGACCGGCAACTGCGTCAAACTCCGACTCTATCAACGTTGGACAGGTTCGACCATGAACCCAGGCCGAATCCGGACTCCCTTCGCGAACTCATCCGTTCCGTGGTCCGCGAGGAGCTGCAGCACATTCAGGCCACCTTTGCCCCTCGCGTCGATTCCGTCACCAGCGTCATCCGCGCGGAAGTCCGGCAGGCACTCAGGGCACAAGACGCTGCAGCTGTGCCGGCGCCGCAACCGACCCCATACGATCCCGCGCCGTACCCGACTCCTGTCCAGCCAGTCACGTACGCGGACGTCGTGCGCCGCGCGGCCCCACCTCCTGGGCCTTCGCCTTACACCGCACCATTGGTCGCGGTGCACTCTGCCCAGCCGACTCCTTACTGGGCGGATCGGCGCCAGGCACCGCGGAAGACTGACCTCTGGCGGACTCCGGATCAACGCCCGCTCTGTTACCACTGTGGTGAGGCCGGCCATCTCTACCGGCGGTGCCCCTATCGCGAAATGGGACTACGCGGTTTTTCCATCGACAGCCCCCGTCCACGCCCTGGAGAGCGCCCTCAAGACATCGCTGAGTATGTCACCCGCCAGCGTAGTTCACCGTCTCCCCCGCGCCGCGAGTCGCGATCGCCCTCTCCACGCCGGTCTTCGCCCTCGGGGTCCCGTTTCGCCCCAGGACAACGTGGTTCCTCGAGCCCTCGTCGGGAAAACTAGCTCCGGCGGCCTTTGGAGGCGAGGCCGCCGAACGCCGTTCCGACGCAAAGCTTCCACCGCCGCAGCAACTGAATCGCCCCGACGTCGCACGCCGCATCGCTGCACAGTTTTCCCCGACGCGCCTTTCGTATCGCCGCGATGCCGCAACCCCGATCGCCGACCCGCTTCCGCCGCCGCACCGACCCAATCGCCCCGACGCCGAACGCCGCATCGCCGAAGAGTTTCCCCCAACGCACCACTTGAATCGCTCCGACAGCGCAACCCCAGTCGCCGACCAGGTTCCGCCGCCGCACCGACTGAGTCCTCCACAACAGCCATCGACGGGCCGTGCTGAAGGCAGGGTCTCCTTGGATATCCCCGTTCTCGTCGACACAAAGGAGGTCGGTGCGTTGGTCGATACGGGCGCAGATTACTCTATCCTTAGCGGACGGCTTGCGACGGCCCTGAAAAAAGTGACAACACCCTGGGACGGCCCCGACATACGCACGGCAGGCGGACATCTTGTCGCACCACTCGGCATGTGTGCGGCCCGGGTTACGGTTCGCGGCTGCACATTCGTTGCCACTTTTCTCGTTCTCCGCGAATGTTCTCGCGATGTCATCCTTGGCATCGACTTTCTTCGCGAGCACGGTGCTATCATAGACCTGCCGAACCGCTTGGTGACGTTTTCTACCGCAATGGCCACAGAAGAACCTGCGCACCAGGGTTCTCGGTCCGCCCTGCGAGTCGCCGACGATAACGTTACGGTGCCACCACGTGCCAGCATTCTCGCTAGAGTTACCTGCGACGAGCCACATAGGGGACTCCGGGTTGTCGAGCCTAATGTCTCCCTCGTACTCACTAAGGGGGTTGCGGTGGCACGGTGCCTTGGATCCCTTCATGACGGTTGTACAGAGGTCCTTGTCACCAACTTCTGCAATGAGCATCGACATCTGCTCCGTGGCACAGCCATCGCTTACGTCGACCATGTTCAGGAAGTGGCCGAATGCTTTGCTTGTGCGGAGGACACACCTGGAGCTGACGCCGAAGCGGTCACCAACGTAGACATAAATCCAGGCCTTCCACCGACGGAAAAGAGGCAACTCCAGGACCTCTTGCGGGAGTTTGGTGCGTGTTTCACGTCGTCGTCTAAAGTGCGCCAAACGTCGATAGTTAAACACCGCATTATCACGCATGAAGGAGCCCGCCCCATCCATCAGCAGCCCTATCGTGTGTCTCCTCGTGAGCGAGATGCTATTCAAACACAGGTCGAAGAGATGCTCACAGACGGCGTCATCCAACCGTCAAGCAGTCCGTGGTCGTCTCCTGTCGTCCTCGTGAAAAAGAAAGACGGGACACTACGGTTCTGCGTAGACTACAGGAAGCTGAACAGTGTGACCAAGAAAGATGTGTACCCGCTCCCGCGTATCGACGACTCCCTCGACCGACTTCGTCAAGCCAAGTACTTCTCTTCGGTCGACCTCAGAAGTGGTTATTGGCAGATAGAAGTTGATGAGAGGGACCGCGAGAAAACCGCCTTCATCACACCGGACGGGCTGTATGAATTTCGTGTCCTCCCATTCGGGCTCTGCTGTGCTCCTGCCACGTTCCAAAGAATGATGGACACCGTTCTCACTGGTTTGAAGTGGCAGACCTGTCTTGTTTATCTTGATGATGTCATCATTTTTTCCGCAACGTTCAAGGAACATCTGCACCGCCTCAGGACTGTCCTCGAAGCCGTTCGATCCGCCAACCTCTCCCTCAAACCAGAAAAATGCCACTTTGGGTTCACCGAATTGAAGTTCCTCGGGCACGTCATTAGTGCTGACGGAATCCGCGCTGACCCAGAGAAGCTTGCTGCCGTTGCTGCCTTTCCGGTTCCCGCCCACAAAAAAGCAGTCCGACGCTTCCTGGGCCTGTGCTCCTACTATCGCCGCTTCATTAGAAACTTCGCCCAGCTCGCCAGCCCCCTGACACTCCTAACCCGTGATGACACGTCATTTTCCTGGGGCAACGAACAGCAGACTGCCTTCGACGAGTTACGACGCCGACTCCAATCGCCGCCCATCCTGGCACATTTCGACGAAGATGCTGACACGGAGGTGCACACGGATGCGAGCAACGTCGGTCTTGGCGCTGTTCTAGTACAGCGGCAAAATGGCGTCGACAAAGTAATTGCCTACGCCAGCCGCGCACTGTCGCGCGCTGAATTGAACTACTCTACTACGGAAAAAGAATGTTTGGCGGTAGTCTGGGCCGCCGCTAAGTTCCGCCCATACCTGTATGGTAGACCGTTTCGTATCGTCACCGACCACCACTCGCTGTGCTGGTTGAAAAATTTAAAGGACCCTTGCGGCCGCCTAGCACGTTGGGCATTACGCCTGCAGGAATTCGATTTCACCGTCACCTACAAGTCAGGCAGGAAGCACACCGACGCTGACAGCTTGTCACGCGCTCCCTTCGAACCTCCTCCAGAAGGCACCACCGATGATGATAGCTTTCTTGGAGCGGTCAGCACGTCTGAGCTCGTTTCCAGACAGCGTGCCGACGCCGAGCTTGGTCTCCTCATCGAACATCTCGAAGGCGGGCGCCCTGCAATACCACGATACCTAGCTCGTGGACTATCATCGTTCTGCCTGCGGAGAGGGGTGCTTTATAAAAAGAACTCTACTTCAAGTCCGACAACTTACCTGCTCGTCATACCGTCCGATCTCCGGGATGAAGTCCTCCTTGCCTGCCGTGATGAACCCACTTCCGGCCACCTTGGAGTTACACGCACCTTATCCCGAATCCGGAAGAAATATTACTGGCCCAACCTAACTTCAAGTGTCAAGCATTATGTCCGGACATGCCGGCAATGCCAGTGGCGGAAAAAACCCGCGCTCAAGCCTCCTGGACTGCTTCAGTGCATCGAGCCACCACAAATACCATTCGACAAAGTCGGCATGGACCTTCTGGGGCCATTTCCTCTCTCGTCGTCCGGCCACAAGTGGATCGTAGTCGCCACAGACTACTTGACCCGCTACGCTGAAACAAAGGCCCTTGCTCGAGGTACTGCCGCCGAAGTTGCCCACTTCTTTATGCACGACATCGTGCTTAGACACGGCGCCCCATCGGCCATCATTACTGACCGAGGCAAGGCGTTTACAGCCCGACTTCTACGAGACGTCTTAACGCTTAGCCATACTGCGCATCGACCAACAACAGCGTATCATCCCCAAACCAATGGTCTAACGGAACGGCTCAACAAAACATTGGCGGACATGATCTCGATGTACGTCGACGTTGAACACAAAACCTGGGATGAGGTCTTGCCGTACGTCACCTTCGCATATAATACCGCGACGCAGGAAACCACCCAGTTCACCCCGTTCCGTCTCGTGTATGGCAGAGAGGTCCGCATAATGCTAGACGCCATGCTGCCGTATGGCGACGCAGAGCTCCCCCCTGAAGCAGGCCACTTCGTGGAACAAGCAGAGCAGGCCCGTCAGCTGGCCCGCTTGCACATCAAGGACCAGCAATCCGCCGATGCCCGACACTATAACCTTCGGCACAGGGACGTGCACTACGAGCCCGGCGACCACGTGTGGGTGTGGACACCCGTGCGCCGCAAGGGATTGTGCGAAAAGTTTATAAATAGGTACTTTGGCCCGTACAGAGTCCTGCGCCGCCTGAACAGCGTCAACTACGAAGTTGTACCCCATGGAACTGTGATCGTCGGCCCTCAGCGTCAACGGCCTGAAATTGTGCATGTAGTGCGCTTAAAGCCGTACTTTTCGCGTGACTGAGCGCTGCGTTCACGCTGTGTTTCTTACCTTTTTCCCCTTACCCCACGTGTGACCTTGACTCTCGCCGCATTTCATTTAGCGCACGTTGTATAGTTCACCTCACCCCTATTCTTCTTGTTTTTGCTCCTCCTCCTCTCACTGTACATACCCCATTCCACATCGAGACGATGTTTTCTTTCGCGGGAGGGAATAATGCCACGCGCCTAACGAGCCGCGCGGCCTCCGCGCTGAATCGAAGACGACGACGAAGCGGCGGTGGCCTCTCGCGGCGCGCTTGTTCTGTTTGGTGACGTGGAAGCTGGCTCTATAATTAAAAGAAGGCTCCCAGTTTTGGGTTCTTGCCGACGCCTACCTTCGCGGCTCCTCTGGTCGTGACAATATAACTGATTATATCGTTTTATTGTGAAAGCAATACTACTTGCACTTTCACGCCTTTGCCGTGCCGCGGCGGCGACCACCATTGACCTTCATTTGACCTTGATTGCATTAGATTGGATTGGACTGGACTGGATTGGATTGGACTGGATTGGATTAGATTAGATTACATTAGATTAGAGTAGATTACATTGGATTGGATTGGATTGTATAACCGATGCATCACCACAAGTCTAACCACAAGCACCACCACCAGCTACACTACCAGCTGAACCATGGCGTAGGTACGGATATTGGTTTCGCAGTTACCCGGCTTAACCAAGCTAAGCCACAGAGAATATTTTTTTTCTATATTGGCTAACAGTGTCGATGACCTTCGCGGCGGCGATAACGAGCGCGGGAGGGCGGAATCGCTGCGCGCAAGGTAGTTTTCACGGCTATAGCCCAGAAGCTTGAGATTGAAAATTGATTGAAAATTGGTTTCCGAGGAAAGATAATGGCGCAGTATCTGTCTCGCATCTCGGTGGACACCTGAGCCGCGCCTTAAGGGAAGAGATCAAGGAGGGACTGAGAGAAGAAAGAGAGAAAGAAGTGCCGCAGTGGAGGTCTCCGGTATAATTTCGACCACCTGGGGTTCTTTAACATGGGAACCCGTCGAAAATAGCGAGGGCGACGAAATGTAGTGGTCCGTTACGTTGCCCACTCCCACCCGAGCGACGCTTCGGACCGAGGTTGCGTGTGGTCAAGACAAGAGAGAGAGAGAGAGAGAGAGAGCATTTTAGTGTGTGAGGGTGTTCAACCCATGGAGGTAAAAAAAACTAGGAGAGAGTGCGCTCAGCCTCTGCAAGCCATCCTCCTCTGACGCCGCTGCCGAGGGCCCTTTTGCGCACTGACTCATGGGAAATAGGCCCTCCTCCACAGTTACCAGACTGCCAGCCAGCGGTGCTTTTTAGTGAACGTCCGTGCTCCGAAGTAGCGCAGAAGCGCAGCGCCTGTGTTGCAGCTTTGGCGGAATGCGTACCGAGCTCGAGGTTGTCTGAAGGCTCCGCGTCTCTGTTGATTACACTCTTGAGTTTTTGGGTGCACTGTAGAAAACTGCAGGTAAACTTTTCATCAAAGGGTGCGGCCGCGACCTCGTCACTGTTCAACTGTGGTTCATAAAGAGAATGGAGAGGAATTCCTTTCGTCGTTATACTCACATACGGAGCGTTTATTTCAGCGCATGCTATAAGCGGAGAACTGGAGAGTAGACGAAGAAACGAGCCTCTAAAAAAGGGCGCAGCGGCTTCCAGAGCACTCACGGCGGACGGACGTGTTTGACGAGCGCTTCGGCGCGCTGCGCAAGATTCTATTTCTCAGGCGGACTTCGGCCCGCCCATGGGCCCGGCACAAGTCGTGACGAATACGCTCGCGCACATACGCGGTTCCGACGTGAAATGCAGCAGTGAAGTATTTCTCTCTCTCTCGCTGTCGAGAGAGTGCCGGCGGCTTTACGTCTGCCCCTGCGCGGGGTCTGCCGGCCACTGCGCACAATCACTTACAAAAAGAAGTAAACTGTATGTATACATAGCCGCGCGCTCGTAGCGTCCTGTCTCGGACTAATCGCGCGCGCGGCACACTGCACTAGCGGCCGGGGTGGGGCGCCCGGCCGCGTATAACCGTCCGAGGTAGCACCCACGGAGCGTTCGTGTCACGGGTGCACTACCTGGCGAAGAGCAAGCGGGAAGTCAAGCCCGCCTGCTCGATGAACGCACAGAGGCTCACCATTGTTCTGTCACGGGTGCGCGCACTGCCGCGCGGCCACAGGAGCGCTTCGAGACTGTCCGGGATGATTCCCAGCGCCCTGCAGGCCGCGAGAATCTCGCGACGCGGCACTGCAGAAGCGGCACAACGAAGGAGCATGTGCTCCAATAGACACTTTTAGTTGGACGTACGCAGTGAGCTTGCGTACGCAACGACACCGCGGGTAACGAATGCGCATGCGCAGAACGCAACGTATCTAGCCGCGCGTTGCGTACGCCCGCCCGCTGTAAAGCATAACGTAGCGTACGCAACGCGGGACGCTACGTGCTGCGTAGAGAACATGGCGGCGACCATCTCGCCCGCTTCGGACCGATTTCACTTCGCCGCTGCTTTCTTCAATGCGATGGCTCGCTCTAAACTGTGCTGTTAGCTTTTATTTTGTCTACTCTCACCCACACGCCAAAATATTAGGGACAAATGCCACTTGTTTTTCAGATAATGAGCCGATTTTTGACCTTTTAAGCCTAACTAACGTTGTGTACGTTTATCGTCATAGCAACCGCACCGGTCGAATAATTTTTTTCAGCCATGTGCCTACTTTTGCACTTCATTAAACATTATCAATTTTTTCCTCCATTAAAAACAGTAATATACTATTCATATTGTCAGAAACTGAAAAATGTTGAGCCGAGCGCTACAGCGCTTTCAGTGTTTGTCACTAGATGGCGACACAACACAACGCGCTACGCACTGCTCTGCGGCGGTACGGCCAACTATAAGTGTGACGGGGGTGTCCTTTACAGCGTACGGAACGTAGTGAGCGTTGCGTACGCATTGTCGCTCGGGGACGGTGGCCGCCAACGTTTTTAGATCCCTTTCAGTTCGAAAGCTGCGGTGCGCGGATTGTCGCCTTCCCGTTTCCTGCCGCGCGGTGGCGCTCGCCACGCTGTTTGCCCGACCAGCGTGGCCCTTCGCGCCTACGCCATCGTCGCCGCCGCCTGATTTGGAGCAGCCAGCAGATATCAGCATGGAAGATATCAGCTCTCCTGTGCCAGTTGTTGGCAGTGACGCTTATCTTACAGTATACAAAAGCTTCAAGCAAGGGTGCTTAAAGCATCCCACCAAAAAGATGCTAGAGTTTACCAACATTGTAAACTAAGCAATCTCGAATTCTTTGAAAGAAGGTCCCGTTTTTGGGGACATTTTTTGGGAGGTGCTAGACGAGCTGCAATCTCAAAACCTTGCTCGGCTTGGATGTGCAGAGCATATGGCCACTTTTACATGCCAACTGCTGCATTTTGTCATAGTGAAACGCATGCACTTCTATGCGAGAGACAACCGTCGGCTGGAGAACAGAGAAAAGGTTATTGCAAATTAAAAAGCTCGCCTTCTGTAGCCATTCCCTCCGTTCCGTGCTTCCGATTTAGTGTGTCTGCATTTAATGCTTGTCTGTGTTCAATGAAATTAACATTCTAAAAATGAAAGTGCAGGACGCTGCTCCCGTCTGTGCGATCATTGCAAATAAAAAGCTCTTCTATAGTTATTCCCTCCCTGCATCCAGCTAAGTGTGTCTGCATTTATAGTTGTGTTCACTGAAATTGGCATTCTAAAGAACGTGCAAAATGCTGCTGGTATGTGCGGTGCTTCGTTGATAATATAGCGCGGAATTTCGTGACTGATCTAGAAGTGGAACGTCGCTAGTTTTAACCTTTCATTGATGTTTCGTGCATTCTACCGAAAAAATATTGATAGCTTTACTCCAACATACGCATAGCGCTAAACGTCGCGAACGCGATGCGATAAAGCGCAATGCAAACGATTGGTATTTTGCGAACTGGCATCACCCTGCGCTTTATCGCACCCTTACTAGCCAGGCGAAACATTTATTTAACCATGAGACTGAAGTTTCAACGTGACAGCTACAAAAGTGCAGCAAATTTGAGTTCGACGTGTTCGCTCCCAATGTTATCGCGGATGAGAACAGGCTGTTACAGCAACTGCCAAGCGCGAGCGCTCCGGCGGCTCCGGGCCGACAGCGACAGCAGCGCCGCGTGGTGAGTGGAAGCGGACGGGGGCCGCTTTCTCGGGCTCGGCCCGGGGGAGCTTGCAAACTGAAAGGGATCTAAAAACGTTGGTGGCCGCTGCGGCGAGCGAGCAGTTTGCGCTCACCACGAAGCCGTCAGTTAACACAAGCAGATGGTCGCGCAGTTGCTCGTAGAACGAAAGAGCGAAACCGAAACCGAAATCCGGCTAAGAGCTACCATGGAGCTACCACTGCCTTGTCCCGTGAGGGCCTATTTGCCATGATTCTTTCCATTATATTTTTTATGACTAGGCTTCAAGATTGTGACGTCATGCTCCCTCCTAGTTTTTCTTCCTCCATGGTTCAACCCCAGCCAAGCAAATAGACGATATGCGAAATGCGCAGCGCCATCTCTCGGCGCTCCGGGAACTAAGTCCTCCATGTTGGCACGGTACAGAAAACGAAACCGCTGCCCAGCGTTGGGTTAAAACGGCTGCGCTTCGTTTGAAAAGTAAAATGCCGATGCAGTGTTGCGCTACCCTCTCCACTGTGAAAAGACACTACGATGCGTGCCAGAACTAGGTGCGTTCAAGCTTTTCACTTTTCTATTTTTTTTTTTACTCCGTCCCAACGTTTTAGTAACACAAAACGCCATGCGAGGTATCATGTGTCAGCACGCGGATCAGTGCGCAGCTTTCGCTTTCTGCGCTGATTTTTGACAAATATCTCGAGGTGATTTGCATTTAAATTAAGATAAGGACCACAGCCTTTGTTGTCTCTGATCAAAATTAGAAGCCGATTTCGTGCATTTATCAACTCTCCGGTCGGGCGTGAATATATACAGACTTGAACAACGTAATAGAGAATGTAATTTTTTTGAGCGGGCCAATCGCTTGTGCCGTGGCGAAATAAGTTCACTCGAAGAACCATATGCCGATTACTGCTTAGTTTGCTACGTGTTCAGTTAAGTTTTTCCCGTGTTCAATTAGTTTTAGAAGGGCGAGCAAACTCTCTGGACCATATACGCATATGTTATACGCGTTAAGGAGTCTTTGTGAAGCAATACACCCTACGTATAAAAACTAAGGTGCGAATGGTTTATTTCTTGAGGATTCCTATACCTTCGATATCTGCGGCGACGAAAATCTAAAAAAAAAAAGAAGCGAATAATATAGCTACTTGAAGGAGGGACGCATGTCTAAGCTAGAAAGTACGTGCAACAGTGTTCTGAAAACGCTTCAGGCCATCAGATTTTATTATCGTTGTGGCAAGCTCCAACAGCTTGCTTCGCAACAAAGCCATTTGTCCAAGTTTGGGAGTAAGCTAATTAAGTTTCGGAAGCAACCGAACATGGTAATTTCGCCCCTGCACACACAGCTTGACCAGCGTATCGAGTCCGTGCATGCACCTACAGCTGTAACATCTTTCTCTAATCAAGCCGCCGCGGTGGCTCAGTGCTTATCTGAAAAAAAAAAAGCTGCGTCTTTGCTTACAATATTTTGAATTATATGCGCATGCCTACTTTCCTCTTGTTAATGTCGACTGACTGCGTCTTAAGCAGGGCGCGGTTTCAACGAATTGTGGCGAAAATCAACCGACGCCGGGCTCTGAAACGGTGACGTTGAAAACCGCGGATGCGCATTGTACATTACAGTAAAGGAATCGAATTACGCAGCTGGTCGAGGGTCTTGTGTGATTATACTGCAATGCACGAAGCTCCTGGCGTCGGCGCGAACGAAAGTTCGCACTGTCACAGAAGTTTGTCAACACACGTGCGCACTCACCGCAAAATAACCGCTCGCTACCCTACCAGATGAATTCGCGTCCACCTGGGAATAAAATAGCCATGATAATGCGTGATGCTTGAACTGGTGCTTTAATGCGAGCATTAAAACGACAACAGCACACGGTCACGGTTCGACTTTCCAACCCACTTTCGAGTGCGGATTATTGCGATCATCAGCGCCAGACTTCAAGCGAAGCTGAGGATGCGGTAGGAGTAAGCTGGCGCTTATTGAAAGCACCTACATTTGGTCGAAGATCAGCTGTGAAAACAACGCAGCAGCTGAAGCTTGCCTGTTGAAATTCCACTCGCAAGAAGAAAGTACGCATAGCAAACGATGCACCAGCTCGACGAGCTCGACCGAGCCAAGATGGAAACCGGAAGTTGTGGGCGCGGTGTTGGCAGACCGCCAAGCAATTTCGCATATCGTCTATTGTGCGAAGCTCATGGAGGAAGGAAACCATAGGAGAGGCCCTCGCTATCCGAGCCGCGTTACAAAAAACGTGCAGGAAGTCACGTGGTTTTGCAAGGCCTACTGGGATTCCTTGGCCAGCGGCGCAGCCAATAGCAGCGTTGGGCGCAGCGGCGTCGTCTGCTTCACGCATCACCCATGTCGGCAGAGCCGGTCGAGTAGAGTTGGAAATTCGCCTTTTTATTCAATCGTTGTGGTCCGCGGGAGGCACAAAGTTCCAGAGGCCTGTAGTCGGTGCCGGTCTTCATTGCTGTGCGCTTAGTTCATTCAGGATGCCGTCTTGACGAAAGCGGTTGTTTTGGAAGCCCGCGACAGCTTTCTCTGAAAAGGCTTGGCGCTGCAGCTTCGCTATTCTTTTTCGGCTTCGCGTTTTGTGCGGTTGCGTCCCTCAACGCTGCTAGTCTTGTTCCAAGGAGAAATTGACAGTGCCGACGACTCATAAAGCGATAGACGACGGTGACACGCTGGTTTATATGGTTACAGCAGCGAGGGAAGAAAAAGCCATTTGGGAGTCGGCGCTTGTTTTGTGTATGTATACGTGTTCTGCGTGTTCCTTCATTTTTGTGTATTTTTCCCGCGCTGTTTTAACCACGAATAAATACAAACTCGTCCAGACCGTGTCCTTGTAAGTATACCCGTTGCGTCTACATTCCCCTATGCATGACGGTCACAATTGTTGGCGACCGATATGCGTGGGCCGCGCTGTGCTCACCGAAGCGTGCAGTGCCAAGAAAGCCGCGCCGCATCCAATGGTATCCGTCAGCAAAGCGATACGCGAAGCAGTCTGAAGCGTACCATATCTGTTTACTGTACGCTGTGCGAGCGATATGTCAACTGCGTGCAAGTTTTCTCCGATATGGACCCTGTGGATCGACCGGTCCGCGCGGCTGTCTCGATCGAGTGCTGTTGTGCGAGCGTAAGGACACATAGCCGGGTTTAGGATGCGCAGTGTTAGGTTTAAAACATTTGCGCTTAAGGGTGGTGAAGTGTAAGGCCATGCCATTGTAAGATTGAGTGTACAGCCTTTGTCAAAAGTTTGGAGCCCAGGGGGGTTTTCTTTTTAGCCACACTCTGTCGTTCTTAATGGATATCTAGCGCTCCAAATTTCCTGGACATAAGAAGATTTCTGCTACTGCCTCCTGCAATAGGTAGGACATACATGAATGCTCCTGGAGTCCCATTATAAAGTTTGGAAGTGAACCCCCTGGGCTCTAAACTTTTTACAAAGACTGTACCTCGCAACTTACCGTTTACCGAGATGCCGAGTCGACCTGCGACCACCTCGCCGAGCTGCAGTTTCTTGCATTCAGGTGATTAAACGCATTAGTGAAGTCCAAAATTTGTAGTTTATTGGAAAATCAAATTATGAGCCTTAAAAAGGTTTGATACAGCACAACACTTATTACAAAACATAGCTTGCTACGTGAAGCAAGCAAAATCTTTTAACAGAAGTGATAACACTCGTGTATGGAAGGAGAACACACATAAAAAGGATTCAACAAATATACTAGAAAGAAGAAGAAATGCACAACTGAATCACATCACTTTGCAACCATGAACTATTCGATCAGAGAGAGTAAAAACATATAGGAAGGCAGTAAATGAGGGCTTTGAGACAGAAAAATATTTGTGGACCATTCTTGCCCAATTGTGTGAAAGCTTTCATTTCTCGGTAGTTGTTTCTGCATCGCAAAGTTGATAAAATTTAAGCAATGTAAATGCAAAGTAATTGGAGCACTGTGTGGAAGTGACTTGAAAAATTGGTAACAGTTGTCCCAGCTGGTGGAAAAAGTGAATCGTTTCCCTCCCTTCTGCTTCAGGTATTCCTTTCTGTAATATATGCAAAGAAAGAGTACCCTGCTGACACTATTTCTATTGTTGCATTGTTGTATTAGACTCTTGTCTGCCTAGCCTGGAACAGTATAGAAATAGCATAGTTTTCTGTTCTGTTTGTTGTGTGCTATGTGGTACTTGTGTGCACATGCTGTTTTATACTTGTGAAAACCACAAGCCAACCAACATAGTCTGCACATAAGACGGGCATTTGAGCTGTGCACAACTAAGGCATGATGACAGCTAAAGAGTGATTAATATAGTGTACAAATTGCGGCTGGTAGAATGATAAGATTTTCCTCTGTATGCATATGTACCAAGTGCATGTGGAAAAGTGTTTTCATCATTTAAGAACATGAATTTGTTGCAGGTTGCAAAACTTATATTTTTTATTTATTTACATATACTGCAGGCCAATGTTTTGGCCCAAGCATATGGGCATACAAATGTAGCATACAACAAGAACATATACAATGCGAGGAAGAACCCATGGGAAACAACACATTTCTTAAAAGAACAACTATATGATAAAACTAACATTGGGTAATAAATGGCAACAACACACCTCATGTATGATATGAATGCAAAATGCGTCACAAATAACTCTTCTGGAAGGAAAACAGGATACGTTAAGTATGCAAAATATGGCTTTCTAGTCCTTTCACAAAATCTTTGCTCTTAAAAATGTTGGGTGGTAAAGAATCCCCTTATACGAGGGGGTACCCAAAAGAAACCGGACTAATTTTTTGAATCGGCTCAGCTTCTGTGGTACCGCGTTTTGCCGCTAGGAGCGCATAGAACGAGCATTCCAGAGTCAGTAAGCCGAGTGCCGTCGCTGAAGGAGGTCAGACTACTTTAGACAGAATTTTAGAGTGACGACTGTTTTGTGCGAATGTCGTTTTTGCAATGGCTGATTTTCGTGAACAGCGTGCGCCGGTGAAATTCTGATTTTTTCTCGGAAAAAGTGGAACGGAAACTCTTGAAATATTCAGAAAGACGTTCAAGGACGATGCTATGGGGACAACTCAAGCGTTCCTGAATTAAATCCTGAATCAAAGCAACAGTCATGCCAATGGAAAACTTCAAATTCACCTCGCCTCAAGGAAGCTCGTCAGGTGAAACCAAACCTCAAAACAATGCTGATTTGTTTTTTCGACGTGAGAGGAATCGTCCATTCAGAATTTGTTCCGCAGGGTCAGACAGTTAACCAGGCTTTCTGCTTGGATGTTTTGAAAATATTGGGCAACAGTGTTCGGTGGAAGCGGCCTGATTTGTGGCAGACGGGTGACTGGTTTTTCCACCATGGCAATGCCCCTGCTCACACAGCCCTGTGTCTACGACAAATTCGGACCACAAAATGGCATGACCTCTGTTCCTCAACCTTCATACTTACCCGACCTTGCCACGTGCTACTTTCTTTGTTTCCTAGAATGAAAAGACAGGTGAATGGAAAGCGTTTCGCTGATGTTGCTGAGGTGAAGAAAAAAACGACGGAGGGACTGTCAAGCATCACAAAAGATGAATTTAAACAATGTTTTGAAAAATGGAATGAAAGATGCGACAAACGTATCATTGTAAGTGGAGAGTACTTTGAAGGATATTGAAGGTCTGTGCTGAAAATGTCAACAAATAAGTTCAAACAAAAATAAGTCCGGTTTCTTTTGGGTACCCCCTCGTATGCTAGAACTTATATGCTAGTGCTTACTCTGTTGCTGTGTGCAGTGGGATGATCACCCCCTTTTGACACTACTAGTTTGAAAGGCCAAAATCACCTTCAGTTGTGTTGAATATCTAGAACTAAAATTGTAAGTATGGTACACTAATTACTCTCTTGATTATTCCGGCTTCTATAGTATGAAAAACATGCACTCCATATTTTTACAAAATACGATACTTCAGTCACCCTGTACCATAAAGGACAGTAGTGCAGGCACGCTAAAGAAAGCTCTGGGAGACTGCTAACTGCAGCCTTTATTCTTGAACATCAGTGACCAATAGTACATGTCCATCTGTGAAGCTACAGCATATAGATTCATGAACAAGAACTAGCATTTGCACTCTGGACATGTACTGCTGATGTTACTTAACTGACTTCTTTTTGAAAATGTGCGTATCGTTCATTTACCACAAAAGACAAAAATCTGATTTTAGGAAGCAGGTAATTTCTGGTTGATTCAGTAGCAATCAAGCTAAATCAAAGCCCTGATTACGCTTGAAAAAACTGACAGTGACTGCCATCAAGCATGAGCCTAAGTCGGTGGTGTACATGACGCATTCACATTACAAAGCTATTCTTTTCAATACTCAGTATGACAGGTTATAATGTACTCTAAATTGTGAGCGGCCGTTTGAATATAATTTTATTTTGACAAAGTCAGACATTTACAGTATTTACTCGTGTAATTTGCGCCCGCACTTAGATTGTGCACCCCAAAAAGTACAAACATTTAACCGGATTAAAAAAAAAATACTCGCATATTTTGCGCACTATGCTGAGCCAGACCACCAGCATGTATACGCGGGTGCGAACTCTGCGCCGTTTACCCGGCTTGCTCGCGCTGGCGGTCGCTATCCCGGACGAACAGCTGCGCGCGCCCCAAATCCAAAACTCTACCGTACCGTTTGCTATACGGTTTGCCGCTAGTCAGCCGGGCCACACGCAAGGGCCCCGTTTTATTGCCCGTTATCTCCTCCCACTGCGGACTTCGCGATTGAATCTTTGCGCGTTTATTGCTTTGAGCTAAGCACGTGCCGTCATGCCACCCCGCGGGGAGCTACATAGCGTGGGCGGGGCGGACGAGTCAACCTTTTTGTTTGCCAGCGAGGGGTGCCAACCTTTTTTTTTTTTAGGACGTGTTCGGATGACTCGCTTGCGCGTAAATTGCGCACCCTCTTTTTGGAGCCCTAATTAAAGAAAAAACGTGCGCAAATTACGTGAGCAAATACGTACGGTGCTCTATATGCCTTATGAAACTTCTTTATGATCTCCTTTGTAAACGAACTATAGTTTTAAGGAATCACAGTGCTCTCTTAGTTATAAAACAGTGACACTTCCCAGGCGCTATGGCCGAGATAACAAAAATATGCACCGCCATGCAGATTACTGCTAGGCGCAAACATTTGCACACTACAAGTAATAATATCAAATGGAAATGATGCCCCAAAGAAACTGTGGTGTGCTCGATGCTATAGATGACAAGTATCTCTTTTTATTTTCTTCTAATGAGGGAGTGCGTAAGCTAATAAATAAATAATCATGTACAGTAAGCAGAATTTCATCAGAGCCATATATAAACCGCAGGCAGTTTAGCAGTAATGACACAATTACTTTTTATCAGTTCGGGAATGCTGTAGCCGCGCTTCTCGATCATAACGTCTAGCTAAAGCCATTTATTCGCAAATCATTCTATTTCTTGCATGAACACCTACAACGTCATATTGAAAGCATAAATGCAGTCAAGCTATACACCTTCTCAATAAGAGCATACCTTTCTAATCTCTTGAGAATGTATCGAGGTGGTTCCTCACCTGAAAGGGGACGGCATCCGCACGTATACGAACAACGAGCGGCGACATCCGATCGAAGTGCTCGGGCAGAAAATGTTTTGAACATACGCAGGTCCATTTTGCTGGTTCCCAGTCGCTTTGGCCTGGTCTAACGGCCTCAGTCCACTGCCTCCTTCGCTCTGGATCTTTCGGAAACCTGTTTGAAAACAATTATTCACTGCACTCGGACAAAGAGCCACCAATAAGGCCGGGGCGGTACGAATACCACGTTCACGCCGTGTCGTGCGTTATGTTCTGCGAGCATGCATTTTACTCATTACGCAGTCAATTAAATACGAAAACAAAATGCAGTATACTTACGTGTGGAAAGTGACGCCCGGTTTTTGTCCTGGCGTGCGCGACCAACATCCAGGAACGCAGCAGCTGGGCATCGCAGCGTCTTTGTTGTCAATGGGAGCAGAAGTCTCACTGTCCGCCGTGTCTGACAGCTGCCGACAGCCTGGCGTGGCGCGAAATCGTCTGCTCGCGCCGCTCGCGGTGATCTTCGCGGCGCTCGCATGCCATTGGCTGAGAAAATGGCCAAGTGTCATGGCGCAGCCCTCGCTTCCGGCTTCAAAAAATGTGACGTAGCAGCCTCTCCTCTTTTCCTTCTTTCCTGCATGGCGAAGATCCACCCTGAGGGTGATCAGAACGACTAGAGCTGGTTACTGGCCGCGCTGGTGGATGGCGCCACGGGACCTGTGTCGACTTGAAATTATCAGTGTGAGGCAAGGCGTCAGGATACAGAAAATTGGATATCTTGGCTAGTTTTCCGAATATGTATACGTTTTTTTTTCGTTTCTGCATTAATGTTTGTTTACAAAAGGAAGGTCCAGGAGTAGTTTCTTAAATGAAAGGTGTAATGGTTTTTTGCGAATTCGAGGCTATTCTAGAATTCGAATCTATGAAGGTTCTAGGTAAAGCATGCAAAGTAGTTTCGCGCTAGCGTTTAAAACGGTGACGTAATCGCCGATTAAAACTTCGACGATGTTCAGGCTTCCCCTCACTACGCTGGAGCAGTAAGAGAAAACTGGTGGTGACGTCACTGTTGCCGAAATTTCAGATGTCCGCTGCCTTCGTCTGCATGCGGCCGTGCGTCTTTCGATATCGCGAAACAACGCTTCGTGAGCTTCCCCTTCGACGCCATTCGTTTTCTTATTGAAACAACCGCTTCATAACTGGAAGCTTAGCCCCACCGTAAGTGACGTCATCATTGCGGCGTTTTTCCTGTCGCTTTGCGCTGCACAAAAGCCCGAAAGCCGACCCCGCTTTAGTCGGCAATTGCGTCAGTATTTCAAATGCTAGTGCAAACAGATTTCGCATGCTTTATCTGCAAGTGCACACATTGGGCTCGTTTAAACTCGTTGGATTCTAAGACCTATTCAGCTGCATTTTAAAGCATAACTAAGACTCAGTATATACAATGCTTTGTTTTCAGGTGAAGTGTTGGAACCAAGAAAGCGGGTGCAAGCACGTGACGGCTGCTTCAGGGATCGCCCAGCATTTCCAGCGCGAATGCGGACACCACACCGTTCGATGTCCCAAGTGCTCCGCCACCATTCTGTGTTGCGGTGTAATTGCACACCTGAAATCGGGATTCTGTGACTCGGTTACTGCTCTGGCACAAGATTCCGAACAACAAACCAGATCAAAGGACGAACAGGGATTTTTGACTGTTTTCCGTGGAGGACTAGAAAAACAGGCGAGCGAGATGAAGGAATTCCTGGGCGAAATCGTCGGTGGCATCAGGGCACATGGCGATCGACTCAACGAAATCTCTCATGGCATAAACAGTTCAAAAGAAACCCTGAGACAAGAACTAGCGGATGGAACCAAGCAAAGCAATGAAAGTTTGGCCCAAATCATGTGTGAAATCAACGCGTCCAACAAGCAAATCGAGTTCTTGTCCGCAAATGTCGATGCAGCCAACCTTTCTGGAAGCGTTAGGAGACTGGAGAAAGCAATGAAAGATGAACTGGCTCTTTTGGCAAATGAAATACGAGACCAATTTTTGAAGGTTGCAACCGCCGTCGAAACAGGCAACACTAGAGGGAACGAAAACGCTGAGGTGGCTATTGGTCACATCAAACTCATTTTGAGACATTCAGAATTGAGCATTTCACAGTGCGTGTTTTTTGTAAAAGATGTGAGAACCCTTCAAAAGAAAGCTCTCGAGGATGGACAAGCTGTGTACGAGAACGAGAAGGTGTATTTGCGTGGCTACTGCATAACACCTGGAGTCAAATTCAGAAAAAACAGTGAAGCGGTGACACTTTCCCCGCGGATGCTCCTAAACAAGGGCGACATGGACGACGATGTTCAGTGGCCATTCGAGCACAAGATCAGGATGAGCGTGATGCATCCCAAACAAGGCGAAGAACGCACGTGCGAGGGGAAAACTACTCGTTGGCGAGAGAACTACAAGAGACCAACATCGTCAAGTAACGGACCCATTTATTTAACTTCGTCGCTTAATCTCAATGACCTCATTAACGACGGTTACGTGGAAGACGAGCAGCTTCGTGTAAAATGGGAGTTACTTCCATAAATGGTGCTTGACAGAAGAGTGGTTTGATGGGGCTGGAGCACAATTTGAGCTGCATCAGTTGAATCAATGTTGCTGTGCGTAGCGGTGGTATCCAATAAGGCTTTCTTAGCAAAGTTTTCATGAAAAATAATTTTCTTTTTTACCAACTGTGTGCCGGTAATCCTAAGTTCAACAATACAGCTATGTCTGCGTCCTTCTTGGCAACAATACACTGTGGCAAAGAATAAAGCATTTGTTTGAACAAGAGTGTCGCTGTTTTTTCCGGAGTAAAAGAATGCGCCATTCCTAAAACCACGTTAATTTTTCCACTGCGGAGGATTTGCTTCCCTTACGGTGCAAATTGTCTCCACAGCGCAATTTCAACGGTTTATTAAGTATGAAATGCTTTCAGCTCCCGACGTTGTCTTGCGGAGGGTGCCCTTTGGGCCAGTACAGAGGACATGGCGGCTGACCTAAACGAACCTTGGCGAAGCTTTCGCCACCTGGTGCTGCGTGTTACGCTTTCGCCGGAGCGGCGCATGCGTCAATACCAGCATCTTCTTGGTCCCGTGGCAGGCGAAGCAATCGCTCGGCGCGGAGTAGCCAAAGTTTCTCCTTGCAACCCGCAAGGCGCAAGCGTAGTAGCCCTGGTGTCGTTTGATAAGCTAGGCAACAGCGCCGCGTGAGTTGTCATCATTACGTAATACCTGCGAGCTCTCGGACTACCGTCTAGAACACTATACTAGAACAAAAGTCTCGTGCCGCCATTTATCAGCACGGCCAGTAGTACGCTGTAATTTGTTGTTCCGTAGCGAGAGCTACACTACGCCAGCTCTTCGAGCCTTCAGCGTGGCACCCCTTGAGCTCCGTAGCCATGAGCCGGTTGGTCACGTGGTGCGGAGCAGCTGCTGCTGCCGGCGAAACAGAGCTGCAACAGCTGTGCGCATGCGCTGTGTCGAGTGTGTGTGGCTGATTAGCGGCTGATTAGCGACGCTCCCCAAGACTCGCGTGCGGCTATCAACGTCTATGAGCCAGCCTTGTTTACGGTTCGCCTTTCCTGCAGTGCATTCCATGCTTACATTATTTCCTCTAACGATCGCATGCAAAGCTGAAGGTCAAATGACGCCTGGATTTGACCTCTAATGGAGGCTCGCCGCAGACGTGGCTTTGTCGTTATACCACTTGACCTGTGGCAGCTGTCACCGCTCGTTCCGCCGCTGTGCCGACCGCTCGCTCTCGCCAAATGTGTCACATGACTAACCACGTGATTCACTCTTGCTGAATAAAGGCCAGCGCTCGCCGCCTAGACACCGCAGAGACATGGAGACAGAAACTGTCACCTGGACGAGTTCTTCGACTAAGCATTGGAGGCTGCTTCTAGCGATCCCTACGACAGACAACGTCACGAAGCCCCGTTGGCTAGAGATAAGTCGCGAAAGCGGGCTCGTACAGTTGATGAAACCGATGAAGAACGGGAGGTACGTCTGGAGAGGCAGCGGGAAAGGGCAGCGGATGCTGCCAACGTCTCCGCGTGGACATCGGCCATTGGTTCAGTTCCCTTTCGCTACGTATAACCAGCCGTGCTGAGCCACAGCCATTTGTTTTTTCGTCGGTAAGTGTTTCGGTGAGCACCTTGAAATGACGGCAGCAGAGACAGACATGAGCCAACTAGGTTTCCGTTGCTCTTTCAGGGAGTTATCGGCTATTTGAAGACATTAATTTTACGCACGTGTTTGTTTTCACTGTACCTGGTCCCTTGCATCCTGGCAAGCTTTCGTAGACTGCTAAAAGGAAATGGCTGATTTTCACAGAAAATGCATTGCATTAGAAAAGATTGCCGCCGATTATGTTACTTCCTAATGCTTAATTTGAGCGCAGCTCCTCAGCTGTTTCAGCTTTTCGATAGGCTGAGGCAAAGAATTCGAGCAAGATATGTATGTACAATTACAGACAACTTGTTATTTTTCACACACACTCCTTCTTCAAGAAACAGTCCACTAACAGAAACACTGCACTAACACGCAGTGGCTAAAGGCGGCGGCTATGCGTTTCGGCTTGGGCGTACCAGAGAAACGGCGCCAGGAGCGCGCGCAGCTAGAGCAGCGCGCTGCCCCGGCTGCGGAGTAGGGTGCCTCGATGCCAGCGCCACCGTCGGCGCAGCGCTGGCATCGAGGCACCCTAGCTGCGGAGCTGGTTACGACGGGCAACGGCGACGCCGCGAAACGCAGGAACGGCCGCCAAAAGAGCTGCACTCTAAGAAAAAAAAAAACAACGCACGAGCTAGCTCGCTTAACTCTTGTGCTTGCAGTGACTTCTTCCAAAGCAACACACTTTCGTTCACTACTACTCCAGCCGAAAACTTCGCAATGCAGCAACTAAGCCGTGATAGGCGAGGTGGAGAACAAAGAGCCTCGTAATGAACAGCGCTTGACAGCGCAGTCTCTAGTAGACACGAAGTACTTTTGTTATTTGCAAACTCCTTGTCTTCATGCTATAGATCGTGACAATATGACTTGGCTGGTTAACTCGGAAGAAAATAAAAATGGCATCGCTCAAGACCCATGCATTGCGGCTGATTTTCTCCGAAGAAAATGTTTGCATATGAAGCGGTCGGATCCAAACCGATGTCTAAGTTCCTGCAACCGCCATTGAGGTCTCTGCTGACGGGGCGGTGAAGCTAGTTCTAGCAACGCTATGGCCATCTTATACTCCGTTTCATACATAGCAGGCAACGCTGCCAAAGCTAGCGCGCCTGTTCGCGCAGGCTAAGTCCGCACGCAAAAAGTAGTTCGCCACACAACCAATGCGAACGCAAACATATTTCGTAGCGACAAATATTAAGTGCCGTGACTGGCACCTCCTTGACTTCGTTTTACCTCTTGCCACATTTTCGCCCTGCGACTCGTCGAGATTTCGAGAAGCAAAAAGTGCACGTGGCGGTATGATACGCGGCTGGTAGGTCGAATCGGCCCTACTCAATCCGCGCCCAAAAAGTAGTTCTCTTCGTGAAAACTATGGCCAGAGAGCCCGAACACTGAGTGCCTCACAGCTTCAACTGTCATTTTCAATGCTACCACATCGTTTTATACCGCTGTTTGTATTCGTCCAAACAATGACCGGAGTTTCGAGAAGAACGAATGATACGTGGCGGAGTAATATAGTTTCGCGGACCTCCTACTTCAGCAACCTCCGCAGCGTTGCCTGCTATGTATGAAACGGAGTATAGATACGCGCATGAGAGATATCCTTGCACGGCACGTACTGAGTGCATGTGGCTCTATCCTTATCTGTCCCGCGTTTCAGTGAAGTTGGAAGCTTGCTCAATTTGTTTGGCGTGGAAAACAACACCGAATTTGTTCGCAATCACAACGCACTTTACGCGTTACGTCACGCATTCGCCCCTAGCAACAACTGCTGCTCTTCGAAGGGCGAAGGGACGCCCGGCTCCAACATGCTCAACTATATCAGTAGCCGATAGCACGCTCCGGGGTGCTGGCGGCGAATAAAGGTCCGTGAATGAGTTTCATAATCGTAGTGCTAGCCTGTCGCATGGCGTTCCTGGGATAACAATCTTCAGCACTTTGTGCCCCACATCAGTTTGCACATGCCGATAGCGATTGCGTATGATATAAAGACGATCCCCAGGTAGCGCAAGGTAATGGGGTAATGGGTAATGGGGGATCCCCAGGTAATAATAATAATAGAGATTTATTCATCAAAACGATGAAAAGGGCCGAGGAAAAAAGCCAGCAAGGCTTGACGAGCCCTCGGCCCCTCCACATACAAAGGCATCAGGGGAACAAAGAATACATATTGTGCATGGGACCCAATACCGGAAATGGATGGCTTCACTGTGGTCCTTGGTATGACCGACCTCTGCCATTACATTTCCAGTGTTGGGCCAATATTCTGATATTCCAATATTGGGCCAATTTCCAATATTAAATGTTTCATTGTGGTCCTTTCTGAACGTTGCTATCACGGCGTGAACGTTATCACGGCATGCTGACAAACGGGCTCAAAGCACCAGATGACTCCAAGGGCGGAAGTGCCTCGCTGTTCTATGTCGGCGCTGCATTGCCCTGATTATCCAGGGCGACACACATTTCAGCGTTTACATTCAATAAAGCAAGGTGGGGTGAGACTTTGAAAATGAGTTTTAAAAGTTGGGTGTGCAGCAGTTGTAATAAAACCTATGGGTATAAAATTTTGCTAGGAATATAAAAGATAGACGCAGCCTGCATCACAGCTCTAAACTAGTTTTAAAGTTGTTTAGTATTTTTATTTTGTTTTGATTTTTTCAAGTAATGTGCCTTTTTCTTAAAAATCTACTGTCCACAGAGTGTAGAACTTTTGTACGAAATTAGCAACCAAAGCTTTACGCAAGTTAAATTAAAATTATGCGCTGCTAACAAACACTATATTTGTTGTTTTTATATTTGTCGTTGCGATAAAACTGCCACATATGAATGGTTGTAAGAAAAATACAAATGCATCTAGGCTATTGATTCTCGTTCCAGTTTTGCAAATGCCATTAATTACCATCGGTGAAAAATTTTGTTTTCTTATTACCTATGGGTCCCGAGAAAAAGGTACCCAAACCTCCAAGAATGGTGTTTTGAGAAAAACGCCAGTGTAGTCTCTGAAAACATTTTTATTCATCAGCACTTCACTTTGCAGCAGACGGCCCCATGAGCTCTTTATGTTGCCACATCAAAAGAAACGGTATGTTATGGTATGAGGGGTTTAACATTGGTTGGTTTAAGCGACTTAACGTCTCAAATCGACTCAGGCAATGATGGACGCCGTAGTCGAGGGCTCCGGATAATTTCAACCACCCGGGGTTTTTCAACGGGCACTGACATCGCACAGCACACGAGCCTCTAGCATTTCGCTTCCATCGAAATGCGACCGCCGCGGCCGGGATCGAACCCGCGTCTTTCGGGTCAGCAGCCCAGCACCATAACCACTGAGCCACCGTGGCGGCGTCTTTAACATTCGAAAGCTGAACATTTGCTCTGAGAGAGCTGTAATGGAGGGCTCCTGATTAAATTAGACCAACTGGGGCTTTGTAGGGGCACTGCAATCGTATAGTACGCGGCCGTCTACATTTCACCTCCATCGAAATGGCCGAAAGCGTCATTAAGCTCAAGCAGCCGAAAGACACCACGGCAAGTGTCAAAAATTGGCAATGGCTTATCTTGGCTATGCCAGGATATACATAGCGCAAGACACAGCTGGCGAAGCCAGCGGAGGCCAGCACAACGACGAGGCACGCGGTGTGACGTCATAGCAAACGGCGGCGGCTCCATGGCAAGGCGCGCGGTGTGACGTCACGCTAGATGGTGCGGCGAACGCGCGGCGTCTGCCAGCTGCGGCGGTTGCTAGGCAACAGCTCAAGGTCGGTCTCTGTGCCTCCTCGGAGCACCGCCACAGCGAAATCGCAAGTTCGTGGCCAATGTAGCTTTCGCTACGAAAATTTGAGGAAGAACTTTAACTCCGCGTTAAGTCTATGACGCGATAGCGTAATGAGTTAATGCCCATATATCCAGAATTTCATTCTCTTCTTTACATTCATACATCCGTGGGTAGCCACTGTCCTGCGATCGCAGGTGCTCCCAGCGGTGGGCCTTGTGCGGCGCAGGTTGCTCTTCCCGAGCGAAAAATCACTAACTGCCACCTGCCATCGTGCGCTGGTTGTGATGACGTCGCAGTGTCACGTGACCTCGATGGCCCACCTGCCAGAGTCTTGCTCACGATTTTTCTGACACGCCGAAGGCGGATTTGCTGTATAACGGGACCTTGAAAATATCGGGTTATAGCGAAGTTTTAACCACGCAATTTAAGCAGTTCAAGTGAAGTGAAAGTGTTTTATGGAGGCAAGTACAGATGCCTAGGAGGCAGACATAAAGGCTACCTTTATGCTGTGTTCAATAGTTTTGTTTATTGCGAATTATTACGTGACACTTTAGGTTGTAAGGATCCGCCAATAATATGAATTGCGAAAGTTTGCGCGAATAAGGTAGAGATGGCCGCCAACTCCAGCTGCACCGCATCCTTCTAAATCGTGGAAATATTTAAAACTGGGAATCCTTTGAGTATATGCGATTGTGTTCAGGAATGTCAAAACAGCGCTAAATTCTACACAAACCACACAGAAAGACGGACAGTACAGCGCCCATCCTCTCCTTCTTTGTGTGGTTTGTGTAGAATTTAGCGCTGTTTTTACTTTCCTGAACACAATGTCACACCAACTAGCCCAGCAAAATGTACTGTTATTGTGATTATCGATGCACACGATGAAAAAAAAAATCTCAGTTCCGTGTTCACTGAACTTCCTTTCATGGGTACAAGTACACAGCTACTAGCGCTGCCATTAAACACCTCTCGGCGCAAATACCGACAGAAGCAGAGAGACTGTCAACATTTTACTGTGGCTGGCTTCATACTGTACAGAGGGCAAAACACATGCCTAGAACAACCAAACTGTGTGTTCCGGAGCTCCCAAAGCCGCTGCGATCAAGAAAGGAAAAAAATACGATGAAATTCTAAGAGTTTAAGTGCACATGTTTACATCCAGATAATTTTTAACTATATCTTATCGCTAGTTATCACGCGATACGCCCGAAACACGCTCAGAGCGTGTTCTAGACATGCGTTTTGCCCTCTGTACCTACAATCTAGAATTGCGCTTTGAAAACGGGCATGAAGTATTACGAAAGGAAACAGGATACAAAGCGGTATAGCACTGGCCGGACTGGTAATTCACGGATTAATTTCTAACGCCGCGTCACGCGCAGACCGAGATGGAGGAGATACGTCCGCGACTGTCGCCTTGACAACAAGCGGCGGGTTGCAAAGATAAGAGCGAGCCTTGCGAGGGGCCCGCTTGTCGTGGGATTCTTTCAGTTGCAGGTTGCCGCGAACGGTGCTTGGAAGCATGCAGTACACGTTGGTCGGATTTTCAGCGGAGCTCGACTGGAAGCCCCTGTGCTTTGTGAAGCCTCTTCCGCCGAACAGGGTGTGCGGTGGGTGCGGTTTGGTGCGCCCGAAGTCCGCGCTGCTCCTGTGCGGGCACACACTTTGCAACTGCTGCTACGAACAGTGCGCCAAAGAAAGCCTACACGTCTGTCCTTTCGACGGCTACGAGTGCGAGGACGAGGACATCGAATGGAGGGAATTCTCAGTCGAGGAGCTGCTCAAAAGACAGGTAAGCAAGGGCGGAAGTGGGCGTTTTTGTATTGATATTACACCGCTACACGGATACCCTTACTGCGTGCTTAGTGGACATCGTTGGTATGGTAGCATATCGAAAATGAAGTGCCTATGTCGAGGAGCCTTGCTTCTCGAATTTAGATTAATGTACAAGGGTATCGAGGTGTCTCTCAGCGGCACCGGCAACTTGTTTTCTCATAGAGGAAAATATTGCTCAAAACTGACTACATGGTAGAGAACACTTGCAATGCACAATAAAAATATCACAGAAACAAGAAATTAGTAATGTGAATAGAACGTTAAGAGATCGGAAGCGGGCGAAGTGGGTGAGGGAACAAACGCGGTTTGCTGACATCCTAGTTGAAATCAAGAGGAAGAAATGGGCTTGGGCAGGGCATGTAATGCGAAGGCAAGATAACCGCTGGTCCTTAAGGGTAACTGAGTGGATTCCAAGAGAAGGCAAGCGTAGCAGGGGCGCCAGAAAGTTAGGTGGGTGGATGAGATTAAGAAGTTTTGCGGGGTTACGGGGGCTGCTGCTGGAAAAGGATAGGGTTAATTGGAGAGGCATGGGAGAGGCCTTTGCTCTGCAGTAAGCGTAGTCAGGCTGATGATGATTGATGATGATGAAATGTTACCGAAACTGACGTCAGTCATAAGAGACATGTTTGCCGGGAACCTCTTGTTTTGCTTATTAAGGCGAACTCACAAGGGCAGCTTGGCGTTTTGCTGCATAGCCGACTAGTCTCTTGCACAAGAAATGACTACAGGGCACACAAGAGTTAGGTGGGCGGGGATGAGATTAAGAAGTTTGCGAGGATACGGTGGCCGCAACTGGCGAAGGACAGGGTTAATTGGGGAGACGTTGGAGAGGCCTTTGCCCTGCAGTGGGCGTAGTCAGGCTGATGATGATGATGAATGTGAGCAGCCAGTGCCGGGAAAGAGGGCAGGATATTTCAGTTTAAAACAACAAACTGTCAATCACTGTTATGCAAAGGCAACTCCGTATGTGGTTTTACCGAGAAAATATCCCGTCAATGATCGCGTAATGTACTGTCGCGATCACAATATTGCGGGACGTGGGAAAGCGTTCTGCGCCACCTAACTGCGTTCTGCGCCACCGAACGGCACATCGGCGCTCTTTCGCCCCTTGCGGGCATCTCTGTGCCGTCACTCCTACCTTACGCGCACCGTATACGTAGCTAACAACCGGCCCCAGGCGCCGCATCGGTATCTGGCAAGCATCTCCCTAAGCCGCTGATAGGTGAAGCAGATCGCGGGTTGCCTTTCGCGGCGCAGCGACTCTTGGTAAAGAAGAGGGAGCGTACACTTATGTTTTCTGTTTATTATCGGCCTCCTCGCAGGCGTGACCATCAATTTTCAACGGTCAAGCGCTGAACGAACGGGCCACACGGCTCCGAATGCCGGGATGACCAACTGCTTATGAATGCGAGGAGCGTTGGTATACCAAGCCTTCCGCGAAAAATACGATTACGTGAAACAGAAAGAGGAAAAATATAACAATGTTCGGCAACAATTCCCTCAGGTGTGTCACGCGTGACCTGCACTCTGCGAAGCTAATGCCCCGTGAACTTGGCCTCGGCGTTGCTTACTGGTTGTAGTTGATAAAGGGGGGGGGGGGGGGATGGAAGCTTCAGAAGTCACCGTTTTGGGGAAGTGTCACTCATAGTGTGAACGCAGCAAAACATAGAGCACGCCACTGCGGGCCCCTTCCCCTTTACGCAAGCTGCTTCGCGAAAAGCGGCAACTATCTGTTTCGCCCTTCTCAGCGGCTGGAGCGAACGCTAGCCAGATATTTAAGCGGCACCTGGCGCCGGTTCCGATCTACGTCCGCCGTGCGAACCGTAGGAGTAAGAGTAAAGAGATGCTTGCGAGCACGGTTGCGAGGAAAGAACGAGCGGGAGTGCGACGTTAGGTGGCGCGGATTGCAGTTTCGCCACGCTTTCCCACGTCCCGCAATATTGTGATCGCGACAGTACCTTGGCATGACAACAAAATCCCTGGTGAGGACGGGGGCTGGGAAGTCGTAACAGCTATTGTCGTTTCACGTCTTTAAGAGCCGGCAATGGGTTCCCAAAGAGCAGTGATGTTTTGGCCTCAATACATTCTGTGTTGAGTGCCTGCTGCTTCGTGCTGACGTTTAATACGCTCTCGCACCAGCGCGGCCCTCCTAGCCCGAAACTCGCCCGAGACGGGACTTCTCGAAGTCGAAGGTTCGCCCTTTGCGCGCAGTCGCCGCTGTTGCCGCTGCGAGCACTTCGTTATAGTGACTTCGTCGTCCGCCGTTCCTCGGTGTGCTTGCGCCCCCTATCGGCGTCTCGCTCGGCGGCGGCGGTGAAAAACTTTTATCGATACGGAGGCCTAAAGTAAAGACAAAGTACAACTGGATCCTCCGCAAGTGTCCTCCGCAAGTACAAGTGTCCTCCGCATGGCTCATATATATGACAGCGGCATGCCATCTGCTGCGCCATATTCGGTTTATTTTGTTTCTCAGGCCACGCGCCTTGGGAATATTGGTTGCACTCCCTGTTACTGAGCCCTACGTTTCCGAGGTGCAGCCCCTCGGGGGGTAGCGAAATCATAGAACCGATTGTATCGGCTAATGGTGTCGATGACCTTCGCGGCTGCGATAGCGAGCGCGAGGTGCGGAATCGCTGCGCGCATGAAGGTTTTCACGGCTAGTCCAGCAGCTCGAGATTGAAAATTGATTGAAAATTAGCTTCCGAGGAAAGGAAATGGCGCAGTATCTGTCTCGCATATCTCGGTGGACACCTGAACCACGCCGTAAGGGAAGGGAGGAAGTTGCGAGTGAAAGGAAGAGAGAAAGAGATGCCGTAGTGGAGGTCTGCGGTATAATTTCGACCACCTGGGGATATTTAACGTGGGATGGCAGCCCACGCGGCGTTATGGCCTTGCTCAGCTTGTGCCACCACGCAGGTCTGTGCGTGCTCCTCTTTGGGGCTTCTTTCGCGCCCTGTGCTGGCTTCGCGCACTACGAGACTACGAAAGTGACCTCCGCGATCAGCTCCGGCAGCGCTTGATCGCGAAGGCCACGCACCGAAGACTGTTATTGACGCATGCACCACTCTAGTGGCGGTGCATCTGCTAGGACCTTTGCTCAAATCGTTTCGATACCATCCTAAAGACAGGATTGCGCGCATATACCTGGTTTAACTAAGTTAATTTTATTTTATTTTTTGCGGTTACGCTACCGCTTACCTTAGCCATTGTTTTTCGCTCATGCGCGCCTGTAAAAGTATTATATAGTACCCGAGTGCTTTTTATTTTTCATATGTCCCGCGCGCACAGTCGGCTGTCGCGTTAAATTTTGCTCAATACGGCTCGTTCGATGTACTGAGCAGAGTCATTAAAAAAAAAAGCATAAACCGAAACATTAAAGTAACTCTTTCAAGTATGAATGAAAAATGGCAGCGCTTTTCAATTTCCATAAGACCGAAGCGAACGTTACTAGAACCTAGTCTAGTAACGTTGGCCGCAGCACTCTTTAGTAATGGCGATCAACCGCACACTGTTTTCTTTTGAAAATGTTTGCGTTAAGCCAACATTTTCTATGCACTTAGCACATCGCGATAGCGGTTTGACATAGCATCCACTGCACCGGCACGTACCCGTTTCTTGTGAATGACGTGAAATTATCAGTGTGAGGTAAGGCGCCGGGATACAGAAAACTGGGTATCTTCGCCAGGGTTTCCGAATATGAACGCTTTTTTTTCGTTTCTGCATTAATGTTTGTTTACAAAGGAAACTGTCCAGGAGTAGTTCCGTAAATGAAAGGTGTAATGATTTTTTGAGAATTCGAGGCTACTCTAGAATTCGAATCTATGAAGCTTAGTATATATAAGTTGGGGAAGGAGCCTGTCTGTAGCTTCCGCCATTTTGCGGCTTCTTCCTTGCTTAGCAATACCGCGCCACATGCCCTTGGTGCGAAGCGAGGCCAACACTATACCACATAACATGGGAATGCGACAGAAACATATCGTTCCACAAACACGACACACCAAGTGCGGAGCAATGGGAGAGCCGGCTCACCAGCTGCGAGCTAGAGGCCCAAAGGGCACTCATAGCACACGCAAGCGAGGTGGCCAGACTCAGTGGAGCCCTGGACTAGGGGACCACCCAAGGCTAAGGAGGCAACCTCAAGACTTGAAGAGAAGACTTGAAGAAGACCTCCACCGCAGGCTAAATCTTATAAATCAATAAAGTTTCTACTCACTCACTCTATGAAGCTTTAGGTAAAGCATGCAAAGTAGTTTTGCGCTAGCGTTCAAAATGGTGACGTAATCACCGATTAAAACTGCGACGATGTTGAGGTTTCCCCTCACTACGCTGGAGGACTGCGGGAAAACTCGTGGTGACGTCATTGTTGCCGAAATTTCAGATGTCCGCTGCCTTCGTCTGCATGCGGCCGTGCGTCTTTCGGTGTCGCCAAACAACACTTCCTAAGCTTCCCCTTCGAAGCCATTCGTTTTCTTATTGAAAAAACCACTTCTTAACTGGAAGCTTATCCCCACCGTAAGTGACGTCATCATTGCAGCGTTCTTCCTGTCGCTTTGCACTGCACAAAAGTCCGAAAGCCGACCCCGCTTTAGTCGACAATTGCGTCAGTATTTCAAATGCTAGTGCAAACAGATTTCGCATGCTTTATCTGCAAGTGCACACATTGGGCTCGTTTAAACTCGTTGGATTCTAAGACCTATTCAGCTGCCTTTTAAAGCATAACTAAGACTCAGTATATACAATGCTTTGTTTTCAGGTGATGTGTTGGAACCAAGAAAGCGGGTGCAAGCACGTGACGGCTGCTTCAGGGATCGCCCAGCATTTCCAGCGTGAATGCGGACACCACACCGTTCGATGTCCCAAGTGCTCCGCCACCATTCTGTGTTGCGGTGTAATTGCACACCTGAAATCGGGATTCTGTGACTCGGTTACTGCTCTGGCACCAGATTCCGGACAACAATCCAGATCGAAGGACGAACAGGGATTTTTAACTGTTTTCCGGGGAGGACTAGAAAAACAGGCGAGCGAGATGAAGGAATTCCTGGGCGAAATCGTCGGTGGCATCAGGGCACATGGTGATCGACTCAACGAAATCTCTCATGGCATAAACAGTTCAAAAGAAACCCTGAGACAAGATCTAGCGGATGGAACCAAGCAAAGCAATGAAAGTTTGGCCCAGGTCATGTGTGAAATCAACGCGTCCAACAAGCAACTGGAAATTTTCTCCGCAAGCGTCGATGCAGCCAACCTTTCTGGAAGCGTTAGGAGACTGGAGAAAGCAATGAAAGATGAACTGGCTCTTTTGGCGAATGAAATGCGAGACCAATTTTTGAAGGTTGCAGCCGCCGTCGAAACAGCGAAGACTAGAGGGAACGAAAACGCTGAGTTGGCTATTGGTCACATCAAACTCATTTTGAGACATTCAGAATTGAGCATTTCACAGTGCGTGTTTTTTGTAAAAGATGTGACAACCCTTCAAAAGAAAGCTCTCGAGAATGGATACGCTGAGTACGAGAACGAGAAGGTGTATTTGCGTGGCTACTGCATAACACCTGGAGTCCAGCTGAGAAAAAACAGTGAAGCGGTGACACTTCGTCCGTGGATGCGCCTAAACAAGGGCGACATGGACGACGTTGTTCAGTGGCCATTCGAGCACAAGATCAGGATGAGCGTGATGCATCCCAAACAAGGCGAAGAACGCACGTGCGAGGGGAAAACTACTCGTTGGCGAGAGAACTACAAGAGACCAACATCGTCAAGTAACGGACCCATTTATTTAACTTCGTCGCTTAATCTCAATGACCTCATTAACGACGGTTACGTGGAAGACGAGCAGCTTCGTGTAAAATGGGAGTTACTTCCATAAATGGTGCTTGACAGAAGAGAGGTTTGATGGGGCTGGAGCGCAATTTGAGCTGCATCAGTTGAATCAATGTTGCTGTGCGTAGCGGTGGTATCCAATAAGGCTTTCTTAGCAACGTTTTCATGAAAAATAATTTTCTTTTTTACCAACTGTGTGCCGGTAATCCTAAGTTCAACAATACAGCTATGTCTGCGTCCTTCTTGGCAACAATACCCTGTGGCAAAGAATAAAGCATTTGTTTGAACAAGAGTGTCCCTGTTTTTTCCGGAGTAAAAGAATGCGCCATTCCTAAAACCACGTTAATTTTTCCACTGCGGAGGATTTGCTTCCCTTACGGTGCAAATTGTCTCCACAGCGCAATTTCAACGGTTTATTAAGTATGAACTGCTTTCAGATCCCGACGTTGTCTTGCGGAGGGTGCCCTTTGGGCCAGTACAGAGGACATGGCGGCTGACCTAAACGAACCTTGGCGAAGCTTTCGCCACCTGGTGCTGCGTGTTACGCTTTCGCCGGAGCGGCGCATGCGTCAATACCAGCATCTTCTTGGTCCCGTGGCAGGCGAAGCAATCGCTCGGCGCGGAGTAGCCAAAGTTTCTCCTTGCAACCCGCAAGGCGCAAGCGTAGTAGCCCTGGTGTCGTTTGATAAGCTAGGCAACAGCGCCGCGTGAGTTGTCATCATTACGTAATACCTGCGAGCTCTCGGACTACCGTCTAGAACACTATACCAGAACAAAAGTCTCGTGCCGCCATTTATCAGCACGGCCAGTAGTACGCTGTAATTTGTTGTTCCGTAGCGAGAGCTACACTACGCCAGCTCTTCGAGCCTTCAGCGTGGCACCCCTTGAGCTCCGTAGCCATGAGCCGGTTGGTCACGTGGTGCGGAGCAGCTGCTGCTGCCGGCGAAACAGAGCTGCAACAGCTGTGCGCATGCGCTGTGTCGAGTGTGTGTGGCTGATTAGCGGCTGATTAGCGACGCTCCCCAAGACTCGCGTGCGGCTATCAACGTCTATGAGCCAGCCTTGTTTACGGTTCGCCTTTCCTGCAGTGCATTCCATGCTTAAATTATTTCCTCTAACGATCGCATGCAAAGCTGAAGGTCAAATGACGCCTGGATTTGACCTCTAATGGAGGCTCGCCGCAGACGTGGCTTTGTCGTTATACCACTTGACCTGTGGCAGCTGTCACCGCTCGTTCCGCCGCTGTGCCGACCGCTCGCTCTCGCCAAATGTGTCACATGACTAACCACGTGATTCACTCTTGCTGAATAAAGGCCAGCGCTCGCCGCCTAGACACCGCAGAGACATGGAGACAGAAACTGTCACCTGGACGAGTTCTTCGACTAAGCATTGGAGGCTGCTTCTAGCGATCCCTACGACAGACAACGTCACGAAGCCCCGTTGGCTAGAGATAAGTCGCGAAAGCGGGCTCGCACAGTTGATGAAACCGATGAAGAACGGGAGGTACGTCTGGAGAGGCAGCGGGAAAGGGCAGCGGATGCTGCCAACGTCTCCGCGTGGACATCGGCCATTGGTTCAGTTCCCTTTCGCTACGTATAACCAGCCGTGCTGAGCCACAGCCATTTGTTTTTTCGTCGGTAAGTGTTTCGGTGAGCACCTTGAAATGACGGCAGCAGAGACAGACATGAGCCAACTAGGTTTCCGTTGCTCTTTCAGGGAGTTATCGGCTATTTGAAGACATTAATTTTACGCACGTGTTTGTTTTCACTGTACCTGGTCCCTTGCATCCTGGCAAGCTTTCGTAGACTGCTAAAAGGAAATGGCTGATTTTCACAGAAAATGCATTGCATTAGAAAAGATTGCCGCCGATTATGTTACTTCCTAATGCTTAATTTGAGCGCAGCTCCTCAGCTGTTTCAGCTTTTCGATAGGCTGAGGCAAAGAATTCGAGCAAGATATGTATGTACAATTACAGACAACTTGTTATTTTTCACACACACTCCTTCTTCAAGAAACAGTCCACTAACAGAAACACTGCACTAACACGCAGTGGCTAAAGGCGGCGGCTATGCGTTTCGGCTTGGGCGTACCAGAGAAACGGCGCCAGGAGCGCGCGCAGCTAGAGCAGCGCGCTGCCCCGGCTGCGGAGTAGGGTGCCTCGATGCCAGCGTCACCGTCGGCGCAGCGCTGGCATCGAGGCACCCTAGCTGCGGAGCTGGTTACGACGGGCAACGGCGACGCCGCGAAACGCAGGAACGGCCGCCAAAAGAGCTGCACTCTAAGAAAAAAAAACAACAACGCACGAGCTAGCTCGCTTAACTCTTGTGCTTGCAGTGACTTCTTCCAAAGCAACACACTTTCGTTCACTACTACTCCAGCCGAAAACTTCGCAATGCAGCAACTAAGCCGTGATAGGCGAGGTGGAGAACAAAGAGCCTCGTAATGAACAGCGCTTGACAGCGCAGTCTCTAGTAGACACGAAGTACTTTTGTTATTTGCAAACTCCTTGTCTTCATGCTATAGATCGTGACAATATGACTTGGCTGGTTAACTCGGAAGAAAATAAAAATGGCATCGCTCAAGACCCATGCATTGCGGCTGATTTTCTCCGAAGAAAATGTTTGCATATGAAGCGGTCGGATCCAAACCGATGTCTAAGTTCCTGCAACCGCCATTGAGGTCTCTGCTGACGGGGCGGTGAAGCTAGTTCTAGCAACGCTATGGCCATCTTATACTCCGTTTCATACATAGCAGGCAACGCTGCCAAAGCTAGCGCGCCTGTTCGCGCAGGCTAAGTCCGCACGCAAAAAGTAGTTCGCCACACAACCAATGCGAACGCAAACATATTTCGTAGCGACAAATATTAAGTGCCGTGACTGGCACCTCCTTGACTTCGTTTTACCTCTTGCCACATTTTCGCCCTGCGACTCGTCGAGATTTCGAGAAGCAAAAAGTGCACGTGGCGGTATGATACGCGGCTGGTAGGTCGAATCGGCCCTACTCAATCCGCGCCCAAAAAGTAGTTCACTCTTCGTGAAAACTATGGCCAGAGAGCCCGAACACTGAGTGCCTCACAGCTTCAACTGTCATTTTCAATGCTACCACATCGTTTTATACCGCTGTTTGTATTCGTCCAAACAATGACCGGAGTTTCGAGAAGAACGAATGATACGTGGCGGAGTAATATAGTTTCGCGGACCTCCTACTTCAGCAACCTCCGCAGCGTTGCCTGCTATGTATGAAACGGAGTATAGATACGCGCATGAGAGATATCCTTGCACGGCACGTACTGAGTGCATGTGGCTCTATCCTTATCTGTCCCGCGTTTCAGTGAAGTTGGAAGCTTGCTCAATTTGTTTGGCGTGGAAAACAACACCGAATTTGTTCGCAATCACAACGCACTTTACGCGTTACGTCACGCATACGCCCCTAGCAACAACTGCTGCTCTTCGAAGGGCGAAGGGACGCCCGGCTCCAACATGCTCAACTATATCAGTAGCCGATAGCACGCTCCGGGGTGCTGGCGGCGAATAAAGGTCCGTGAATGAGTTTCATAATCGTAGTGCTAGCCTGTCGCATGGCGTTCCTGGGATAACAATCTTCAGCACTTTGTGCCCCACATCAGTTTGCACATGCCGATAGCGATTGCGTATGATATAAAGACGATCCCCAGGTAGCGCAAGGTAATGGGGTAATGGGTAATGGGGGATCCCCAGGTAATAATAATAATAGAGATTTATTCATCAAAACGATGAAAAGGGCCGAGGAAAAAAGCCAGCAAGGCTTGACGAGCCCTCGGCCCCTTCACATACAAAGGCATCAGGGGAACAAAGAATACATATTGTGCATGGGACCCAATACCGGAAATGGATGGCTTCACTGTGGTCCTTGGTATGACCGACCTCTGCCATTACATTTCCAGTGTTGGGCCAATATTCTGATATTCCAATATTGGGCCAATTTCCAATATTAAATGTTTCATTGTGGTCCTTTCTGAACGTTGCTATCACGGCGTGAACGTTGTTATCACGGCATGCTGACAAACGGGCTCAAAGCACCAGATGACTCCAAGGGCGGAAGTGCCTCGCTGTTCTATGTCGGCGCTGCATTGCCCTGATTATCCAGGGCGACACACATTTCAGCGTTTACATTCAATAAAGCAAGGTGGGGTGAGACTTTGAAAATGAGTTTTAAAAGTTGGGTGTGCAGCAGTTGTAATAAAACCTATGGGTATAAAATTTTGCTAGGAATATAAAAGATAGACGCAGCCTGCATCACAGCTCTAAACTAGTTTTAAAGTTGTTTAGTATTTTTGTTTTGTTTTGATTTTTCTAGTAATGTGCCTTTTTCTTAAAAATGTACTGTCCACAGAGTGTAGAAACTTTGTACGAAATTAGCAACCAAAGCTTTACGCAAGTTGAATTAAAATTATGCGCTTCTAACAAACACTATATTTGTTGTTTTTATATTTGTCGTTGCGATAAAACTGCCACATATGAATGGTTGTAAGAAAAATACAAATGCATCTAGGCTATTGATTCTCGTTCCAGTTTTGCAAATGCCATTAATTACCATCGGTGAAAAATTTTGTTTTCTTATTACCTATGGGTCCCGAGAAAAAGGTACCCAAACCTCCAAGAATGGTGTTTTTGAAAAACGCCAGGATAGTCTCTGAAAACATTTTAAGCATGAAATGCTTTTAGCTCCCGTTGTCGGCAGTGTGGTGACGTCACGCCGAGACCGAGAGCCATCATCCGGGCACTGAATTCCAGTCATCCGGGCTCTAAAACGAGAACATCCGGGCACCGTACGAGACTTAACGAGATTTAACGAGACTCTCTAAGCTCTCCTACGCGACCGGCATGCAAGCGCCGGTTGGTCTCCAAACGAGACAAAAAATAACTGCTGCCAGTGCCTTCTCAATGTTTATCAAGATATCAGTGGAGCTGTGGGTTTGATAATGCACGGAATTATAATTTCCGATTTCTAATAACGCATGCAAAAAGCACATAAATGCCATGTTGCACTTCGTTGTCGTACGTGATCCGGGGGAGAAGCGCTGCGTTCAAAGGTCAAGGCATCGCGCCGAACGGATGGTGGCGTTCCTTCCTTCCTGTACGGTGCGGTTCGGGTGTCCACCGAGATGACATTAGGCCCGTAAACATTTCATGCTTACTCTACTCTCGTTTACGGGAGAGGCAGAGATTTTTTTATTCATCAGCACTTCACTTTGCAGCAGACGGCCCCATGAGCTCTTTATGTTGCCACATAAAAAGAAACGGTATGTTATGGTATGAAGGGTTTAACATTTATTGCATGGTGTAAGCGATTTAGTCTCTCAAATCGACTCAGGCAATGATGGACGCCGTAGTGGAGGGCTCCGGATAATTTCGACCACCCGGGGTTTTTCAACGGGCACTGACATCGCACAGCACACGAGCCTCTAGCATTTCGCTTCCATCGAAATGCGACCGCCGCGGCCAGGATCGAACCCGCGTCTTTCGGGTCAGCAGCCCAGCACCATAACCACTGAGCCACCGTGGCGGCGTCTTTAACATTCGAAAGCTGAACATTTGCTCTGAGAGAGCTGTAATGGAGGGCTCCTGATTAAATTAGACCAACTGGGGCTTTGTAGGGGCACTGCAATCGTATAGTACACGGCCGTCTACATTTCACCTCCATCGAAATGGCCGAAAGCGTCATTAAGCTCAAGCAGCCGAAAGATACCACGGCAGGTGTCAAAAATTGGCAATGGCTTAGCTTGGCTATGCCAGGATATACATAGCGCAAGACACAGCTGGCGAAGCCAGCGGAGGCCAGCACAACGACGAGGCACGCGGTGTGACGTCATAGCAAACGGCGGCGGCTCCACGGCGAGGCGCGCGGTGTGACGTCACGCCAGATGGTGCGGCGAACGCGCGCCGTCTGCCAGCTGCGGCGGTTGCTAGGCAACAGCTCAAGGTCGGTCTCTGTGCCTCCTCGGAGCACCGCCACAGTGAAATCGCAAGTTCGTGCCCAATGTAGCTTTCGCTACAAAAATTTGAGGAAGAACTTTAACTCCGCGTTAAGTCTATGACGCGATAGCGTAATGAGTTAATGCCCATATATCCAGAATTTCATTCTCTTCTTTACATTCATACATCCGTGGGTATCGACTATCCTGCGATCGCACGTACTCCCAGCGGTGGGCCTTGTGCGGCGCAGGTTGCTCTTCCGGAGCGAAAAATCACTAACAGCCACCTGTCATCGTGTGCAGGTTGTGGTGACGCCGCTGTGTCACGTGACCTCGTTGGCCCACCTGCCAGAGTCTTGCTCACGGTTTTTCTCACAACGCCGAAGGCGAATTTGCTCTATAACGGGACCTTGAACCTATCGGGTTATAGCGAAGTTTGAACCACGCAATTTAAGCAGTTCAAGTGAAGTGAAAGTTTTTTATGGAGGCAAGTACAGATGCCTAGGAGGCAGACATAAAGGCTACCTTTATGCTATGTTCAATAGTTTAGTTTATTGCGAATTATTACGTGACACTTTAGGTTGTAACGATTCGCTAATAATATGAATTGCGAAAGTTTGCGCGAATAAGGTAGAGATGGCCGCCAACTCCAGCTGCACCGCATCCTTCTAAATCGCGGAAATATTTAAAACTGGGAATCCTTTGAGTATATGCGATTGTGTTCAGGAAAGTCAAAACAGCGCTAAATTCTACACAAACCACACAGAAAGACGGACAGTACAGCGCCCATCCTCTCCGTCTTTCTGTGTGGTTTGTGTAGAATTTAGCGCTGTTTTTACTTTCCTGAACACAATGTCACACCAACTAGCCCAGCAAAATGTACTGTTTTTGTGATTATCGATGCACACGATGAAAAAAAAAATCTCAGTTCCGTGTTCACTGAACTTCCTTTCATGGGTACAAGTACACAGCTACTAGCGCTGCCATTAAACACCTCTCGGCGCAAATACCGACAGAAGCAGAGAGACTGTCAACATTTTACTGTGGCTGGCTTCATACTGTACAGAGGGCAAAACACATGCCTAGAACAACCAAACTGTGTGTTCCGGAGCTCCCAAAGCCGCTGCGATCAAGAAAGGAAAAAAATACGATGAAATTCTAAGAGTTTAAGTGCACATGTTTACATCCAGATAATTTTTAACTATATCTTATCGCTAGTTATCACGCGATACGCCCGAAACACGCTCAGAGCGTGTTCTAGACATGCGTTTTGCCCTCTGTACCTACAATCTAGAATTGCGCTTTGAAAACGGGCATGAAGTATTACGAAAGGAAACAGGATACAAAGCGGTATAGCACTGGCCGGACTGGTAATTCACGGATTAATTTCTAACGCCGCGTCACGCGCAGACCGAGATGGAGGGGATACGTCCGCGACTGCCGCCTTGACAACAAGCGGCGGGTTGCAAAGATAAGAGCGAGCCTTGCGAGGGGCCCGCTTGTCGTGGGATTCTTTCAGTTGCAGGTTGCCGCGAACGGTGCTTGGAAGCATGCAGTACACGTTGGTCGGATTTTCAGCGGAGCTCGACTGGAAGCCCCTGTGCTTTGTGAAGCCTCTTCCGCCGAACAGGGTGTGCGGTGGGTGCGGTTTGGTGCGCCCGAAGTCCGCGCTGCTCCTGTGCGGGCACAAACTTTGCAACTGCTGCTACGAACAGTGCGCCAAAGAAAGCCTACACGTCTGTCCTTTCGACGGCTACGAGTCCGAGGACGAGGACATCGAATGGAGGGAATTCTCAGTCGAGGAGCTGCTCAAAAGACAGGTAAGCAAGGGCGGAAGTGGGCGTTTTTTGTATTGATATTACACCGCTACACGGATACCCTTACTGCGTGCTTAGTGGACATCGTTCGTATGGTAGCATATCGAAAATGAAGTGCCTATGTCGAGGAGCCTTGCTTCTCGAATTTAGATTAATGTACAAGGGTATCGAGGTGTCTCTCAGCGGCACCGGCAACTTGTTTTCTCATAGAGGAAAATATTGCTCAAAACTGACTACATGGTAGAGAACACTTGCAATGCACAATAAAAATATCACAGAAACAAGAAATTAGTAATGTGAATAGAACGTTAAGAGATCGGAAGCGGGCGGAGTGGGTGAGGGAACAAACGCGGTTTGCTGACATCCTAGTTGAAATCAAGAGGAAGAAATGGGCTTGGGCAGGGCATGTAATGCGAAGGCAAGATAACCGCTGGTCCTTAAGGGTAACTGAGTGGATTCCAAGAGAAGGCAAGCGTAGCAGGGGCGCCAGAAAGTTAGGTGGGTGGATGAGATTAAGAAGTTTTGCGGGGTTACGGGGGCTGCTGCTGGAAAAGGATAGGGTTAATTGGAGAGGCATGGGAGAGGCCTTTGCTCTGCAGTAAGCGTAGTCAGGCTGATGATGATTGATGATGATGAAATGTTACCGAAACTGACGTCAGTCATAAGAGACATGTTTGCCGGGAACCTCTTGTTTTGCTTATTAAGGCGAACTCACAAGGGCAGCTTGGCGTTTTGCTGCATAGCCGACTAGTCTCTTGCACAAGAAATGACTACAGAGCACACAAGAGTTAGGTGGGCGGGGATGAGATTAAGAAGTTTGCGGGGATACGGTGGCCGCAACTGGCGAAGGACAGGGTTAATTGGGGAGACGTTGGAGAGGCCCTTGCCCTGCAGTGGGCGTAGTCAGGCTGATGATGATGATGAATGTGAGCAGCCAGTGCCGGGAAAGAGGGCAGGATATTTCAGTTTAAAACAACAAACTGTCAATCACTGTTATGCAAAGGCAACTCCGTATGTGGTTTTACCGAGAAAATATCCCGTCAATGATCGCGTAATGTACTGTCGCGATCACAATATTGCGGGACGTGGGAAAGCGTTCTGCGCCACCTAACTGCGTTCTGCGCCACCGAACGGCACATCGGCGCTCTTTCGCCCCTTGCGGGCATCTCTGTGCCGTCACTCCTACCTTACGCGCACCGTATACGTAGCTAACAACCGGCCCCAGGCGCCGCATCGGTATCTGGCAAGCATCTCCCTAAGCCGCTGATAGGTGAAGCAGATCGCGGGTTGCCTTTCGCGGCGCAGCGACTCTTGGTAAAGAAGAGGGAGCGTACACTTATGTTTTCTGTTTATTATCGGCCTCCTCGCAGGCGTGACCACCAATTTTCAACGGTCAAGCGCTGAACGGACGGGCCACACGGCTCCGAATGCCGGGATGACCAACTGCTTATGAATGCGAGGAGCGTTGGTATACCAAGCCTTCCGCGAAAAATACGATTACGTGAAACAGAAAGAGGAAAAATATAACAATGTTCGGCAACAATTCCCTCAGGTGTGTCACGCGTGACCTGCACTCTGCGAAGCTAATGCCCCGTGAACTTGGCCTCGGCGTTGCTTACTGGTTGTAGTTGATAAAGGGGGGGGGGGGGGGGGGGATGGAAGCTTCAGAAGTCACCGTTTTGGGGAAGTGTCACTCATAGTGTGAACGCAGCAAAACATAGAGCACGCCACTGCGGGCCCCTTCCCCTTTACGCAAGCTGCTTCGCGAAAAGCGGCAACTATCTGTTTCGCCCTTCTCAGCGGCTGGAGCGAACGCTAGCCAGATATTTAAGCGGCACCTGGCGCCGGTTCCGATCTACGTCCGCCGTGCGAACCGTAGGAGTAAGAGTAAAGAGATGCTTGCGAGCACGGTTGCGAGGAAAGAACGAGCGGGAGTGCGACGTTAGGTGGCGCGGATTGCAGTTTCGCCACGCTTTCCCACGTCCCGCAATATTGTGATCGCGACAGTACCTTGGCATGACAACAAAATCCCTGGTGAGGACGGGGGCTGGGAAGTCGTAACAGCTATTGTCGTTTCACGTCTTTAAGAGCCGGCAATGGGTTCCCAAAGAGCAGTGATGTTTTGGCCTCAATACATTCTGTGTTGAGTGCCTGCTGCTTCGTGCTGACGTTTAATACGCTCTCGCACCAGCGCGGCCCTCCTATCCCGAAACTCGCCCGAGACGGGACTTCTCGAAGTCGAAGGTTCGCCCTTTGCGCGCAGTCGCCGCTGTTGCCGCTGCGAGCACTTCGTTATAGTGACTTCGTCGTCCGCCGTTCCTCGGTGTGCTTGCGCCCCCTATCGGCGTCTCGCTCGGCGGCGGCGGTGAAAAACTTTTATCGATACGGAGGCCTAAAGTAAAGACAAAGTACAACTGGATCCTCCGCAAGGGACCTCCGCAAGTACAAGTGTCCTCCGCATGGCTCATATATATGACAGCGGCATGCCATCTGCTGCGCCATATTCGGTTTATTTTGTTTCTCAGGCCACGCGCCTTGGGAATATTGGTTGCACTCCCTGTTACTGAGCCCTACGTTTCCGAGGTGCAGCCCCTCGGGGGGTAGCGAAATCATAGAACCGATTGTATCGGCTAATGGTGTCGATGACCTTCGCGGCTGCGATAGCGAGCGCGAGGTGCGGAATCGCTGCGCGCATGAAGGTTTTCACGGCTAGTCCAGCAGCTCGAGATTGAAAATTGATTGAAAATTAGCTTCCGAGGAAAGGAAATGGCGCAGTATCTGTCTCGCATATCTCGGTGGACACCTGAACCACGCCGTAAGGGAAGGGAGGAAGTTGCGAGTGAAAGGAAGAGAGAAAGAGATGCCGTAGTGGAGGTCTGCGGTATAATTTCGACCACCTGGGGATATTTAACGTGGGATGGCAGCCCACGCGGCGTTATGGCCTTGCTCAGCTTGTGCCACCACGCAGGTCTGTGCGTGCTCCTCTTTGGGGCTTCTTTCGCGCCCTGTGCTGGCTTCGCGCACTACGAGACTACGAAAGTGACCTCCGCGATCAGCTCCGGCAGCGCTTGATCGCGAAGGCCACGCACCGAAGACTGTTATTGACGCATGCACCACTCTAGTGGCGGTGCATCTGCTAGGACCTTTGCTCAAATCGTTTCGATACCATCCTAAAGACAGGATTGCGCGCATATACCTGGTTTAACTAAGTTAATTTTATTTTATTTTTTGCGGTTACGCTACCGCTTACCTTAGCCATTGTTTTTCGCTCATGCGCGCCTGTAAATGTATTATATAGTACCCGAGTGCTTTTTATTTTTCATATGTCCCGCGCGCACAGTCGGCTGTCGCGTTAAATTTTGCTCAATACGGCTCGTTCGATGTACTGAGCAGAGTCATTAAAAAAAAAAAGCATAAACCGAAACATTAAAGTAACTCTTTCAAGTATGAATGAAAAATGGCAGCGCTTTTCAATTTCCATAAGACCGAAGCGAACGTTACTAGAACCTAGTCTAGTAACGTTGGCCGCAGCACTCTTTAGTAATGGCGATCAACCGCACACTGTTTTCTTTTTGAAAATGTTTGCGTTAAGCCAACATTTTCTATGCACTTAGCACATCGCGATAGCGGTTTGACATAGCATCCACTGCACCGGCACGTACCCGTTTCTTGTGAATGACGTGAAATTATCAGTGTGAGGTAAGGCGCCGGGATACAGAAAACTGGGTATCTTCGCCAGGGTTTCCGAATATGAACGCTTTTTTTTCGTTTCTGCATTAATGTTTGTTTACAAAGGAAACTGTCCAGGAGTAGTTCCGTAAATGAAAGGTGTAATGATTTTTTGAGAATTCGAGGCTACTCTAGAATTCGAATCTATGAAGCTTAGTATATATAAGTTGGGGAAGGAGCCTGTCTGTAGCTTCCGCCATTTTGCGGCTTCTTCCTTGCTTAGCAATACCGCGCCACATGCCCTTGGTGCGAAGCGAGGCCAACACTATACCACATAACATGGGAATGCGACAGAAACATATCGTTCCACAAACACGACACACCAAGTGCGGAGCAATGGGAGAGCCGGCTCACCAGCTGCGAGCTAGAGGCCCAAAGGGCACTCATAGCACACGCAAGCGAGGTGGCCAGACTCAGTGGAGCCCTGGACTAGGGGACCACCCAAGGCTAAGGAGGCAACCTCAAGACTTGAAGAGAAGACTTGAAGAAGACCTCCACCGCAGGCTAAATCTTATAAATCAATAAAGTTTCTACTCACTCACTCTATGAAGCTTTAGGTAAAGCATGCAAAGTAGTTTTGCGCTAGCGTTCAAAATGGTGACGTAATCACCGATTAAAACTGCGACGATGTTGAGGTTTCCCCTCACTACGCTAGAGGACTGCGGGAAAACTCGTGGTGACGTCATTGTTGCCGAAATTTCAGATGTCCGCTGCCTTCGTCTGCATGCGGCCGTGCGTCTTTCGGTGTCGCCAAACAACACTTCCTAAGCTTCCCCTTCGACGCCATTCGTTTTCTTATTGAAAAAACCACTTCTTAACTGGAAGCTTATCCCCACCGTAAGTGACGTCATCATTGCAGCGTTCTTCCTGTCGCTTTGCACTGCACAAAAGTCCGAAAGCCGACCCCGCTTTAGTCGACAATTGCGTCAGTATTTCAAATGCTAGTGCAAACAGATTTCGCATGCTTTATCTGCAAGTGCACACATTGGGCTCGTTTAAACTCGTTGGATTCTAAGACCTATTCAGCTGCCTTTTAAAGCATAACTAAGACTCAGTATATACAATGCTTTGTTTTCAGGTGATGTGTTGGAACCAAGAAAGCGGGTGCAAGCACGTGACGGCTGCTTCAGGGATCGCCCAGCATTTCCAGCGTGAATGCGGACACCACACCGTTCGATGTCCCAAGTGCTCCGCCACCATTCTGTGTTGCGGTGTAATTGCACACCTGAAATCGGGATTCTGTGACTCGGTTACTGCTCTGGCACCAGATTCCGAACAACAATCCAGATCGAAGGACGAACAGGGATTTTTAACTGTTTTCCGGGGAGGACTAGAAAAACAGGCGAGCGAGATGAAGGAATTCCTGGGCGAAATCGTCGGTGGCATCAGGGCACATGGTGATCGACTCAACGAAATCTCTCATGGCATAAACAGTTCAAAAGAAACCCTGAGACAAGATCTAGCGGATGGAACCAAGCAAAGCAATGAAAGTTTGGCCCAGGTCATGTGTGAAATCAACGCGTCCAACAAGCAACTGGAAATTTTCTCCGCAAGCGTCGATGCAGCCAACCTTTCTGGAAGCGTTAGGAGACTGGAGAAAGCAATGAAAGATGAACTGGCTCTTTTGGCGAATGAAATGCGAGACCAATTTTTGAAGGTTGCAGCCGCCGTCGAAACAGCGAAGACTAGAGGGAACGAAAACGCTGAGTTGGCTATTGGTCACATCAAACTCATTTTGAGACATTCAGAATTGAGCATTTCACAGTGCGTGTTTTTTGTAAAAGATGTGACAACCCTTCAAAAGAAAGCTCTCGAGAATGGATACGCTGAGTACGAGAACGAGAAGGTGTATTTGCGTGGCTACTGCATAACACCTGGAGTCCAGCTGAGAAAAAACAGTGAAGCGGTGACACTTCGTCCGTGGATGCGCCTAAACAAGGGCGACATGGACGACGTTGTTCAGTGGCCATTCGAGCACAAGATCAGGATGAGCGTGATGCATCCCAAACAAGGCGAAGAACGCACGTGCGAGGGGAAAACTACTCGTTGGCGAGAGAACTACAAGAGACCAACATCGTCAAGTAACGGACCCATTTATTTAACTTCGTCGCTTAATCTCAATGACCTCATTAACGACGGTTACGTGGAAGACGAGCAGCTTCGTGTAAAATGGGAGTTACTTCCATAAATGGTGCTTGACAGAAGAGAGGTTTGATGGGGCTGGAGCGCAATTTGAGCTGCATCAGTTGAATCAATGTTGCTGTGCGTAGCGGTGGTATCCAATAAGGCTTTCTTAGCAAAGTTTTCATGAAAAATAATTTTCTTTTTTACCAACTGTGTGCCGGTAATCCTAAGTTCAACAATACAGCTATGTCTGCGTCCTTCTTGGCAACAATACACTGTGGCAAAGAATAAAGCATTTGTTTGAACAAGAGTGTCCCTGTTTTTTCCGGAGTAAAAGAGTGCGCCATTCCTAAAACCACGTTAATTTTTCCACTGCGGAGGATTTGCTTCCCTTACGGTGCAAATTGTCTCCACAGCGCAATTTCAACGGTTTATTAAGTATGAAATGCTTTCAGCTCCCGACGTTGTCTTGCGGAGGGTGCCCTTTGGGCCAGTACAGAGGACATGGCGGCTGACCTAAACGAACCTTGGCGAAGCTTTCGCCACCTGGTGCTGCGTGTTACGCTTTCGCCGGAGCGGCGCATGCGTCAATACCAGCATCTTCTTGGTCCCGTGGCAGGCGAAGCAATCGCTCGGCGCGGAGTAGCCAAAGTTTCTCCTTGCAACCCGCAAGGCGCAAGCGTAGTAGCCCTGGTGTCGTTTGATAAGCTAGGCAACAGCGCCGCGTGAGTTGTCATCATTACGTAATACCTGCGAGCTCTCGGACTACCGTCTAGAACACTATACCAGAACAAAAGTCTCGTGCCGCCATTTATCAGCACGGCCAGTAGTACGCTGTAATTTGTTGTTCCGTAGCGAGAGCTACACTACGCCAGCTCTTCGAGCCTTCAGCGTGGCACCCCTTGAGCTCCGTAGCCATGAGCCGGTTGGTCACGTGGTGCGGAGCAGCTGCTGCTGCCGGCGAAACAGAGCTGCAACAGCTGTGCGCATGCGCTGTGTCGAGTGTGTGTGGCTGATTAGCGGCTGATTAGCGACGCTCCCCAAGACTCGCGTGCGGCTATCAACGTCTATGAGCCAGCCTTGTTTACGGTTCGCCTTTCCTGCAGTGCATTCCATGCTTACATTATTTCCTCTAACGATCGCATGCAAAGCTGAAGGTCAAATGACGCCTGGATTTGACCTCTAATGGAGGCTCGCCGCAGACGTGGCTTTGTCGTTATACCACTTGACCTGTGGCAGCTGTCACCGCTCGTTCCGCCGCTGTGCCGACCGCTCGCTCTCGCCAAATGTGTCACATGACTAACCACGTGATTCACTCTTGCTGAATAAAGGCCAGCGCTCGCCGCCTAGACACCGCAGAGACATGGAGACAGAAACTGTCACCTGGACGAGTTCTTCGACTAAGCATTGGAGGCTGCTTCTAGCGATCCCTACGACAGACAACGTCACGAAGCCCCGTTGGCTAGAGATAAGTCGCGAAAGCGGGCTCGTACAGTTGATGAAACCGATGAAGAACGGGAGGTACGTCTGGAGAGGCAGCGGGAAAGGGCAGCGGATGCTGCCAACGTCTCCGCGTGGACATCGGCCATTGGTTCAGTTCCCTTTCGCTACGTATAACCAGCCGTGCTGAGCCACAGCCATTTGTTTTTTCGTCGGTAAGTGTTTCGGTGAGCACCTTGAAATGACGGCAGCAGAGACAGACATGAGCCAACTAGGTTTCCGTTGCTCTTTCAGGGAGTTATCGGCTATTTGAAGACATTAATTTTACGCACGTGTTTGTTTTCACTGTACCTGGTCCCTTGCATCCTGGCAAGCTTTCGTAGACTGCTAAAAGGAAATGGCTGATTTTCACAGAAAATGCATTGCATTAGAAAAGATTGCCGCCGATTATGTTACTTCCTAATGCTTAATTTGAGCGCAGCTACTCAGCTGTTTCAGCTTTTCGATAGGCTGAGGCAAAGAATTCGAGCAAGATATGTATGTACAATTACAGACAACTTGTTATTTTTCACACACACTCCTTCTTCAAGAAACAGTCCACTAACAGAAACACTGCACTAACACGCAGTGGCTAAAGGCGGCGGCTATGCGTTTCGGCTTGGGCGTACCAGAGAAACGGCGCCAGGAGCGCGCGCAGCTAGAGCAGCGCGCTGCCCCGGCTGCGGAGTAGGGTGCCTCGATGCCAGCGCCACCGTCGGCGCAGCGCTGGCATCGAGGCACCCTAGCTGCGGAGCTGGTTACGACGGGCAACGGCGACGCCGCGAAACGCAGGAACGGCCGCCAAAAGAGCTGCACTCTAAGAAAAAAAAAAACAACGCACGAGCTAGCTCGCTTAACTCTTGTGCTTGCAGTGACTTCTTCCAAAGCAACACACTTTCGTTCACTACTACTCCAGCCGAAAACTTCGCAATGCAGCAACTAAGCCGTGATAGGCGAGGTGGAGAACAAAGAGCCTCGTAATGAACAGCGCTTGACAGCGCAGTCTCTAGTAGACACGAAGTACTTTTGTTATTTGCAAACTCCTTGTCTTCATGCTATAGATCGTGACAATATGACTTGGCTGGTTAACTCGGAAGAAAATAAAAATGGCATCGCTCAAGACCCATGCATTGCGGCTGATTTTCTCCGAAGAAAATGTTTGCATATGAAGCGGTCGGATCCAAACCGATGTCTAAGTTCCTGCAACCGCCATTGAGGTCTCTGCTGACGGGGCGGTGAAGCTGGTTCCAGCAACGCTATGGCCATCTTATACTCCGTTTCATACATAGCAGGCAACGCTGCCAAAGCTAGCGCGCCTGTTCGCGCAGGCTAAGTCCGCACGCAAAAAGTAGTTCGCCACACAACCAATGCGAACGCAAACATATTTCGTAGCGACAAATATTAAGTGCCGTGACTGGCACCTCCTTGACTTCGTTTTACCTCTTGCCACATTTTCGCCCTGCGACTCGTCGAGATTTCGAGAAGCAAAAAGTGCACGTGGCGGTATGATACGTGGCTGGTAGGTCGAATCGGCCCTACTCAATCCGCGCCCAAAAAGTAGTTCACTCTTCGTGAAAACTATGGCCAGAGAGCCCGAACACTGAGTGCCTCACAGCTTCAACTGTCATTTTCAATGCTACCACATCGTTTTATACCGCTGTTTGTATTCGTCCAAACAATGACCGGAGTTTCGAGAAGAACGAATGATACGTGGCGGAGTAATATAGTTTCGCGGACCTCCTACTTCAGCAACCTCCGCAGCGTTGCCTGCTATGTATGAAACGGAGTATAGATACGCGCATGAGAGATATCCTTGCACGGCACGTACTGAGTGCATGTGGCTCTATCCTTATCTGTCCCGCGTTTCAGTGAAGTTGGAAGCTTGCTCAATTTGTTTGGCGTGGAAAACAACACCGAATTTGTTCGCAATCACAACGCACTTTACGCGTTACGTCACGCATACGCCCCTAGCAACAACTGCTGCTCTTCGAAGGGCGAAGGGACGCCCGGCTCCAACATGCTCAACTATATCAGTAGCCGATAGCACGCTCCGGGGTGCTGGCGGCGAATAAAGGTCCGTGAATGAGTTTCATAATCGTAGTGCTAGCCTGTCGCATGGCGTTCCTGGGATAACAATCTTCAGCACTTTGTGCCCCACATCAGTTTGCACATGCCGATAGCGATTGCGTATGATATAAAGACGATCCCCAGGTAGCGCAAGGTAATGGGGTAATGGGTAATGGGGGATCCCCAGGTAATAATAATAATAGAGATTTATTCATCAAAACGATGAAAAGGGCCGAGGAAAAAAGCCAGCAAGGCTTGACGAGCCCTCGGCCCCTTCACATACAAAGGCATCAGGGGAACAAAGAATACATATTGTGCATGGGACCCAATACCGGAAATGGATGGCTTCACTGTGGTCCTTGGTATGACCGACCTCTGCCATTACATTTCCAGTGTTGGGCCAATATTCTGATATTCCAATATTGGGCCAATTTCCAATATTAAATGTTTCATTGTGGTCCTTTCTGAACGTTGCTATCACGGCGTGAACGTTGTTATCACGGCATGCTGACAAACGGGCTCAAAGCACCAGATGACTCCAAGGGCGGAAGTGCCTCGCTGTTCTATGTCGGCGCTGCATTGCCCTGATTATCCAGGGCGACACACATTTCAGCGTTTACATTCAATAAAGCAAGGTGGGGTGAGACTTTGAAAATGAGTTTTAAAAGTTGGGTGTGCAGCAGTTGTAATAAAACCTATGGGTATAAAATTTTGCTAGGAATATAAAAGATAGACGCAGCCTGCATCACAGCTCTAAACTAGTTTTAAAGTTGTTTAGTATTTTTATTTTGTTTTGATTTTTCTAGTAATGTGCCTTTTTCTTAAAAATGTACTGTCCACAGAGTGTAGAAACTTTGTACGAAATTAGCAACCAAAGCTTTACGCAAGTTGAATTAAAATTATGCGCTTCTAACAAACACTATATTTGTTGTTTTTATATTTGTCGTTGCGATAAAACTGCCACATATGAATGGTTGTAAGAAAAATACAAATGCATCTAGGCTATTGATTCTCGTTCCAGTTTTGCAAATGCCATTAATTACCATTGGTGAAAAATTTTGTTTTCTTATTACCTATGGGTCCCGAGAAAAAGGTACCCAAACCTCCAAGAATGGTGTTTTTGAAAAACGCCAGTATAGTCTCTGAAAACATTTTAAGCATGAAATGCTTTTAGCTCCCGTTGTCGGCAGTGGGGTGACGTCACGCCGAGACCGAGAGCCATCATCCGGGCACTGAATTCCAGTCATCCGGGCTCTAAAACGAGAACATCCGGGCACCGTACGAGACTTAACGAGATTTGTTGTTGTTGTTGTTGTGACTGAGAGAAGGACGAAGAGGAAATTGCACGGGCCTGCTACTGGCTCGAGCCAAGCCACCACCGCTGCCACGTGCAGATAGAGGAGCGTTAAAAGATCAGAGGAAAGAGAAACAGGAAAGAAAAGACGCGCGTCGCAGCAACAACTGCGTCCGCCGGAGCGGACGCTGCTCAAAAAGAAGCGGCCGAAGCCGCGCTCGCCGAAGCGAGAACAGATACCCGAATTAATACCCCACTCAGTAAGACGTTGCTCTAACGAGACTCTCTAAGCTCTCCTACGCGACCGGCATGCAAGCGCCGGTTGGTCTCCAAACGAGACAAAAAATAACTGCTGCCAGTGCCTTCTCAATGTTTATCAAGATATCAGTGGAGCTGTGGGTTTGATAATGCACGGAATTATAATTTCCGATTTCTAATAACGCATGCAAAAAGCACATAAATGCCATGTTGCACTTCGTTGTCGTACGTGATCCGGGGGAGAAGCGCTGCGTTCAAAGGGCAAGGCATCGCGCCGAACGGATGGTGGCGTTCCTTCCTTCCTGTACGGTGCGGTTCGGGTGTCCACCGAGATGACATTAGGCCCGTAAACATTTCATGCTTACTCTACTCTCGTTTACGGGAGAGGCAGAGATTTTTTTATTCATCAGCACTTCACTTTGCAGCAGACGGCCCCATGAGCTCTTTATGTTGCCACATAAAAAGAAACGGTATGTTATGGTATGAGGGGTTTAACATTTATTGCATGGTGTAAGCGATTTAGTCTCTCAAATCGACTCAGGCAATGATGGACGCCGTAGTGGAGGGCTCCGGATAATTTCGACCACCCGGGGTTTTTCAACGGGCACTGACATCGCACAGCACACGAGCCTCTAGCATTTCGCTTCCATCGAAATGCGACCGCCGCGGCCAGGATCGAACCCGCGTCTTTCGGGTCAGCAGCCCAGCACCATAACCACTGAGCCACCGTGGCGGCGTCTTTAACATTCGAAAGCTGAACATTTGCTCTGAGAGAGCTGTAATGGAGGGCTCCTGATTAAATTAGACCAACTGGGGCTTTGTAGGGGCACTGCAATCGTATAGTACACGGCCGTCTACATTTCACCTCCATCGAAATGGCCGAAAACGTCATTAAGCTCAAGCAGCCGAAAGATACCACGGCAGGTGTCAAAAATTGGCAATGGCTTAGCTTGGCTATGCCAGGATATACATAGCGCAAGACACAGCTGGCGAAGCCAGCGGAGGCCAGCACAACGACGAGGCACGCGGTGTGACTTCATAGCAAACGGCGGCGGCTCCACGGCGAGGCGCGCGGTGTGACGTCACGCCAGATGGTGCGGCGAGCGCGCGGCGTCTGCCAGCTGCGGCGGTTGCTAGGCAACAGCTCAAGGTCGGTCTCTGTGCCTCCTCGGAGCACCGCCACTGCGAAATCGCAAGTTCGTGGCCAATGTAGCTTTCGCTGCAAAAATTTGAGGAAGAACTTTAACTCCGCGTTAAGTCTATGACGCGATAGCGTAATGGGTTAATGCCCATATATCCAGAATTTCATTCTCTTCTTTACATTCATACATCCGTGGGTAGCCACTATCCTGCGATCGCAGGTGCTCCCAGCGGCGGTCCTTGTGCGGCGCAGGTTGCTCTTCCCGAGCGAAAAATCACTAACTGCCACCTGCCATCGTGTGCAGGTTGTGATGACGCCGCAGTGTCACGTGACCTAGGTGGCCCACCTGCCAGAGCTTTTGCTCGTACAACGCTGAAGGCGGATTTTCTGGATAACGGGTCCTTGGACCTATACAGTTATAGCGAAATTTTAACCACGCAGTTTCAGCAGTTCAAGTCAAGTGAAAGTTAATCCAGTAATATGCGTTGTGGGGCTAGTTGGTTCATACTCAGATTTCTTTTATGCGCACAGAAAGACGACACAATAAGACAAGGTAGACAGGACGTCTACCTTGTCTTATTGTGTCGTCTTTCTGTGCGCGTAAAAGAAAGGAATTCAAGTGAAAGTATTTTATTCAGGCATGTACAAATGCCTAGGAGGCAGACATAAAGGCTACCCTTATGCTATGTTCAATAGTTTAGTTTATTGGGAATTATTACGTGCCACTTTAGGTTGTAACGATTCGCCAACAATATGAATTACGAAAGTTTGCGCGAATAAGTTAAAGATGGCCGCCAACTCCATCTGCTCCGCATCCTTCTAATCCGCGAAAATATTTAAAATGGGAATCCTTTGAGCATATGTGATTACCGATGTACACGATGAAAAAAAAGCTCAATGCCGAGTTCACTGAACTTCCTTTAATGGGTACAAGTATACAGCTACTAGCGTTGCCATTAACTACCTCTCGGCGCCAGTACCGAAAGAAGCAGAGAGACTGTAAACATTGTTTTTGGCTTCATTGTGCTGACACTCTAGAATTGTGCTTTGAAAAACTGGCAGTGGCTTAGCTGTGCTATTCCAGGACATACGCAGTGTGAGGTGAGGGCGAGGTGTCCACATCTCGGTGGACACCTGAACCAGAGGGAAGACGTTAACTGCCCTCTTGGAACAGTGGACACCTCAGCCGTGCTTTAAGCCACATGGCGGTAGTGACAGATGTGCGCTGCACGCGTTGGCATTGACAACGTTGTGCCATAAACGTGGCGCTGAAGCCATAGGCCATCGGCGTTCATTGTATTCATTGGCGTTGGCGTTGGCAACGCTCTACACTCCGATCATTTTAAGGAAAGGAAGTGTGCGTAATGACTCCCTGGGTCAGTGGACGCCTGAATCGCGCTTATAGGTACGTGGGGTGATGAGAGAGAGATGTGGGGTGCAGGCATTGACAAGGTTGTGCCAGAAACGCGGCGCTGAACCCATAGGCCGCGCGCATCCGGGCGGCGGCCGACGCCACTGGGGTCCCGAACTAGGGACCTCCACCTAGTACTTGTAAGGGCTGGCCCCCTCTGAGTCAGCTCATGCAATACCTCCAGTAGTGCATGTGTAAATAAATGTTTTCCACCACCACCACCCATAGGCCATCGGCGTTCGTTGAGTTATTGACGTTGGCGTTGTCGATGTTATACACTCCGATCATTTTAAGGAAAGGAAGGCGAGTGCATAGGGCGAGGCACGCCAGCTGCGCGTAGTGACGTCATTTGCTCCTTGCGCAGCACGGCTCTCCAGGAGCCACGCGAAACTGCTCAACCTCGGCCAGTGTAGCCCAGCTACAAAAAACGGGCATGAAGAATTACGAAAGGAAACAGGATACAAAGCGGTATAGCACCGGCAGAACTGATAATTCACAGATAACTTTCTATCGCCGCGTCACGCGCAAATCGAGATGGAGGAGATACGTCCGCGACTGCCGCCTTGACAACCAGCGACGGGTTGCAAAGATAAGAGAGGGCCTTGCGAGGGGCCCGCTTGGGCTGGGATTCTTTCAGTTGCAGGTAGCCGCGTACGGTGCTTGGAAGCATGCAGTACACGCTGGTCGGATTTTCAGCGGAGCTCGACTGGAAGCCCTTGTGCTTTGTGAAGCCTCTTCCACCGAACAGGGTGTGCGGTGGGTGTGGTTTGGTGCGCCCGAAGTCCGCGCTGCTCCCGTGCGGGCACATGCTATGCAACTGCTGCTACGAACAGTGCGCCAAAGAAAGCCTACACATCTGTCCTTTCGACGGCTACGAGTGCGAGGACGAGGACATCGAATGGAGGGAATTCTCAGTCGAGGAGCTGCTCAAAAGACAGGTAAGCAAGGGCGGAAGTGAGCGTTTTTGTATTGATATTACACAGTTACACGGACACCCTTACTGCGTGCTTAGTGGACATCGTTGGTATGGTAGCATATCGAAAATGAAATGCCTATGCCGGGGGGGCCTTACTTCTCACATTTAGATTACATGCAAGGGTATCGAGGTGTCTCTCAGCGGCACGGGCAACTCGTTTTCTCATAGAGGAAAAGATTGCTCAAAACTGACTACATGGTAGAGAACGCTTGCAATGCACAATAAAAATATCACAGAAACAAGGAATTAGTAATGTGAATAGGACGTTAACAGAATGGAAGCGGGCGGAGTGGGTGAGGGAACAAACGCGAGTTACTGACATCCTAGTTGAAACCAAGAGGAAGAAATGGGCTTGGGCAGAGCATGTAATGCAAAGGCAAAATAACCGCTGGTCCTTAAGGGTCATGGAGTGGATTCCAAGAGAAGGCAAGCGTAGCAGGGGGCGGCAGAGAGTTAGGTGGGCGGATGAGATTAAGAAGTTTGCGGGGATACGGTGGCCGCAACTGGCGAAGGACAGGGTTAATTGGGGAGACATGGTAGAGGTCTTTGCCCTGCAGTGGGCGTAGTCAGGCTGATGATGATGCATGTGAGCAGCCAGTGCCGGGAAAGAGGGCAGGCTATTTCAGTTTAAAACAACAAACAGTCAATCACTGCTATGCAAAGGCAACTCCGTATGTGGTTTTACCGAGAAAATATCCCGTCAATGATCGCGTAATGTACTGTCGCGATCACAATATTGCGGGACGTGGGAAAGCGTTCTGCGCCACCTAACTGCGTTCTGCGCCACCGGACGGCACATCGGCGCTCTTTCGCCCCTTGCAGGCATCTCTGTGCCGTCACTCCTACCTCACGCGCGCCGTATACGTAGCTAACAGCCGGCCCCAGGCGCCGCATCGGTATCTGGCAAGCATCTGCCTAAGCCGCTGATGGGTGAAGCAGATCGCGGGTTACCTTTCGCGGCGCAGCGACTCTTGGTAAAGAAGAGGAAGCGTGCACTTACGTTTTCTGTTTATTATCGGCCTCCTCACAGGCGTGACCACCAATTTTCAACGGCCAAGCGCTGAACGAACGGGCCACACGGCTCCGAATGCCGGGATGACCAAGTGCTTATGATTGCGAGGAGCGTTGGTATACCAAGCCTTCCGCGAAAAATGCGATTACGTTAAACAGAAAGTGGAAAAATATAACGATGTTCGGCAACAATTCCCTCAGGTGTGTCACGCGTGTCCTGCACTCTGCGAAGCTAATGCCCCGTGAACTTGGCCTCGGCGGTGCTTACTGGTTGTAGTTGATCGCGGGGGGAGGGGGGATGGAAGCTTCAGAAGTCGCCGTTTTGGGGAAGTGACATTCATAGTGCGAACGCAGTAAAACAAAGAACACGCCACTGCGGGTCCCTTCCCCTTTACGCAAGTGGCTGCTTCGCGAAAAGCGGCAACTATCTGTTTCGCCCTTCTCAGCGGCTGGAGCCAACGCTAGCCGGATATTTAAGCGGCACCTGGCGCCGGTTCCGTTCTACGTCCGCCGTGCGAACCGTAGGAGAGATGCTTGCGAGGAAAGAACGAGCGGGAGTGCGACGTTAGGTGGCGCGGAATGCAGTTTCGCCACGCTTTCCCACGTCCCGCAATATTGTGATCGCGACAGTACCTTGGCATGACAACAAAATCCCTGGTGAGGACGGGGGCTGGGAAGTCGTAACAGCTATTGTCGTTTCACGTCTTTAAGAGCCGGCAATGGGTTCCCAGAGAGCAGTGACGTTTTGGCCTCAATACATTCTGTGTTGAGTGCCTGCTGCCTCGTGCTGATGTTTCCTACACTCTCGCACCAGAGTGGCCCTCCTAGCCCGAGCCTCGCACGAGACGGGACTTCCCTAAGTTGAAGGTTCGCCTTTTGCACGCAGTCGTCGCTGTGAGCACTTCGTCGTCCGCCGTTCCTCGGTCTGCCTGCGCCCCCTATCGGCGTCTCGCTCGCTCGGCGGTGGTGAAAAACTTTTATCGATACGGAGGCCTAAAGTAATGACAAAGCTCAATTGGATCTTGTTTACCGCGAGCCTCGCTAACGCGACGAGTGTCCACCGCATCGCCCATATATGACTCCGGCATGCCATCTGCTGCTCCATCTTCGGTTTATTTTGTTTCTCAGGCCACGCGCCTTGGTAATATTGGTTGTACTCTCTGTTACTGAGCGCTACGTTTCCGAGGAGCAGCCCCTCTGGGGTACACAAAGCATATAACTGATTATATCGTTTTATTGTGAAAGCAATACTACTTGCACTTTCACGCCTTTGCCGTGCCGCGGCGGTGACCACCATTGACCTTCATTTGACCTTGATTCCATTAGATTGGGTTGGACTGGATTGGATTAGATTAGATTACATTAGATTAGAGTAGATTACATTGGATTGGACTGGGTTGTATAACCGATGCATCACCACAAGTCTAACCACAAGCACCACCACCAGCTACATTACCAGCTGAACCATGGCGTAGGTACGGATATTGGTTTCGCAATTACCCGGCTTAACCAAGCTAAGCCACAGAGAATTTTTTTTTTCTATATTGGCTAACAGTGTCGATGACCTTCGCGGCGGCGATAACGAGCACGGGAGGGCGGAATCGCTGCGCGCATGGTAGTTTTCACGGCTATAGCCCAGAAGCTTGAGATTGAAAATTGATTGAAAATTGGTTTCCGAGGAAAGATAATGGCGCAGTATCTGTCTCGCATCTCGGTGGACACCTGAGCCGCGCCTTAAGGGAAGAGATCAAGGAGGGACTGAGAGAAGAAAGAGAGAAAGAAGTGCCGCAGTGGAGGTCTCCGGTATAATTTCGACCACCTGGGGTTCCTTAACATGGGAACCCGTCGAAAATAGCGAGGGCGGCGAAATGTAGTGGTCCGTTACGTTGCCCTCTCCCACCCGAGCGACGCTCTGGACCGAGGTTGCGTGTGGTCAAGACAAGGCCCTGCCTTACAACGAGGTTTAGTCTATATTTACGTCTGCCATCTACAGAGAGAGAGAGAGAGAGAGAATTTTAGTGTGTGAGAGTATTCTCTAACCGTGTTCAACCCCAGCCAAGCAAATTGTGCGAAGCTCCACCCTGAGGGTGATCAGAACGACTAGAGCTGGTTACTGGCCGCGCTGGTAGATGGCGCCACGGGACCTGTGTAGACGTGTGTAGAATAATAAATAAAGAAAAGCTGAGCATGGTGGCAATTGCCACCACCCCGTTTCAAAGGGGGCGCTCCTATCCATCCATCCATCCATCCATCCATCCAGACGTGAAATTATTAGTGTGAGGCAAGGCATCAGGATACAGAAAATTGGATATCTTGGCTATTTTCTGAATATGTACGCGTTTTTTTTTCGTTTCTGCATTAATGTTTGTTTACAAAAGGAAGGTCCAGGAGTAGTTTCTTAAATGAAAGGTGTAATGGTTTTTTGAGAATTCGAGGCTATTCTAGAATTCGAATCTATGAAGGTTCTAGGTAAAGGATGCAAAGTAGTTTCGCGCTAGCGTTTAAAACGGTGACGTAATCGCCGATTAAAACTTCGACGATGTTCAGGCTTCCCCTCACTACGCTGGAGCAGTAAGAGAAAACTGGTGGTGACGTCACTGTTGCCGAAATTTCAGATGTCCGCTGCCTTCGTCTGCATGCGGCCGTGCGTCTTTCGATATCGCCAAACAACGCTTCGTGAGCTTCCCCTTCGACGCCATTCGTTTTCTTATTGAAACAACCGCTTCATAACTGGAAGCTTAGCCCAACCGTAAGTGACGTCATCATTGCGGCGTTTTTCCTGTCGCTTTGCGCTGCACAAAAGCCCGAAAGCCGACCCCGCTTTAGTCGGCAATTGCGTCAGTATTTCAAATGCTAGTGCAAACAGATTTCGCATGCTTTATCTGCAAGTGCACACATTGGGCTCGTTTAAACTCGTTGGATTCTAAGACCTATTCAGCTGCCTTTTAAAGCATAACTAAGACTCAGTATATACAATGCTTTGTTTTCAGGTGAAGTGTTGGAACCAAGAAAGCGGGTGCAAGCACGTGACGGCTGCTTCAGGGATCGCCCAGCATTTCCAGCGTGAATGCGGACACCACACCGTTCGATGTCCCAAGTGCTCCGCCACCATTCTGTGTTGCGGTGTAATTGCACACCTGAAATCGGGATTCTGTGACTCGGTTACTGCTCTGGCACCAGATTCCGAACAACAATCCAGATCGAAGGACGAACAGGAATTTTTAACTGTTTTCCGTGGAGGACTAGAAAAACAGGCGAGCGAGATGAAGGAATTCCTGGGCGAAATCGTCGGTGGCATCAGGGCACATGGTGATCGACTCAACGAAATCTCTCATGGCATAAACAGTTCAAAAGAAACCCTGAGACAAGAACTAGCGGATGGAACCAAGCAAAGCAATGATAGTTTGGCCCAAGTCATGTGTGAAATCAACGCGTCCAACAAGCAAATCGAGTTCTTGTCCGCAAGCGTCGATGCAGCCAACCTTTCTGGAAGCGTTAGGAGACTGGAGAAGACAATGAAAGATGAACTGGCTCTTTTGGCAAATGAAATACGAGACCAATTTTTGAAGGTTGCAACTGCCGTCGAAACAGGCAACACTAGAGGGAACGAAAACGCTGAGTTGGCTATTGGTCACATCAAACTCATTTTGAGACATTCAGAATTGAACATTTCACAGTGCGTGTTTTTTGTAAAAGATGTGAAAACCCTTCAAAAGAAAGCTCTCGAGGATGGATACGCGGTGTACGAGAACGAGAAGGTGTATTTACGTGGCTACTGCATATCACCTGGAGTCAAGTTCACGAACAACAGTGAAGCGGTGACACTTTGTCCGTGGATCCGCCTAAACAAGGGCGACATGGACGACGTTGTTCAGTGGCCATTCGAGCAAAAGATCAGGATGAGCGTGATGCATCCCGAACAAGGCCAAGAACGCATGTGCGAGGTGAAAACTTCTCGCGGTCGTGCCTACTACAAAAGACCAACATCGTCAAGTAACCCACCCACTGGTTTCATTCCGTCGCCGCTTAATCTCAGTGACCTCATTAACGACGGCTACTTGGAAGACGAGCAGCTTCGCGTAAAATGGGAGTTACTTCCATAAATGACAGAAGAGAGGTTTGATGGGGCTGGAGCGCAATTTGAGCTGCATCAGTTGAATCAATGTTGGTGTGTATGCGCTATCCATTAAGGCTTTCTCAGCAAAATTTGCATGAAAATTGATTTTTTTTTACCAGATGTGCCAGTAATTCTAAGTTAAACGGAACAGTTATTTTTGCATCCTTCTTGGCAACAATACACTGTAGCAAAGAATAAAAGATTTGTTTGAACGAGAGTGTCCCTGTTTTATGCGGAGTAAAAGAATGCGCCATTCCTAAAACCGCGTTAATTTCTCCACTGGGGAGGATTTGATCCCCTTACGGTGCAGATTGTCTCCACAACGCAATTTCAACGGTTTATTAAGTTTGAAATGCTTTTAGCTCCCGACGTTGTCTTGCGGCGGGTGCCCTTTGTGTCAGAACACTGTGCGATGTCAGTGCACGTTAAAGAACCCCAGGTGGTCGAAATTTCCGGAGCCCTTCACTACGGCGTCCCTTATAGCCTAAGTTTTTTCGGGACGTTAAACCCCATAAACCAAACCAAACCAGAGAACACGGCGGCTGACCTAAACGAACTTTGGCGAAGCTTTCGCCACTTGGTGCTACGTGCTGCGCTGCCGCGGAATCGGCGCATGCGTCAATACCAGCATCTTCGTGGTCACGTGGTGGGCGACGTCATCGCTCGACGCGGAGCAGCTAAAGTTTTGCTTTGCAGCCCAAAAGGCGCCAGCGCAGTCCTGGGGTTTAATAAGGTAGGCGACAGCGCAGTAAAGGGTGGTTCTTTTCTCTTCTTTGTACTGAGAGGTTGTTCCTCCGTTCTTCTTTTTTTCAACGAAGTACTGAGCCAGTAGGAAGACAGGGGACTGTTGTCGAGCACTGATACAGGCTTTATGTACACAGACGACTATTTACAAGGAGTATGTACATGACAGCATGATGTCTGACCAGCCGCCCCGTGGACCCACTCCACGGCTACTCGAGAGCACGGTCTGCGTGCCTGGCTCCGGTCGAGACTAGGGTGCCTCGATGCGCGCCCGCTCTCCGCTTAGGGTGAGGACAACCGCGTCGTCTGCTAGCGCGACCGCCATTTTCTTGCATCCACTGGTCGCGAGGCGCTCGTTTGCTGCGTGGCGCGCCTAGATAGAGGTGAGCCCGCTTGCATTGGGAGCTTGAATTTGACTTTACTTTTGATAATCATTCCTTTTCTAGTTTAGATGAAAAGTAAGAGTAAAGATTCGGTGATGCATTCGCTATTTCGAGACGATTAGCGAAAGTATAGCGGATATCTTTCTTTGTTTTGCGATAGGTGAACACCGTCGCCGTCGTTGCAATACCGGCGCCACGGAGTTGCTATCATTGCGCTTACGTGTGGATATAGCGGAAAAAAGGTGAAGTACGCCAAGTGAACAGCTGCATATTCAAGTACGACAGCATGGCATACTTACGTCCACTTACACTGTTATGCAATGGTGGCAAACTGTGGCATGCATACATTTTGCAATAAGAACATAAAGACTTAGGCGCACGCAAGAACAATGATTTAATACCTTAATGCACAAATACAATATCTACAAAATGATTACGAACGACGATTCACTGCAAGCATAATGCAGCTTATGTGTCTTACGCTTTAATTGCTCTCATGCTTTGTACACCACGCGACAGCGCCTGTGAAGTACTCCTCGTAGTTCTTGAGAGTGCGTATCACTTCACTGCTCGGATAAATCAAGTTGCCTACATCCCTCACATACTCCCTGAGAATTGTCAAAGAGGCGTATTCATTACTTGCTGTTCCGATGAGAGCATCTTTGCACTCGGCGCAATATACGGACTTTAAGAAGCTTTTCAGGATGAACCCTCCAAGGTAGTATAAAATTTAACTGTCCGTTGACGTCAGTTCTTCAATGAACAAAAGCTCAGAGTCGTATATTTCTTCAGGCAAATTTTCTAACTACTGCTTCTTTGCTTGAGAAAGGAGATCGACGAGGTACTCTCGATCATCAAGCTCATAGCTTGTTGTTCGTGGCGTATGTGGAAATTGGCTCACACTAACAAGCTTCAGAGCGCATTTTAAATCATATGCCGTCGGCACTGGCCTTCTTAAGCGTACTACCGAAAAAAGATTTTCGAGGCAGTCTTGAAGTAGCCTGCTTGTTAGGAAAAACTCGTAGCGTTCATTGCCCAGGAAAACTTCTTGGAGGCGAACGACAACTGTCGTGGAAATAAGCAGCCGAGCTTGGGATGGTTTCCACTGAGAGGTGGCGCGCCCATATTCATCCCTTGTATTGTTTCTGCTGCAAGGCGCAAGGTTTTCAGAGTAGCGTAATATTTCTCCATATTTCGGTGGCTTAAAGCTAAACTGGGATGGCGTGATGACATCAGGGCATACCACTTTGACACCAGATCGAAGAACCATGCTGTCGTTTCGGCATATCAGTCAAGGAGCCCTTCTTTCACCAAAAATCGGATAGCCGGTGCAACCTCTCTGAAGAATTGAAGAGCTACTCCAACCTTCATTTTTGTAAAGTGGCCGGAGCTGACATGAACTTCCGATAGGGCAGGGGCTACTTTAAGTTCCCTTTCTGCTTCGTAGGGAACGCAGCACCCAGGCATTCTGCAAAAAGACTGTGAAGAATGCCGCTTTCCGTGTCTAGCGTGGGAGTCGCGGGAGCGGAATGCAAGAAAATGGCGGCGGCGCGTCCCGAGAACCGGTTTTGGCGGCGACGACCCCTTCCAAGAGTGGCTCCACCCTCAGCGGAGAGCGGGCGCGCATCGAGGCACCCTAGTCGAGACCAAAATCTGTGTCGCGATGGCGGCAGAGCATAGCGCGCCCCCGCGCTCTCTCCCCACGCGAAAAGAAAAAAAAGCAAGAAGTTGAATTATTCTTAAGCCGCGAGCAGGAGGAGCCTCGTCACTAAATGTGTTTTTGCTCTCTCCCTAAAAGTCCCGGCCTTGGCGCCATACACAGCTTGCAAACGCGGCGACGAAAGCCCTCCCGCCACAGGGACCGCGACACACCCCTCGGGGCAGGTAAGATGCCGCTAACCGTTCCCAGATGAGGCTAGCAAATGGGCGCGCAGCTACCGGGCATTGTCCGTACCGCGCCACGCCATGTGGCACCGGCCCTGTCAGAGAAGGGATGTCTTCGATAACCGCAAGCGCGCCCTCCGCGAGCCTAACCCTTTGAAGAAAGCCGCGAGGCGCGCATGCTGCCCTTCCCTCTCCCCACAACAGACCTGTGAGCGATCCGCACTCGGCCACGGAGGATGCTTTCTTCCCGCAGGCCGCGACCGGGCGGAAACGCGACCTTCAACTGATAGGGGAGACCTCTCGTTTACTTTGGGAAAAAAAGAACACGGAAACGAGCTTCTAGTGAAGCAGCGAACGCCGTCCAGGCTAACGACCACGATGCTGTCGCCGCGCAGCTCGTAGAGCGGCTTTTTCAGTCGTTATTACGGCGCCGGTTAAAATGGAAAGAGGCGATTGAATGGCGCCTACCTTACAAGCGCCTTGTGGGTTGCCGTCATTACGTCATGCCCGGGAACTCTAGGACTATAGTCTATAGTCGGATACAACTTAAGTCTGCAGTGAAGCTCCGCCCACACTGAGCCTCCGCGCGCAGAATTCTTCCACGACAAAAAAGTAGTCTGTGGCTGAAACGTTTCTTGTTACGTAAACAAGAAGCTTAGCACAAGAAAAAAGTTACGAGCTCTACAGTTTTGATACGTGGATTGTTTGATATAGTCAAGCATCAAAAAATTGATTTCGTTTACAGTTGCGATTCGCCAGCGGAGTAATACAAGACGCCGCGGACCGCGGCCCAGTGTTAGCAACTGCTGTTTTTATAAGTTGTATCCTACTATAGAACGCTGTACTATAGAACAAAAGCCCCTTGCCGCAATTTATCAGCACGGCCAGTAGCCAGCCGTAATTCGTTGTTTTGTAGCGATAGCTACACTACGCCAGCTCTTCGAGCCTTCAGCGTGGCACCCCATGAGCTCCGTGGCGGCGCCGTTAGTCACGTGGGTTGGTCACGTGGTGCGGAGCAGCTGCTGCTCCCGGTGGTGCGGTGCGCCGGCGAAACCGAGCTGCAACAGTTGTGCCCATGCGCCGTGTCGAGTGGGGGGGGAGTGGAGAGCGGGAGAGGGGACCACTCCAGCTCTCGCGTCACTTGCGGTTCAACCAGAGCTAAACCACGGCCAATATTTTCCGACGTGGTTATCGCCGGAGGTGGGGATGGCGTCGTCCTGCCGCGGCGATGATGGTGATGATATATACTTTATTTTCCACCAGATAAGGAGGTCCTCTACTCCCCGTTCCCGGCACGCAGACCTTGGTGACGGGGGCCGGGACCTCTGCGATTAGAAGCAGGCGAAGAGGTCTTGATTCCTCGCGGCTTCTTCAGCTAGGCGGATGGCTTGTTGCTGTGGAGCAGGGGCCTCGCTCCGCAGCAGTGCTTCCCAGGTTTCTCTACAATTTATGTTTTCCTTAGCTCCTGGGAAGCTAGCGCATTCCCAGATTATGTGGTCGAGGGTCCCTCTCGCCCCACAGTGCTTGCACTTATCGTTTTCTTTGTTATCTCTATGAACATGATATACCCAGACCGGGTTCACGAAGTTCCCAGCTTGGAGGCGGTGCCATGCAATTGCCTTCCTATTGGTTAGACTTTTATCCGGTGGTGGCACCAGTCTCCTCTGTAACCTATAATTTTGCAGACGCTCGTCCATGTTCCGGCAGTCGGGCGCCTTCACAGCTACCCCGAAGTAGAGAGCTCGGGCTAACTCGTGGGCCGCGTCGTTGCCAGGAATGGACGCGTGTGCGGGAGTCCAAATTAGGCCAATTTTTCTGTTTAGCCGTCTACTGGCAAGAATCCTGCCGCGGCGAATGTCCCAGTGATCTGTGCAGCACTGTGCTGGCGCCATCCCCCCTTCTTCGGCACGTGGCGAGCGCTGGTATTGCGGGGAAAGCGAACAGAAACGGCGAAGAATACCAGGTGCGGTGTAGCTGGTGAATGAAAGCTAAAGGAAAGAAAAGTGGCTGATGAGCGACGCTCCCCAAGACTAGCGTGCGGCTATCAACGTGTGTGATCCAGCCTTGTTTATGGTTCGAGTTTCCTGCACTGAATTCCATGCTTAAATTGCTCTAGCGACCGCATGCAAAGCTGAAGGTCAAATGGCGCTCGGATTTGACATCTAACTGGAGGCTCGCCGCAGACGTGGCTGTGACGTTATACCACTTGACTCGTCGCAGATGTCGCCGCTAGGTCCGCCGCTGCACCGACAGCTCGCCCTTGCCGGTTGTGTCACGTGACTAACCACGTGATTCCCTTTTGCGGAATAAAGGCCAGCGCCCACCGCCTAGACACCGCAGAGACATGGAGCCAGAAACGGTCACCTGGACGAGTTCTTCGACTGAGCATAGGAGGCTGCTTCTAGCGATCCCTACGACAGACAGCATCACGAAGCCCGTTGGCAAGAGATAAGTCGCGAAAGCGGGCTCGTACAGTTGATGAAACTGATGAAGAACGGGGGACAAAAGTCTCCGGACCACGTGTTACTCAAACGAACCTTATAGCTCTACTATGAGACAGCGGCTGGAGACCGCACTTGTGGAGATGAAAGAACAAAAATTTAACTCTTACCTCCACAAGTGTGGTCTCCAGCCGCCGACTAATAGCAGAGCTATCGGCTTCGTTAGAGGAACACGTGGTCCGGAGACTTTTGACCCCGACTGTACGTCTGGAGAAGCAGCGGGAAAGGGCAGCAGATGCTGCCAACGTCTCCGCGTGGACATCGGCCACTGGTTCGGTTACGTTTCGCTCCGTATAACCAGCCGTGCTGAGCCACAACCATTTGTTTTTTCGTCGTAATTGTTTCGGTAAGCACCTTGAAATGACGGCAGCAGAGATATGAGCCAACTAGGCTTCCGTTGCTATTTCAAGGAGTTGTCAGCTAGTTGAAGACATTCATTTTACGCCACTTGTTTGTCATATGTTTGTTTTTCACTGTACCTCGTCCCTTGCATCCTGGCAAGCTTTCGTAGACTGCTAAAAGGAACTTCGCTGAAAATGTTCATAGAATATGAATTGCACAAGAAAAAATTGCCTACAGTTACTTCACTTCCTAATGCCAAATTTGAGCGCAGCTCATCAGCTGTTCCACCTTTTCGATAGACTGAGGCAAAGAATTCGAGCAAGACTTGTATGTACAATTACAGACAACTTGTTATTTTTCACACATACTCCTTCTTCAGAAAACACTCCGCTAACAGAAACACTCCACTAACACGCAGTGGCGAGTGGCGGCGGCTAGGCATTTTGGTTTGGGCGTGCGGGAGAGGGCGCCAGGAGCGCGCGCAGCTAGAGGAGCGCGCTACCCCGGGTGCGGAGCTGGTTACGAGGGACAACGGCGATACCGCGAAACTCAGGAACGGCCACCAGAGAGCTGCACTCTAAAAAAAAAACGCATGAGCTAGCTCGCTTAACTCTTGTGCTTGCGGTGACTTCTTCCAAAGCAACATACTTTCGTTCACTACTACCCCAGCGAAAACTTCGCAATGCACCTACTAAGGTTTGAGAGGTGCGGTGGAGAACAAAGAGCCTCGTAATGAACAGCACTTGACAGCGCATCCTCTAGTAGCCATGAAGTACTCTAAACTAGTTGTCTTCATGCTATAGATTGTGACAATATGACTTGGCTGGTTAACTCGGAAGAAAATAAAAATGGCATCGCTCAAGACCCATGCATTGCGGCTGATTTTCTCCGAAGAAAACAATTGCATATGAAGCGGTGGAATCTAAACCGGTGTCTAAGTTCCTGCAACCGCCATTGAGGTCTCTGCTCACGGGGCGGTGAAGCTAGTTCTAGCAACGCTATGGCCATCTATACTCCGTTTCATACATAGCAGGCAACACCGTCAAAGCTAGCGCGCCTGTGCGCGCAGGCTAAGTCCGCACGCAAAAAGTAGTTCGCCACACAACCAAAGCGAACGCAAACATATTTCGTAGCGACAAATCTTAAGTGCCGTGACTGGCACCTCCTAGACTTCGTTTCACCTCTTGACACATTTTCGTCTTGCGACTCGTCGAGATTTCGAGAAGCAAAAAGTGCACGTGGCGGTATGATACGCGGCTGGTAGGTCGAATCGGCCCTACTCAATCCGCGCCCAAAAAGTAGTTCACACTACGTGAAAACTATGGCCACAGAGTCCGAACACTGAGCGCCTCACAGCTTCGGCCGTGATTTTCAATGCCACTACATCGTTTTGGTTTATGGTTTATGGGGGTTTAACGTCCCAAAGCGACTCAGGCTATGAGGGACGCCATAATGAAGGGCTCCTGAAATTTCTACCACCTGGGATTCTTTAACGTGCACAGACATCGCACAGCACACGGGCCTCTAGAATTTCGCCTTCATCGAAATTCAGCCTCTTCGGCCGGGATAGAACCCGCGTCTTTCGGGTCAGCAGCCGAGCGCCGTAACCACTGAGCCACCGCGGTGGGGCACTACATCGACTTATACCACTCTTTGTATTCGTCCAAACAATGACCGGAGTTTCGTGAAGAACGAATGATGCGTGGCGGAGTAATATGGTTTCGCGGACCCACTACTTCAGCAACCTCCGCAGCGTTGACTGCTATGTATGAAACGGAGTTTAGTGACGCATATGAGAGATATCCTCGCACTGCACGTACTGAGTGCATGTGCCTCTATCCTTATCCGTTCCGCGTTTCAGTGAAGTTGGAAAGTTGCTCAGTTTGTTTGGCGTGGAAAACAACACCTCGCCACCGAGCGTGTTCGCTATCAAAACGCACTCTGCGGTCTTTTTGCTCTACGTCACGCATACGCGCCTAGCAACAACTGCTGCTCTTCGAAAGGCAAAGGGACGTCCAGCTCCAACATGCTCCACTATATCACTAGCCGATAGCGTGCTCCGGGGGGCTGGCGGTGAACAAAGGTCCGTGAATGAGTTTCATAATCCTAGTGCTAGCCTGTCGCATGGCGTTCCTGTGATAACAATCTTCAGCACTTTGTACTTCACATCAGTTTGCACATGCCGATAGCGTATGCGTATGATATGAAGACGATCCCTAGATAGTGCAAGTAATGGGGCCCAATATCGGAAATGGATGGTTTCACTGTGGTCCTTGCTAGGATCGACCTCTGCCAATACATTTCCAGTGTTGGGCCAATATTCTGATATTCCAGTATTGGGCCAATTTCCAATATTGGATGTTTCACTATGGTAATTAGTAGGACCGGCTTTTGCGAATGCATTTACAGTATTGGGCCAATATTCTCATATCCCAATATTGAGCCAATTTCTAATATTGGAGGAGGGATTGCTCGCACGTAACTTCTCGAACGAACTCCTTAAGTTGTGAGGAAACGTACCGGCGGGCGTTAGGCCGAAAAATGGCTCTACCTGCGCTGTGTATTTTGTAGCGAAAGCTACATTGGCCACGGACTTCCGATTTTGCTGTGGCGGTGCTCCGAGGAGGCACAGCGACCGACCTTGAGCCGTTGCCTAGCAACCGCCGCAGCTGGCGGACGCCACGCGCTCGCCGCGCCATCTGGCATGACGTCACACCGCGCGCCTCGCCGCGGAGCCGCCGCCGCTGGTTGGTATGACGTCACACTGCTCGCCTCGTCGCTGAGCTCGCTTTCGCTACGTATATCCTGCCATAGCCGAGCTAAGACACTGCCAATTTTTTTTAGTCAGGACCCTCTTCTTGCTGAAATGTCCGTAGCTCTGAGAACGGGCGACAAATTGGGCAAATGTAACTTTATGCTGGTCGTGCACCAACTGAATCTGAAATCAGTTATCATCGATAGCTTTCAAAATATGTCAGATTCTGTCGGCTTCCGACATCTGCTCATTCACCCTCTTGGTCGACCACGTCCTCAATGCAACGGATGAAACTCTCTGTGACCCACGGCGACGTCGGGCGTAGGCGTTGCTGAACGCTTAAGGCCCATCTCCATGGACACATCCGAGGCGCACCAGCGCAGCGCTTACGCGCCCAGCGCCGCACCGCGACAAGCGTCAGAATACATATGCAACTCGATGGCCTGTCGCTGCTACCGCGCTCAGCTCGGCTCGGCGAAGCAAACGGCGCGAAGGGCCGTACCGGATGCCGAGAGAACTGCGTTCTCTGATTGGTTACACCGACTGCAAACCAGCGAGCCACTTCCGGCGCCGGCGCGAGCGAGGCGCGCGCGAGGCGCGAATATCTGACATGGACAGAAATTTGACAAGCGTCAGCGCCAGCTCGCGTCTGCGCGTCGCGCATGCGCAGACCGGCTTCGGCGTACGCTGGTACGCGTAGACGCTGCGCTGGTGCGCCTTGGATGTGTCCATGGAGATGGGCCTTTAACTTCCAGACGGCGTGACTACCGGAGCCATCGGCGAATATTGTCTTAAAGGGTCCCTAAAAAGGATGTTTGAGGTTGGCTATAATACGCTTGAATTATGTATACTGTATAGGCCACCGAGCATAATTCACGCTGATGCCCCGCCGCGGTGGCTCAGTGATTACTGCGCTCGGCTGCTGGCCCGAAAGACGTGGGTTCGATCCTGGCTGCGGCGGCTGAATTTCGATGAAGGCGAAATTCTAGAGGCCCGTGTACTGTGCGATGTCAGTGCACGTTAAAGAACCCCAGGTGGTCGAAATTTCCGGAGCCCTTCACTACGGCGTCCCTCATAGCCTGAGCTGCTTCAAGACGTTAAACCCCAATAAACCAAACCATAATTCATGCTGCGTACAAGGCCTCAAAAGCGAGTCGATCATTTACAATATATTTTAAAAAATTCGCGCTCCTACGCCTCGGAGCGACCAGCGGTGCCGGGCATTCTCCCGAATGCCCTGTGTGGTTGCTGTAACACAACTTTCCCTCGCCGCTTAGGTAAAATATGACGTTATCCAACTTCATCTCGTCTTCCCATTTATCAAAGGGGTGGACAGGCTCGAAAGACCAAGCGACCGCACTGCTGAAGTGGGCGGGGCACTGCTGTAGGCAACCGGCACAGGTAACCCCGGGTCGCCTCGACGGCTTGATGGCTAGTGCTCGCGGGCACTGCTGGCAACTATGGAGTGATGCGATGAGTAGATAGTGATCGGTAATGCTGCATTGTAATACTGGGCATTTCGGCAAACACGTTCGAAAATTTTCAAAAATGGGCTTTTTGGGGTCAACATATTATGGCTTTTACGGCATAGTGTAAGGAGTGTTGGCGGACAACGGAAAAACGGTGAAGCGTCTTAAGCAGTAAGCTGGTTAACTTGTTTCTAATAATCAACTTTTTAACTACTAGTTAGGCGCCGAGTTGCAATTACAGATATGTAGCTGGCCATTAGTAACAACCGTATTAGTTTTTAGAATTTCGATAACGCGATTACACTTGGCGCTGTGGATCGACAAAATTGAGCTTTTTCGGCTAGTTACGCGAACTGCAGGGGTTGCTTTGCCTGCATGCTTTCGACAGCCCATGTATTTTCGCTTGATGGAGCCAAATTTCGTCGAGCCACAGCGGCGAGGGTAATCGCGTTTTCGAAATTTTAAAAATTGATTTGGCTATTAGCAACGACCGGCTACAAATCTATTTGCAACCAATTTGCTATCTGTGATAAATAGAAAGTTAGTTATCAGAAATTAGTTAACCTACTAACTAAGATAATTCACTGGCCATCCGTTGTAGGCCAACGCTGGGAATAATATTCCGCAAAAAACCCTACATTACCCCAAATAAGCCTACTCTTGAAAATTTTTGAAAGCCTTGCCTAAAACACCTGGTATGTGTGACGGCTGTGTGTATGCATAACAATGCTGATCACAGTATTGCGAATGTGACAAAAATGAGAAAGAAAATTAATAAAAAGAGAAAAATAAAAGAAGGCGCTAGCACGTCCACTCTTTAGGCGAAGCTTAAGCGTCCTAATAATTTCGTTGTTTTTCCTAACTAGTGCATATGTATTTTCTCTCAGTGTATAAGCCCAGTTGATACTGCGCACAGTGATGAGTCTTCTTGTACTTTGTCTAAGCTTCAGCTTTTACTTTTACATTAGCTTTGAGCACTGAGATGTTGAACAATATTTGCATGGTATCAGGATTTTCGGTGGTATGAAGGTGTCTGTCGTGTGGTAGTAGCGTATGTTGTCTCTTACTCATTGCACTGGTCACATAAACTGCTGCACATCTACAGCAGGTCGTGTAATACAGGATCCTTCCGACTTCGGGTGCACATTTAAGATATACTTGAAGGAGATTCGACGCAGTTTGATGCAGAAAGAGTATCTCTTCGATGCTACATCTCAAAATACACGTAAACTGTGCAGCTCTGACACTGTTTCCCTCTGTAAGTCGCTAGCCTCGGAGTCAGAATTACTTCCAAGGATTTAACTGCAGCGCAGCTGGATATCGGCCCAGGGAAAAGCTTACACGCTTTTCATCACAGATGGGTACCCAGCGCACTGTGGATCGAACCCCGGGCCTTCTCCATTAAAGGCCACTAGGCCACCGCTGTGATAAAGACGCGCGATGTTAGTGTGTATGTTAAAATACTCCGAGTAGGCCAAGGTGTTCAGTGTTACAAACTTTTTATAAAGGCAGTAAAAAAGTAGGAGCGGAACAAACATTCTGGTGTCGACAGGAACTCACACATTCAGAGGTCAAAGAGAAATCAAACATTTATACTCATCAGACTCATGGTGACAAAGGGCAATGAAACACATCAGAGACTCTTCAAGGACAACATTAAGATAACAATTGAAAGCTTTATGACCGTAATGAGAAAACCACCACATTTAATTGCAAACCCATATAATTTTTGCAGTGCATGCAGGTTTCTTCACCTCACAGTGGCCACGGCGCCGCCACGCTGCAGGCTCGAAATGCTAGGGTAATGTAGGCGCGCGGCGAGCACCCCCGCTGCGTGCTCTTACATCCCTCCGCGCATGCGCACAACTGACGAGGCGGGCGGCATCTGCTCGGCCGTCGGCGCAGCAGCGAGGCGCAGCCACGCTGACCTCGCGAAGCGGCTGGCGTAGTGTAGCTATCGCTACGAAATTGGCGACGCTCAGTTTACGTATCACTGAAATCCAATATTTACGCGACAAACATAAGTATGACATTTCATTTCGATGCAAGCGGCCAGACTGGAATCACCCGGCCATACTAGAAAAGCGCGCCTCAGGCAATTCCAAAGTTTGGAATCAAACAAGAAGGACTTGGGTACAGTTCATGACACGCTGGAGGAGTTGAAGGAAACGAAAACATTGACAGAGTAGTTGCTGTGTCACGACTGAATTATGCGCCTTCGCACTCTGTGACGCACTCTCGGTTGTCCATTGAACCGGCGAGTCTTCAAGAGGTCCCGAGGCGCTTGTGTAGTATTTCCGCGATGAGGACGAAGACCGACGCGCTGCAACTGATAGCGTACAGCTCGATATATTCGAAGAAATGAATCTCCATGGAAACCTTGGAAGGCGGCGTCAGCGGGAACCGGAGGTACGTGTAGTTACGGAAGCCGACCTTGGTCTCCAGAATCCTTCGCGTAAGCCTTTTGTGGGCGAACCTGCAGATGAGGCACAACTCCATGTAAACCCTACGCTGTAAACACGAATACGCCTGCATGGGAAGAAAAAGGGGGTAAACTGTCACGCACTCCCTTTCACGAAAAGGACCTTTTATCGAAAGGAGTACGCTAGAGGGAAGCTTACTTCGTCTTTACTCCTTTCTGTTTATGTGTATCATCAGCTATTTTGTTCGCTGATATGAGAGCCCACTTCTAGAATACTCTGAATGCAATTTTGAATTTTGTTTTATTTATTTACATACTGAGAATAAAATTTCGGATGGTGGCAGAGGGCATAGTTAAAGTCAACAAGATAGCGGGCTAGTATTAAGCACAGCATTCAAATGGTAAGAATGATAAGAAAAACAAGAACTGGTAACAAGCAAATACAACAAAGTTGTCACGTAAACAATGAAATAGTACATGAAATAAAGCTATTGCCGGTAGCAATATGCAAAGAATAACAAAATGTGGAAAATAATGCTATTTAGAAGAACGTCAATTTGGGCTAGATGGTGCATTATTTGAGACAGAAATGGTAATAGCGCTGCAAAAAGACGTACACAAGAAAGACTGACACAGGACACAGGAATAGCGCGTGTCCTGTGTCAGTCTTTCTTGTGTACGTCTTTTTGCAGCGCTATTACCATTTCTGTCTAAAAAAAAATAATGCTAATTTTCAGAATATACAGACAATATAGTAAACAATAAATGTTCTGATCGTACACTGCAAAGGCATTAACATAGTACAGAGGGCAAAACGCTCGTTTAGAACGCGTTCTGGGCGTGTTTCGGGCTGGACACGCTATATCTAGCGATAACATTTGGTTAAAAATGGTCTGGATGTAAGCATGTGCAGTTAAAGACATCGGATTTCATCGTCATTTCTTGCCTTCCTGATCGCAGCGCCTTTGGGAGCTGCGGAACACACATTTCGGTCGTTCCAGACATGTGTTTTGCTTTCTGTACGTGTAGTTGTTTTTGGTAACACTGCATAAGTGCAATAAAAAGTTGAAAAAAAAACTACATAAGCATGGCCGGGTACAATAACAACAGAGCAGAATCATTTAGGAAGTGACTAGTAAATGCGGTTGCATTTTGTCAACAGCAGTAACAAATTTTGTCGGTGATGAGCTATCAGTAATGGACAGACTAAGGCTTTTCCATTCTGTAATTGCTAGTGGGAAAAAGGAGTATTTGTAGCAGTTGGCATGAAATGATACTCACTTAACGTATGAAATGTTTCTGACGCGTTGAACTTAGGAAGTATGTTTAGTGGTATGCTTAGTAGTGTCCCATTTTAGATGTGTATTAATTAGTTGAAGCATAAGTTTCAGCCGCGCCAGTTTAGCACGAGTCTGCAATGATTTGATTCCTTCTGCTCTCATTAATTCAGTACGCTTATCAGTTATTTTGTATTTGTTAAATATAAATGTGACTGCTTTTCTCTGAACTGCTTCAAGACTTGTTACATCTTGATTGATATAAGAAAGCCAAACAACGTTCACATATTCGAGAAGAGATCTAACCAAAACCTTGTAGGTTAGTCGCTTAGTTTGAAAAGGGGCTAAACTGAGGCGCCGTCTAACAAAAAGAGGTGTTGAGGTGATTCCATCCACTGAGCATTCCACCTGAGGTCATGGGTTATTAGCACGCCAAGATACTTGTGTTCAGCTACGGCGGTATGTGGTACCTCTTTCATAGTGCAGTGAAAGTCTCTGTTGTGCTTCTTCCTAGAAGCTGCTATGATAGCACATTTAGTAGCGTTAAGTGTTATCGGCCAGTCGGTGCGACATTTAGTTTCTAGTGTATTGTTAAGGGCTTCATGATCCTCTATTGCGTCAATTTCCCCAAAATTTGTGCAGAAACCTGCGAACAGTCGTATACTATGTTAAGATTAGTCGCTAGATAATTTATGAAGATATTAGGCAGAGAACAGGCACCGAGACGCAACTTTGAGGTGCACCAAGCACAGCATTACTATATGGGACGCTTGATGATTCATTTCGCAAATTGTGTTCTGTCTCATAAGTCGAAGCTAATCCAACCTAATTCAAGTGAATCCAATAGTTTAATCCCCATGATTATAGACGCGATTTTTTTTTCTGAGAGGTAATCATGCTGATGAGTACAGTTTTGTGCACTAATTTTTGGCTGCGAGGCTGACTGCAGCGATTCCTGGCCGCAGGAAGTGTACTTAAGGGGCAGTTGTGCTACGTGAAAGCACTTTCAATGTCGTAGAAAGTGTCCTGTATTGGCCTCAGTTAGTGTACGCTATTTAGGCCCGAGGTGTGCATGTCGAAGCGGTCTGTAGAAAGTCGCATTGGGGCCGATTAGTCCTGGTGGTGCCAGGTGCACCACCATGCACTGGGGTGCAGACCTGTTTGCGTCCGATACGTCTCAGATATACCTGCATTAAAGCATACTTGTCATTGAATTATAGCACGGCCACGAATATTGCACTGCAATTTGTTTTAGAAAATTGCTATGAAAAATGAAGAATTGGGATGTTGTCTAAACTAAGTTATCTACTTGGCTGTGATTCATGAATTACAAGAACTTTCGCGATATCACATAAAAAAGCCCATAAACGCAGTTCGCACAGATAAAATGTCTCACATTTGAGGTCTAACGAAAAGGTACACCAAAAAGAGCTGGTGGAGAGTTTTTTTGATTGATTGCCATGCTCAATAATATTTTAAAAAATGATTCGCAAATAACTGAGCTCCGGCAGGGGTGTTAAGCTTGTGAACAATTTCCACTATTCCTCCAAAGGTGTTGCATATCCTTGCCGTACATATTGCACAACGGTCCTCCTCCCTTCAAAGCAGTTTTTCTGAAAATGACTTCATGAATTATGTATTTTAAACAATACAAATTCATGTAGACTGTTATAAGAAAGAATATTTGGCCACGCTCCCATTTACTATCGTAACATTGAAGCGATGTTTCCTGTTCTTTAATTAAGGAAGAATGCATTTCTATAAAAAATTTATTAACCATCTTCAGCAAGGAAATTCGTCCAGGAATTCCTTAGACGGTATCTGTTCATTTGTGAAGTATTTCACAGCTACGGCTAAAGCTGCTTCAGTACTCCACAACGTAAAAAAGAGTCTCAACGAAGGCCTTGTAGTCATGTTCCTTTTGCTGTAAAGAGCTAGAGGATGATTGGTAGAAAACATGCTCAGCTGTATTTGGCATTATTGGTCAGCATGATCATGCGGCTTCAACCGTAACCCGTTGCCTCGATCAAAGTTATCAACATGTACATCCATAACGGCAAGGCCATCACACGTATAACAATGACCATGGATAACAATGACCATGCAAAGATTCACGTGTAGAAGAAAAATCACTGCATGAAAAAAAAAATGAATGACGCGACTTAGGTGGCACCACTACCTCTAATAAGCGACAGTTCATGGTTTTAAAAATGTGATGGCATCCACATCCAGCAGACCCGCGAGGCGACGGCGAGGCAACGCCTCGCCGCCTCCACGTGGGACACGTAAGGCCCCGTCGGCGAAAGCTCTGCAGGACTATAAATAAAGTTGGTACCAACCAACCAAATCCACAAGCAGTCGCGAATGCAACACTGATAACACTTTAATGAAATGCCTCACCTGAGGGGCCAGTTAATGTGGGTAAGGCAGGGCTGAAAGGCAAGTCCAAGAGATTCCTCCCCAGGTACAAGGCCGTAGGAAAAGGCCTGCGTAAATTCATTAGAGCAGCACACTCCAATATATACATGTGTACCTCTAGCAACTCTTTCGAAGCAGAGCTTCTCCCCGTGCCCTTGAGAACATCTGCGGCCACACCGCTTGAGGGTCTCGCCAAATAATTTGAAGTAATCAGTTACGGTATGATTCATGGTTTGCCTCATGGATCGCTGGGCGCAGGGTAGATACTTCCCGCTCCGTATTGCGCTGACGAGTTCCTTTACCGTCCCCAAGTTGGGCACTGACGCCGGTACATTCTTGGACGCAGTGATACTGCTCTGCAAGAATACGGCCAAAACCCGCCCTCCAGCCATCCAGAAGAAAATGGCAATGCGAACGGAGACGGAATCACCCAAGCGCACGGCACCGGATGACTTTCCGAAAAGCGTTGACACCAGATTCACCGCAAGTCCAGGAGGAAGAAGACCGTGACTAGATCGATAGACAAGACTATGACTGGCCACCACGGCCAACACTGAGGCTCCGGAAAGGGCTAGGCCAAAGAGGAGAACCCAGAGCGTGAGCCATGAGTCCACAAAATATGGTTGCGCGAGACCTTGCGGTCGGCTCATGAAACACACAGGACAGGGAGAGAATTGCGCGTCTCTGTAAAATAAAGTGAAACGAAGACTAATGTCCGGAGGCGGCGGAAGCAAGACGGTATCGTATTCTTTATCGTAAAGCATGTCGATGATGTCTTCGTGATCTGTGCGAAATGGAAGCAGCGTGTTGTTCAGGCATTCGTAAGCCTCCAGCAAACCTCTGATCTCGGGGTACGACATATTCATCACGAATTCGTCGTGGTTGAAAGACTCAGCGAAAACAACGGTGCTGTTTTTTGGGTATAAACTGTCCACCACCTCGTCTTTCAAGAAATCATCCAGAGTAGTGATTTTGCGAGAGTTGCACGAATAATATTTGTCGTGCGGAGCGTTGATCTCTGAATCCCTCATCGTAGCCACGTAGCACAAACCTTTAGAAGAAACTCTGGACAGTACGTCGTCATGTTCCTTTACGGGAAAAAGCCAAAGTACGCTACGACGATGCACCCAATACTCACTTAAGAATGACATAACAGGATCGAGGTTCACTTCCGGGGAAGGCAGAGTGACGATAGCCTTCTGTCCAGTCATTCTGTAAACGGTGGCAGCGCAGAATCTTTCTTTGTTAAAAGATGTCCACAACGCTATGGGAACTGGTAGGTTAGGCAAATGTTGCCTAATTTCATCAATTTGGTTTCGAGTGACGTACAAGGCGGTGAATATTTTCGTTTCATTCAGGAGTCTCATTGCGTCTACAATTAACGGCGCCTCTTGGCCACAGCACCGTTTAAACAGGACGAAAACAAGTGTTAATACGAAGACAAAACACCGTGTCATAGTAGTTTCCTCCGGGTATAAATCACGCCCGGCATAAACGAAAGAACTGGCGTTAAAGATTTCAACGGCAAAGGACAGAAATGCCACCGAGCTGCGCAGGGCCGTGTGTGTGAATCCGACTTGAGGGGCGATTTCTTTGAGATATAATGGATTTATTCTGAAATTATGGTTAAGACCTGGTTAGTGTGAGTGCATTAGCGCTCACGCTAATATTATGGTGTAAGTACCTTAACGCTTCAGAGTCTATAAGGTGGGATCTTCTCTCACTGTATTGATTTCCGAAAAGTGGCGGTTTCTGCTTTTTGTGGTGGCTCAGAATGCTAAGAGGCAATATGGGAGCCACAGCATATAAAAGAGGTTGTGGTCCGAAAAATGCATGCCTACACTTTGTTCGCTCAGTAAACACGATTTTTCTTCGTGGCCGTGCCGTGCTCGAGGATAACGATCCATGAATCGCGTGAACACTTGCGCAGCATGTGCGGATTTAATTTGGCCTGAGCGACAGAGATGGTTCGGCTAACAAAACCACCGCTCAGAGTTGGTTTCGGCAAGTGCGCACCAAGAAAAAATGTCCATGTTGGAGTACACATCAACGCAAGAAGTTATCGACGCGTCCTACGCTCCGACGCGTGACGCGGGGAGCGACTGTGCAAAGTTGCGCAAGGAACGCTATGTCATCTCGAGCATGAGCGATGATCTTGCCTCCATCGAGCGCTCCTGGGTGATCAGAGAGCGTACGCATGGACTGAAAGCAGAGGCTGTATGGACGCTCTTGTCGCGATTGTTTCTTGCTGTTAACAAAGCTTAAAAGAGAACACGGCGTCGCATTTGCGTCAAATCATGGCGAGAGACGCGTTGTCGCTAGGGGCGGTAAAATTTCGTCCGCCTGTAGCGCTGTGCAAGCTAAACAAGATGACAGATAAAAATTCTGTCACAAATACTTTGTTCATGTGCTTTGTGAGAGGTGCACTGAATTACACATGGCCATAATTGGCTATAGCGCTTGTTTCTGTCACTCGTTCGCTCTTCGTCTTTCCCGTTCTTGCTGCGCTGTGAACAAAATCATGAATACTTACTAACTCGCCCAAATTCCCTCCTTGCTGTTCATACAAAATGTTGTGCATTTATGCTCTGAGCGTTCTCAAGGATCGTTGGACAGGATACTGGGAAGCTATCTCAGGAGACTAAAGATCTGATTAAGAAACCGTAAGCATGAGGACATCTAACTCCATAGACAGAATAGAACTAGTAGAGCTGTCGCAGTTAATAAATAAGCACAAGGTAGCCGACATCAGGAAGTTTAACATGGAGAAAATCGAGCATGCTCTAAAGAGCGGAGGTAGCCTAAAAGCAGTGAAAAGAAAACTAGGCATAGGTAAAAACCAGATGTATGCGATAAGAGGGCAATGCCGTTAGCAATATGGATAAGATAGTTAAAGTAGCCGAAGAGTTTTACATAAATCTATACTGTAGCGATTGTAATCAGAATGTTACTGAGAGAGGCAGCAGAGCACAGCAATGAGACATCCCGCCGCTAACGAAGGAGGAAGTAAACAAAGATTTAGGAGCAATGCAAAGGGGGAAAGCAGCTGGTGAGGATAAGATAACAACAGATTTGTTGAAGGATGGAGGAGAGATTGTTCTCTAAAAACTAGCCACCCTGTATACGCAATGCCTTGTGACCTCATGCGCACCAAGAGCTTGAAAAAACGCTAACATTATCTTAATTAATAAGAAAGGAGACGCCAAGGACTTCAAGAATTACAGACCGATCAGCTTATTGTCTATTATCTACAAGGTATTTACCAAGGTAATCGCTAATGGGGTCAGGACAACCTTAGCCTTCAATCAACCAAATCATCAGGCAGGCTCTGGTAAAGGATACTCGACAATAGACCATATTCACGGTATCAATCAGGTGACAGAGAAATGCGCAGAATAAAGCGAGCCCCTATGTATAGCGTTCATTTATTATGATAGAGCATTAGGTTCAGTAGAAACTTCAGCAGTCATGCAGACAATGCGGAATCAGGGTGTAGAAGAGTGTTATGTGAAAATACTGGAAGATATTTATAACGATTGCACAGCTACCATACTTCTCCATAAAGCCAGCAATAAAATTCCAATAAAGAAAGGTGCTAGGCAGGGAGACACAATCTCGCCTATGCTGCGATTCGCTTATGACATTGCCTTGCTAAGTCACTCAAGACATGAACTGCAAAGCATGATCAATGAGCTAGACAGGCAGATCAGAACGGTGGGGCTAAAAGTTAACATGCAGAAAACCAAAGTAATATTCAACAGTGTAGCAAGAGAACAGCAGTTCGCAATTGGTGTCGAGATGCTGTAAGTAGTAAGAGAATAATCTCTATTTAGGGCAGGTGGTGGCAGCTGTTCCGAATCATTAGAGTGAAATGACTATAAAAATAAGAATGGGGTGGAGCGTATATGGCAGGTTCTCTCAGATCATGAATGGCAGTTTACCAATATCCCTAAAGAGAAGAGTATACAACAGCTGTATCTTACCAGTACTCACCTATGGGACAGAAACGTGGAGGCTAACGAAGAGGGTTCAGCTTAAGTTAAAGGTGCACTGCAGAGGAATCGGAACTCGTATTTTTACCGCTGAAACTCGATCTACACATTCCGAGCGTTCCAGGGAACTTCGAATTATTGCCCTGTGCGGCCGATTTCCCAATTAAGATTAACGTCGGGCTCCCGCCTTTTTTTTTTTTTTTTGAATTCCCCGCAAACGGTGGGAAGAGTCGATTAACCTTTCACCCAGTCTGTGGCGGTTTGCCGCTTTGCCATCGGCGGAGTGATACGTAGGCATCGGCAAAAACATAGAGTCCACGCGTATTTTTATTTCCATGGGCCTAATTTACAGCGATGTAGTCTCTGACTAGGCCTATTTATTCACGTAAACCTAAAAGAAACAAAATAAAATCGAAAGCAAAGTCGGCACGCGACTGCCTGAAATGCACTCCATGCATTGGTCGATTCCTCCCACCGTACGCGGGGAATTAAAAAAAAAGGCGGGAGCCGGACATTAATCCGATTTAATTAGGAAAATTAGTAGCACAGGGTAATAAATCGAAATTTCTAAGAATGCTGGGAACGTGTAGATCGAGTTCCCGCGGCAAAAAGACGGGTTCAGGTTCCTCTTCAGTGTACCATTAAGGAGAGCACAGTGAGTTATGGAAAGAAAAATGGCAGGTGTAACGTTAAGAGATAGGAAGCGGACGGAGTGGGTGAGGGAACAAACGCGGGTTAATGACGTCCTAGTCGAAATCAAGAGGAAGAAGTGGGCTTCGGCAGGGCATGTAATGCAAAGGCAAGATAACAGCTGGTCCTTAAGGGTAACGGAGCGGATTCCAAGAGAAGGCAAGCGTAGCAGGGGGCGGCAGAAAGTTAGGTGGGCGGATGAGATTAAGAAGTTCGCGGGGATACGGTGGCTGCAACTGGCGAAGGACTTTGTTAATTGCCTTTGCCCAGCAGTGGGTGTAGTCAGGCTGATGATGATGATGATGATGATGATAATGAAGCGTTTTCAAGGTTAAAATACCTCTATACTTGTCTACAAAGCACGCCATGTTGAAGATTACACACCTTCGAAACAATTTTTCAGCCTGTCTTCCCTGCGGTACAGCCACAAAACTGTCGGCAAACGTAAACAAAAATAATTCAGTATGCTTGCGTTGAAGTGAATCGCGACTATCAGCGAGAGCAAGCTTAAACATTGCCTCTTGTTTTATGTCTCTTCTCCTTTCATCTCTTCTTCAATCGCTTCATTCAGTGGCATTGTCCAGCTGACCACCTTCTATAGAAGCCTCTGCTATTGCGCCTTTGTTAGATACATTTAACTCTTTCGCTACCGCGGAAAAATGGACGATTTGGAGTGTACTGAAAGAAAAATTTTTTTCACAAGAACTAATACACCCAGCACATATTGCAATGCATGAAATTGTAGCTTATTAGTTACACTTCTGAATGAAACAGACAGAAGAGTTGTGTGTGCGAAAGTAAATGAACATTTATTTGTCAAATTTGCTAAAAACACAAAAAAAGTATATGGCAAAAACAAAAATTACCAGCTGCACTAAGCCAGAACTTGATTAGAGGAAAACTGGAATATACAAACTGTTGTTTATGTTTATAGCTGTCATTATTCACAGTTTCAGCTATGAGAAAAATTTACTGCACTTTCCATGGCCTGTCAAGTCAGGGGTCATGACTGTGGTGCCACTGTGAAGAGCAATCAGGGGTGAAGGTGTGAAGCAGAGGTAGACTAACAGGTGCTTCACATAAGGTTTTATCTTTGTTCCTCCCTTTTTCTCTGATAGCCGAGCTTGTAGTTTCTCCTTTTTTTCATTTTTTTCGGTTGGTGTTGAATGGATTCTGTGGGAGGATTGGGGGCGTGGACTTCTTTTCCCTCATCATACACGAAGATTTCTCGAATGAGCTGCTCCCTGAAAGCCAGCTGATAAAATTTGGCATTTTAAGCAAGCTCTAAAACATCAGGATCGATGAAATAAGTTTTAGCGATGTGGTTCAAAAGCCAGGACACTTTACAAGTCTTGCCAATACATGCTGCCGCCACTGAATCATCCGGGTCCGTTACGTGCAAAAAAACAAACAAAAAAGCGAAAAACCAATTTTGAGAAATTATTTTTGATGGCAGAGGGCCAGAATAGATTATTCTGGTATTTCAGTAGCGATACAGTCGTGGCAGGTCAACAATTCCAATGTATATGATGATTCCAATGAACATCAGCATCTGCAACAGATTCACATCTTCCCATGAGCCGTCACGCCAAACTTGCTGAAAATCTTCATCAATGCATACTTATCAGCGTTTCCGCACACGGTCTTCATCATTTCCGCCGTGAAGAGCATAAAAAAAAAAGTCGAGAAGTCGAGCGAACCTCCGAGCGCCGCTCCGCAGCGATGTGCCGATATGGACACCTAGCTGTCGTCTTGGTTGAAAAACGCGGCGCGACCTTGAGCATTTGGCAAACTGCCTTTGCCTTACGTTGTCAAGACCTTGAAGCATAAAAATAAACCACTGTCATCAATTACAAACCGTATGCACTGCAGAAAACTCACAGCAAACGAAAACGGAACTTACATGCAAGTACGCACTGACGTTCCAGGCTCCCGAGGCGAAGTCTCGTTGTCGAAACCGAAATCCGACGTTTGTACATTGTTGCCCGACTAATAACCACTGCTTTCGTCGCAAAAAACGAAACCGAAACCGGCCGACGTGCTCGGCGTCAGCTTTCGCTTGCGAGGAGCGCGCGGCGACGCGGACGCCATTTTCTTCGGCTGACGCTGCTGCGGCCGTTCAAAGTTTTATTTTTCACGGCGCCCCCTCATGTCAAAACACTGAAACCAAGGCTGCAATCGAAAGATCAGTTGTTGAGCTCGCTAGCTAGATGGCGGAGCACGTCCACGACTCTCCAAAATAAGCTTTTTTGCACGGGCGATTTGAATCGATCATATGCAAACGATGGCCTATGGCGCGGTAGCGAAAGAGTTAACCCCTTTACAGACCAGCACAGTGCGTTCAAGAGGCATGCGAGACTGATGCGAACAACCCAAAAACCAACAACCACCTTTAACCTAGCAGAGCAGCGCAGCACCGAAACACGTAATGCTAGAGCATATATCCGCATTTGACCTAATTACGCTTCGGATCCGTGGCATTTGAAGCGTCACAGTCATCCAGCAAGACCTGTTCGGAAGCACACATATTGACCAGCGAAATTCACACACAGGACAGAGAAGGCGACAGAACACACGCTAGACTTGCAACTGAGAATTTTACTGGACGAGTAACGTATTTATTATTTATTTATTTCGGAATACTGTCAATCCCATCTTGGGATTTTTAATAAGGGAGTAATTACTCATTGACATCCACCCAATAGCAGCCATACGGCTACAAAGGAAAGCTATACAGCTTTCTCAGAAACATCGCAGTTAAAGAAAAATTCGTCCTGGTCCGAGGATCGAACCCGGGACCACCGCTTCACCGGAGCAGTCGCTCTACCAACTGAGCTAACCGGGACGGCAAGCTTATGGTAGGGTGAGAGCGAATTGATCAATAACTCGAAGTGATCAATAACTCGCCCTACCATAAGCTTGCCGTCCCGGTTAGCTCAATTGGTAGAGCGACTGCTCCGGTGAAGCGGTGGTCCCGGGTTCGATCCCCGGACCAGGACGAATTTTTCTTTAACTGCGAAGTTTCTGAGAAAGCAGTATAGCTTTCCTTTGGAGCCGTATGGCTGCTATTGGGTGGATGTCAATGAGTAATTACTCCCTTATTACAAATCTACTACACCTTGGGGGATTCCCCTAAACATTTGACCAACGCTGTTCCCACTTCGATTTATTGATCAATTCGCTCTCGCCCTACCATAAGCTTGCCGTCCCGGTTAGCTCAATTGGTAGAGCGACTGCTCTGGTGAAGCGGTGGTCCCGGGTTCGATCCTCGGACCAGGACGAATTTTTCTTTAACTGCGAAGTTTCTGAGAAAGCTGTATAGCTTTCCTTTGTAGCCGTATGGCTGCTGTTGGGTGGATGTCAATGAGTAATTACTCCCTTATTACAAATTTACTCCACCTTGGGGGATTCCCCTAAACATTTGACCCTTGGGATTTTTACAGGAGAGGGCAAAATATACAAATACAGGTTCAGTGCTATTTTTTGTAAGAGTAGAAAATAAAGGCAAAACATGCAATAAAAATGGCAATAATAAATAAAGCAATCGTGTCATCAAACTGGTGGTGGCACTTGATTACAATAAATACACTGAGAAGAGTGCTGTAATACAAGAAAACGAGCAAGGTTATGATGACAGGAATGAAAGTACAGAGCTCTCAGCGAGGGTAATAAATTTGTCTATGGTGCGCTGGGCTGTGACTGATGGATTCAAGTGATTCCAATCTCGATCAACTTGTGGAAAAAAAGAATATTGGAAAGTATTACTGCGACAGAAATATTCTTCAAGGGTGAGTGCATGCTTGTGACGTGTTCCTCGTGTAGTGTTTATACGAACAAAGTCTGTGGGACACATCTTAAATGCGTTATTAAGCAGTAGATACAAAAACTTTAAACGGTGTAATTTGGCACGGCTGGTCAGCGTGTGAAGCCCTGCCGTGTGTAAAAGATCTGTGGCTGAATGCATGCGGCCATAGCAGTTGAAGATAAAGCGCACGGCTTTCCTTTGTTTTTTGCTAACTTGGACCAAGATTTATAAAAAAAACTAAGCGTTCTTCAGAACTGAAATCGCATGGTTGTTGTCAGGGTTTATCTAAAGTTACACTACTATTTTTTCGGTCCTCCTATTTGAATGATTAGTCGAGATAAAAAGTTAACTGTTTGAATATAGCTTGAAACGTTCAGTCGTCAATAGAAAAGTTGTGTAGCTCCACAAATATTGTCCAACCCAGGCACTTCAAACGAAATAGACTTAGCGTGGCCGTTTTTATTCGGGAAAAACTAAAGCCCGCGGAGTTTAAAAAATACCACGTGACAGCGCGCTCCATGAGCTCGGATGCTCCGCGATTACAGAGCTCTCAAACGTGCTTTGCAAAAAACAACACTCGCAGACGGTTTGGGGTTACAGCCCCATCAAGTGGCCATGAGCCCGTGGCGTTCGGCGACTTCTAGGGCTCTTGTCACAACCCGGATCTGTGTGTCCGAGTCGGAACTGAGCAATGCGGCCTCCCACTGGTCTGGATTCGAGAGCTGCAAGCCTCGCGGAGAAGATTCCTGGGGGCAAGGCCAGAGTATGTGGGATGGAGTGGCATGTTGGCCAGATAGCTGACAGGATGGGGAGTAGGCCACAGGGTATATGCGGGCATATATCGCGGGGTTGGGGAAGGTGTTCGTTTGGAGTTGCATCCACTAAACCTCTTGGGGTTTGGTGAGAGAACTATGTTCGGGGGGATATAGAAGTCTACCTAAGCGGTACTGCATGGTTATGTCATGAAATGTAACCATGCGATCTCTCGCCGTCCGCAGGACGGGCGACACTACATCCCGGTCGACGAATCCTCGGGGACAACTGTGGGCAGCCTCGTTTCCTGGATGGAATGAGTGCGCAGGGACCCAGATCAATTGGATCGGGCAGAGTTGGAGGTTGGTGGAGTGGAGGAGAGATAGCGCGACAGGGGAGACCCGGCCTTTGGCGAAATTACAAATCCCAGATTTAGGGTCGCTGAAGATGGTTTCTGCAGTGGTGGAACCATCGCCAAGGCTATGGCCGCCTCCTCGGCTTCTTCAGGCATTCTGACGGGAATGGAGCACGCAACCAGCGGCCGTCCACAGTAATTTACAACCGCGAGCGAAAAAGCTTCGCGGTCGGGGTGTTCGGCGGCGTCGACGTAGACCGCTGTCCGATCTGTGAAATACTTTTTGTGCAGATACTTAACCCTGTCCTAGCGGCGAGTGACATAATACTCTGGGTGCATGTTTTTAGGAAGAGGGGTAACGATAAGGTTACTGTGGATATGGTGCTTATGGTGCGGAAGCTGGGCCTTGTCGGCGACGGTCGTTTCGAAGCGTATTCCAAGCTTGTCGAGTATGTGACGTCCCGTGGAGGTGTGGGTGAGACGCTTGTACTGAGAAGTGAGATGAGCTTCCAAGAGCTCTGTCACAGTGTTGTAGACCCCCAATGCCAGTAATTTCTTCGTGGGGGTCCGCTGGGGGAGATGAAGAGCCGCCTTGATTGCCTGTCTATAATAAGGCAGTCAATGCGGTCCCGCCCCTGGCAGCTAAGGTAGAGATAAGGGAGGGTATATGTGAGGCGACTGATAACAAACGTGTGAACAAGACGTTGGAGGTCAGCCTCTCGCATGCCTCTATGTTTATTAGCAATGCGACGAATTAGACGAATGGTGTGCGAGACAGAGACTAAGTTTAGCCATAGTGGCGGTGTTTCTCTGATTGCTCTGGATAAGGAGCCCCAATGCCCCAATGGCGGATACTTCGCGTATGGGCTGGCCACTAGCAGTAATGCAGATGGGAGGATGGCCGTGGAGGCCGGGTTGACCTCGGTTGAGCAGCAGCTCGGACTTCTGAGGGGAGAACGAGAGGTCGGCTCCGGCTTCATGGCGCTCAATGACATCGACCCCTTGTTGAAGTGCGGATTCAACCTCAGCATCGTTGCCTGTTGAAACCCAGAGGGTAATGCCATCTGCGTATAAGGTATGGGATAGCCGGGGGATAGCGTCTAATTTAGAAGGTAGCGTGAGCAAGGCGACATTGAAAAGAAATGAGGAGGGAACGGATCCCTGGGGGTGCCATTGCTACAGAGGTTTATAGGGTCTGAGAGGAGAGAGCCAAAGCTAAGTTCAGCTGTACGACCAGAGAGGAAAGTGCGTATATACTCGTAGGTACGGTGACCAGGATTCAGTAGGGAGAGGGTAGCGAGAATAGCTCCGTGCGAGACGCTGTCAAATTCTTGAGTTAAATCAAGCTCTAGAATAGCCTTTGTGCCCGCTCTGGTAGAGGGGCACAGTACCTCCCGTGAGAGCTGGAGCATAATGTCTTGCTTAGAGAGATTTGAGCGGAAGCCAATCATGGTGCGAGGTAGGAGATGGTTGTCTTCAACGTAATGATTGAGACGATTAAGAATGACGAGCTCCGTCAGTTTCCCAGCACAGGAAGTGAGGGAGTTCGAGAGCTAGTCGTTTGCCTGGCTTCGGTATGAGTCAAGGTATGAAAGCAATCATTCGGTATGAAAGCCGTAATTCATAAAGGCCCCCACTGCCTTTTTGAACGATAGCTGGAGAAAGGGTGAAATCCCCGCCGAGATGAAGAGAATTACTGCGCCATTTCCTTTCAAAAAGCGTTCCGTTGAAAGGGCAAGGCATCGCGCCGAACGGGTGGTGGTGTTCCGTGGACTCCCTGGCAGCGGCACAACACGCTGTCGTATTCCACTCTTAAAGGCGAAGCTTAAGCGGCAATAATTAGCAGTTAATTAATATTTATTCATTAATAAGTAATTAGCCATTAATTAGTAATCTGTCGTTACTTAGTAATAAATAATGTATGACGTCATACAGTGCTGACGTCACCAGTGCCACAGAGGCAGTAAAGGTGGTGCGAAAACCGCTTTCACCTTTACGCACTTTTAGACAGTGAAAGTGCCCCCTGAGATGCCGCCGACGCTGCGATTGCCGCGCCGTTGCTTCCGCAATTCTACTCGGGATGGCCATTGGCCAAACCACAGCCAATTTTTTATTGGACAAACTTTATTAGACTTTATTCGACAAAAAAAAAAAGAGAAATCTTCCAGGGTGGTCCCCTACTGGCCCAGGAGTCCACGGGCTTCAGCTCCACATAAAGCCCCATCCACCAGCCATTTCTGGCCGGCGGTCTGAACGGTCCGTAAAGCAGCCTCCCAGGAAGAATGAGTGGGATTGGGGATGGGGGCAGTACTGCCTGTGGGAAAGGTCATTCCCACAGGTAGGGGATTCGAACACGTCACAGGTGTTACAATGAGGGGGGAAGCTGGGGTGACAGCGTGAGAGACCATAGGGGGAAATGAAGCAGCCTGTCCGCAATTTTCGCCATGTGGCGCTGGATAAGGGCGACAAAGTATCGTGGGGTGGTGGTAGTCTCATGCGACTGTGTTCTTAGAATGTGGTGACTTGATTAGATGTAGCAAGGGCTTATTGTGCAGGGTTGGGTGCCTTATCGTTTGGGGTCCGGAAAAAGAGTTCTCGGGCGAGCGCATAAACGCGCTCATTACCAGAGATCGATGGAAGCCCAGGGATCCAGGCCAGAGTAGCCGTTCTGTGGAGAGACGTGGCTGTGGCAAGAACATGATGCGTGGCCAGCGTCACCACGCCCCTTAGGTAGTGGCGGTATGCGACTTGGGAATCTGTGCAAATGTCGGTTATGCTTTTGTCAATAATGGAGTGGGCCGGCGCAAGTGCCATGGCGGCTGCCTCCGCCTCTGTTGGCGAATTGGTTTGGATGGTGACGGCGGCTACCACTGTGTCGTCTTCACAGGCTGCGACTGCCATGAAAAATCCCAGTTTAGAATTTTCTGCCGTGTCGACATAAAGACTATCGGGGTGGTTGCTGTATGTTTTGGTGTAATATTTCAGAGCAGAAAAAACTGGCTGTCGCTTAACTCTGTTATGCCTGGATGTGCGCAGCGAGAAGTGCGGTTAATCTCATTGTTTAGCTTGGTTATCTCTGCGGTTACATCTGTACCGTTTAGCTTGCTACGTCTCAGTGTTCACATTTTTTGTTACCTATCGTTAAGTCTCTGTTGAATACGCCGAACACGTTCTTCTTCTGTCTCCGCAGCTCGTTGCCTCCTCCTGGTTTCATTCCATCGCTGATCCGCCGCCCTGGCAAGAGATGCCGAACTAGACGACGAACCATCCTCACCTGAATCTACTCGCCTTGCCGCTTCGTACTCAGGACGCTTCTCGAGGCGTGCGGCTCGTTCTTCCTCCGTCTCCTCGGCTCGCTGCCTCCTCTTGGTTCCGTTACGACGACGAAGCCTGGCTTCTTTGAGTCTCTCCGACTTTTCATATCTGCCGACGAATCCCACCGAGCCGCCCCTTCTATATATTCGATGCAACGCCGGGTCCTCCTCTGTTGTTGCAACGCGGTTTCACCTGCTCTTCCTCTGACGTCATGCCAGATGGCGCGGCGAGCGGCATTGCCAGCTGCGGCGATTGGTAGGCAACGGCTCAGCTCGCGGTGTGGTCACCGGCCACAGCGAAACGGTAAGAATACGGAGAATGTAGCTCTCGCTATAAAAAAGAGAATGGAGTCAATGTGAAAGCGACATAAAGCGTATGATCACGCATGGTTAAAACCTTTCGAAAGTGGAGGAATAAAACAATAATTACGATCAGTTGGTTGCCGCAATAAAAACAGGTACCCTAAATATCCTCTGCCATGGTGGCTCAGTGGTTATGGTGCTCGGCTGCTAACCCGAAAGACGCGGGTTCGATCCCGGCCGCGGCAGTCGGATTTCGATACAGGCGAAATTCTACAGGCCCGTGTACTGTGCGATGTCAGTGCACGTTAAAGAACCCCAGGTGGTCGAAATTTCCGGAGCCCTTCACTACGGCGTCTCTCATACCCTGAGTCACTTTGGGGCGTTAAACTCCATGAACCAAACCAAACCTACGAATTAATCTTCATCCCTCATTTATTCTTTCTCCTACAGCGCGGTTCAGGTGTCCAGCGAGGTGTGAGAGAGATACTGCGCCATTTCCTTATTTCCTTTCCTCAAAACCAGTTTTCAGTTTTTATTTTCAGTGCACGACATCAAGATCGAGCACGTTTGTTTTGCCAATATTCGCCCATCTTCAGGAACTATCGATATAATTTTAAGCACAAAAAAATTGTGGAGGAAATACAAACGCAAGTGGCACTGCATTTTATTCTCCTCCGAAAAATCATATTGTAGATGTTTGAAAATAGTATTTCAGAAACGTGCCAGTCCTGAAAACGAAGCAAACCGAAAGGACAGAACGGAAGTCATTGCTGCCCAAGCATCACAGGTAATAGGCCCAGTATTGGAAACGTATCGGGCAAGGCGGTCCTGCTAGGGACCAGAGTGAAGCCTATTAAGGCCGATTCACACGACGGTCCGTTCGCCTGCGGCTCGAGCATTACGTGTTCATGCGTCATCACATTGAGAGACGCGCTGTCGGCCCGCAGCCTGGTCAGCGCGCCTCTCAATGTTATGACGTATGAACAGGTAGTGCGCGGACCGTGGGCGAACGGACCGTCGCGTGAATCGGCCTTTATCTATGCTTCTTAGGACCGGCCGGCGCAACACTTGCTGCACCGTGTCATCGCCAAGAGATAGCCGGGGCCACAGTCTACGATTGCACCAAGAGACACGGTTGGAAACCGAGATAAGAGCGTACTTTGGCGAGGCGCATGAGGCAGTTCTTTCCCAGTTGAGCCAACGGACGTGTTGAACGGTATGCCTCCTGGAAGCGTGCAATACAAGCTGGTCGGGTTTTCCCCTGAACTTGACTGGCGGCCGCTGCTCTTCGTGAAGCCTATTCCTCAGCACAGGGTATGCGGCGCCTGTGGTCTGGTGGGCAGGAGTACGGCAATCCTTCCATGCATGCACGTGCTATGCAAGTCTTGCTACGAGCAGTGCGCCCAGGACGGCTCACACATCTGCCCGCTCGACGGCTGCGAGTTCCTGGACGAGGACGTTGAGCGCAGGAAGTGCCCCGCAGAGGAGGTGCTTCGACGAGAGGTACGTGATTAGGAAAAGAAACTATAGACGACTGAAGGTTTAGGTTTAGAAGCGAAAGCTTCACTATGGAACCTCGGGCTTCAATCGCGGACCGAACAAATTTGTCCTCCAGCTGAGTTAGAAGTCAAACAATGAGAGAAAAAAAACTGAATCAGTATCTATGATTGGGAGTCGAGTCCGCGGCTGCGGAGACAGATCTCGTTTAAGGGACGCCGAGCAAGACCACTAGGCTATCGTCACATTTTTTTTATTGCATAGAAATAGTGCCTAAACTAAAATCTAAGCATCCTTACGCCACAAAACACCAGGCCAACATACCCCTGCATGACCCATCTTCCAAAACATCAAAAGTCTGGGCGGCACACACATGCATCCAGATAGGTGAACCAGCTAGACGGCTCTTGCAGGGCAGCATATACTGCCCACGCAAAACCGCATTGTTTACGAAATACAGATTTCGACGACCGTGGTGATTCGGCGTGGCGGTCCATCATGTGGCTTTTCCATAGACTAAAGTGTCCGAGCAACATAAATAGATCATATGGCACAACACAGGTTTTCTCCACAGGCAAAAAAAGGATACTGTACGGTGTGATCTCAGTGACCTTCTTAATTTTTCGTTGTAATATGTCCCAGAAGAACAAACCATGCATAGATCAAAACAATGGTCAGTTGTCTTTGGTATACTGCACAGACGGCTATTCACCATCCATGGCGCAAACATCTCCTTATCATGAAGCAATGCCTTCACAAGCAGCGTAAATGTTTAAAGAATGTTTTCTCGGCGGAAGAAGTGCACATTCGCCTAACACGTTTTAAAACACTGGTGTTAAGGAACTCCAGAAAAGGTTTCTGATACAACGGTAATGGAAACAAATACTCTGTAAGTGTCTGCGTCATCTGCCTTCTGGAGAAGCTATACAGGCAGCTCAAAGAAAAGCACACAGTGAGGAAATTGGAAGTGTCAGCAACTTCCTTAAGGAATCCCCATAAAGGCCCCTCACGAGTGTGCCCAGTCGGTGCGAATAGGAAAGGCAAATGAGCACTGAGACGCCTAATAAGCACAGCTACTAAAAAAGGGTGGTTTGCTGATTTGAAATAGAAAAAAAAAAACGCGACACAAGCTGATGCACAAATAAGTGAACAAGGCCTATTCCACCAGACTCTAGAGCAATAAATAGGTTATCGCCACGCATGGGTTCCCGGTGGGAACGCCATACAGAGGCAGCAGATATTTTGTGCATCACCTGCACTTTCTTCCTCGCACAGTGGAGAACCTGCAGCACATAGGCAAGTTTTTCTAATAAAAAAAATTGCAGACTTGAGCCCGAGCAAACACTGACAGTTTCTTACCCAACCAAGCCCCGGTTCGTCGCCTCATGGAGATTATCTGTGAATCCGAGTAGGCTCCACTGTTGCGAATTTGGTGACGAGCGAAGTGCCCCGCAGTCACAGCTTATGCCACCGTAATAATTTGGCGCTGTACCCCGAATGGCCCAACCAAAACCCCTTCGATTTATCTAAATTAAGAGCTGCACCTGTTTCCTCGGAAACCTGTTCAGTAAAAAGTGATGCCTCCAGCACACTCGTTTTGCCAAAAAAAGGAGAGCGACATCACCTGCAGAGGCTGATATCTTAATTTCACATTGCGCCAGGGAGAAACCACGGATAGTTGCGCTGTTAATAATACTGAGGCAAAGGGGTTCAAGATATAGGGCAACCAAGAAAGGCGATAATGGGGAGCTTTGGGGAACAGATAATTTCAATGGAATAGGTTTGGTTAGTTTGCGTTATCAGAGGCCACAGCATCCAAACCAATATTCATATTGCACGTTCAGTGTTGAAGTCAGTATCAGATGAGACCGGATAAGTAGCTCTAATTCAGATTGACCTTGCCAAGGCCTTTGATAATGTTCGTCACGATTTCTTGTTTCCGGTCTTAGAACATGCAAATATTGGAGACGTATTGCTTAGGGGCATAAGACTGTGTTGTAAGGAGTCCTATACAAGGCTAATTGTTAAGCAAGAGGTAACCAAACTAGGCTATCGTCACAGCCAATGAGCCTCGTGTTAAACCGCAACACACCCTCGCGCTGTGCATTAGAGAGCGTCGTCTTCATCAACTTCCATCTGTTCCGTCCCGCGGCACTGCCTGCCCACCGTCGTCTTCTAGGTAGCACAGATTCGTACTTTGGCTCCAATCAGAACGTGGTTTCTCTGTAGTTTTTTTATTTGATTATGCGTTGGGTGTTTGAAGCTCGCTCACGTGCATTGAAGATGATGATGATGGATTTTAATGGCTCAAGGGCATCTGTCGCGAAGAAACGCCATGGCGCGAGGTATTTTCTTCTGCTCAAGGCGGGGTCAAAGGCCCATTACCCAGGCATTTCACCCTAAGTAAGCCCAGCACCAGATCAGGGGCAAGCTTGTACCCATTGTATCACTGGTGGGCACGCGGCGGAACTGGGGACCGAACCCCACACCTCCCACATGCGAGGCGGATGCTCAGACAACTAGGCCACTGCAGTGGTACCTCACTTGCATTGTAGCGTTATGTTGAGCGGAGTACACTAGTAACTGCGCTCACCAGGTGCTATATTGAAACGAATGCTTCACTACGGGAGCTCGTGCTTCGATCGCCGGGTGCCTAGTTTTCACCTTCAAATGACCCTGAGCTTCGAAAGCAAAGGAAAGGCGCGTAACTGGCCCCCTGGGACAGTGGACACCTCAGTCGGGCTTTAAGCTTCATGGCGTAGTGACAGACGTGCGCTGCATGCGTTGGCATTGACAACGTTGCTGCAGAAACGCGGCACTGACCGCCGTAATAGCTTGTGTGCAATCCGAGAGAGCCTCCGCTTTTCGTAGAGCAAAAGCTACCAAGAGCGCATGCGCGACGCAGCGTTAAAGTTTGTACTTTGACCATTTGGTCTTCAGAGGAGCTCAATAGCAACAATTAACATGAAGAAGAAAGGATGGAAACAACTTTTATTCGACAAAAAAAAAAAATTCTTCCAGGGTGGTCCTCTACTGATCCAGGAGTCCACGGGCTTGTGCTTCACGTGAAACCCAATCCACCAGCCATTGCTGGCCGGCGGGCTGGGCGGTCGGTATACATATGAGTGAAGCCAACAGCCACAGAAACCAAAGAACAGTGGGTATTTTTTCTATTTATTTTTTGGTGTGTTGATCAACGGAGAATATTGTTGAATGTATGCTATCGCTTAAATACAATTGATTATAAAATCAGAAGAAAAGAGAGATTTCTTCTGCTTTTTTAATCAGTTATCATTAAGCGACGAAATATTCAGTAATATTCTCCATTGATCAAAGCCACAAAATAAATATAAAAATATCCCCTGTGTTCCTTGGTTTCAGTGCCGATTGGCTTCTCTCACATGTATATACTTATATACATAATATGGGTTGCGAGAGCATGAAGTGCATCAATGCTTAAAAGAGTATTATACGCTTCGTTAAAGGAAACATTTATTTGATTCGACGTTCCGATCGGAGGACCGATCTTTTTAACATTTATTAGGTCGGCGTTTCGGCCAGAAGCTGGCCTTCGTCAGGACTGAGTATGAAGGTATTGCACATTGGTTTAAAAGGGGGGAAGCAAGAAAAAGGGGGCAGAGAAGGAAAAAAGGGGAGGGGGTTGAAGGCAGGGGAGAAAAATATGCACGAAAAAAGCCGTGGTGGCCAGGTTCAGCTGAAAAGCAGGGGGAAAAAAAGACGAAAGCCGGCATGTGCAGGCACGTATTTCGGCGTCACCTGAGGCGACGCAGGGTGGTTGTTGCTTCGAGGAAATAATGTTAATGGTATTTGGTGGGGGAGGTGTTGGCGCCGCGATGTGGGGGCGGAATTTCATCAGATCTCTGGTCTCTGAAGGGCGGACAGGATGCCTGGGTTTTCCCGGCCTGCAGTGTAATAAATTTAAAAATAAAGTATGAATTCCGTTGTTCCCGCTCACGGAAGCTGTGAAAACCGCTCTGTTGTAGCGTAACCCTCAGCTTGTCGAACTCGCAATTTATTTTGGCTAAGGTGCTTCGACAGAGCGAGGTCAGGAAGGGATTTCGCGTGAGCACGATGGTTATTAAATTTAATTCGGAATGAATTTTCGGTTTGATCAATGTATTGCATTTGACACCTGCCACACTCGAGCATGTACACAACGTTGCTGGTGTCACAATTCAAATTTCCACGAATGGAGTGTTTGAAGTCGGAATGTGTGCTTTGAGCTAGCGTTGTTGTCTGCATGTGCTTGCAAACTTGACACCGATTCTTTTGACACCGGAACTTGACACCGGAAGTCGTTCGTACCTGGGGGCCACACAAGGCCCACCTGCCCTAAATCCCGTCAATCTATGGCAATAAAGTTGTTTCTCTCTCTCTGAACCAAATTCAGATCCAACTACACTCACCCTACCACTATAGCGGATCAAGGTTACACTACCAGGTCACAACACCTCATCTGCCAACTCAAAGATACCGAACAGCACGTTCAGCTCTCAGAGGCGAACCCGGCGGTGGACAACCACCTCCTTCACCTCTGGGACGCCCGGCACAACCTCGTCCGCCGATGGCGCCGGCAGAAACACAATCGGAAACTCAAAATCCGCATCGCGAAACTCACCCAACAAGCGGCCGAGTATGCGGCCCATCTCGCCGACTCGAACTGGGTAGGCCGATGCACCACAGCTGCTCGACAAATGCTGAACCGGAGAACATGGCGCCTTTTCCGCGCCCTCATTGATCCGACCCAAACCCACATCGAAACCAAAAAACATCCTCAAAGGGCAATTCACACCTTCAACGGAGATACAGCCAAGCTGGCTGACGCGCTCCGAGATTAATATCTGTACAGAGACCAGGATTCCCGCTGTCCCGCGTGCTCGTATGCAGGTTCTCAGAACGCACAGCGGGATCGAACGTTCCAGCTTCACGACCTCAAAGCGGTTTCAGGACAAAATGAAACGAGGGACGGCAGGGACAACGTGACGGTGAAATTCTCGCTACCCCCCCCCCCCCCCCCCCCCTCCACCGAACCAGCCTACAAGCGGCTGCTCGAATACTTCAATGCCACCTGGGCGAGAGGTAGCAACCAGGCAAAGTTCTTAATACCGGCAACATCCGGCTCTCAGTTCTTGTGTGGGGAAGTTGATGGAGACCACAGTCCGTGACAGACTGTCCACCTACCTAGAAACGCAACACGCCTTTGCAGACACCATGTACGGGCTCCGCCTACTCCGGTCCGCACGAGATGTGCTGCAGCTTCTAAAGAGATCCTTGATCCTGTCGGACACCGTAGCGACTACAAGGTGGTACTCGCACTGGACTTGCGGAGTGCGTTCGTCAGTGTGACGCACGATATCACTCTCTCCCACCTGTCCCAAGTGGACAGTGGGTACAACACATTCCAATACATTAAGCAATCCCTCACAGATCGGCAATCATATATCCGACTCCAAGACACTGAACATGGCCCGTACCAACTTGACACGCGAGGGACTCCACAAGGAGCAGTCCTTTCGCCTCTTCTCTTCAATCGGCTATGATGAAGCTTCTTCTGCTGGGGGAGGTCCCCAGTGTGCAGCATGCTCTGTACGCGGATGATATCACCCTCTGGGCAACACGCGAATCGGTTGGAGAAATAGAGGCCAACCTGCAGCAAGCGGTGGCCATTGTGGACGATTATGCACGCCGGTGCGGCCTTGAGTGCTCCCCGAGCAAATCGGAATTCGTGCACATACGCGCCAATCCAAAGTACAAAAGTACAAAGTACAAAAAATAAAAAAAGTAAAAAAAACACGAGGAAATCGAAGTGGACTTTACATACATAGGAGCCGCAAGATTGACACCACGCTGAAAAAAGCTCCGCAAGGGGGGGGGGGGGACTAGGTAATAGGTGGGCCGTATGGTCCGCCGGGTATCAGACAAACAGGGGGGCGGTTGTGATGAAAAGACACCCTGCGGCTGGCCAATGCATTCGTAACCTGCCGAACCCTGTATTCGGCACCGTACCTCCACCTGCGCAAATGCGTTGAGAACGCTCTCGAAGTGATTCTCCGCAAAATCTACAAGAGAGCCCTCGACCTCCCCATTGCTATATCCAACCAACGCCTCGGTCTGGGTATGACGAATGCTTTTGGGGAGCTGCGCGAGGCTCATCTCAAAAACCAATAATTGCGGTTAAGCAAAATACCTGTGGGTATCCGCCTTCTGACCCGCCTTCTCATCACAACCCAACAGGAGAAGTGGGTATCCCTCTCCGAGGCCTGGCACTTCGCCCTGTAGGTTCGTCCCCTCTCGAATAACATGACAAAGGATGACCATGATGGCCGCGACCTCGCGCGAACGGATGCCATTTCCGAGCAGTACGGTGCTCGATCAGGGGTATTTTACACGGACGCGGCCGGTCCACACCATGGGGGTTGGTACACGGTGGCGGTCGTCCACCAAAACACCTCAGTTCTGGGCCTCACCTTCCGTGCCCCTAACATTACATTCGCGGAGGAAGTTGTTATCGCACTTGCAGCCGCGGATCCAGCGTCCCGAGTCATCATCACCGACTCAAGGGGAGCTGCCGCAATTTTGAACAGAGACAAATTCAGATCGTGCCTTGCAAATTTTACATAGACGAGAGTACCGGGGTTTCTCAGCCCAGCGCACTATCATCTGGGCCCCAGCACATGTGGGGATAGAGAGAAATAAAGTAGCGGACGACATCGCCCGCGCGCTTAACCGCCGGGCATTGTCTCTTCCGCTGCCTGATTCGGCTCCTGATTGGAATCCGGCTAATACTTTTCGGGAGATCTCTCCCCTGTATCAAACCTCTCACGGCCGATACTCACCCCCCTGTAAAGGCCTCAAGAAGGCGGAGGAGAGCTGGCTTCTCCGCCTCTACACCAAAGCGATGCTGTGCCCGGCAGTGCTTAAACATTTTAGTTCGGCCTTTTCGGGCGAGTGTCCACACTGTGGGGAGGTGTTTGCGGAGACGTATCACATGGTGTGGGCATGATCTGCCACTCCTGCTCCCCCCCCCCCCCCCCCCCAGCCGAGAGGACTGGGAGGCTGCCCTGATCAGCTCCTCAACTCTCCAGTACCAACGAGCCCTGATGAAAAGAGTCCAGGCCGCCACTGAGGCCACAGGGGTACCGGACTAGGAATCCCTCCCAGTGACTGTGAGGGCCGGTCCCTTCAGGCCCGGTTCAAGCAATACATCTTTTGTAAATAGTAGAAATAAGTGTTTTACACCACCACCTTAACCACTTAACCACCGCGGCGGAATGTGATCAACAGCCGCATGCAAAAGCCATTGAACCACCACGGCGGGTGCAACTAATAAATGATATTTTCCTCTATTTAGAATTAGATCGAATCCATGGACTACTAAAGATGGTTCCGTATTACACCAAGAAAGGACTGTTCTTACGCTTCTGCGTGACGCTGTAAGCGTGCAGTTTGTACAGTCTCATTTAAAATAATGACGAGCTTAAAGTTCTGGGTATGAAGGAAGCACAGAAGTCATTAAAATGGTTGTTATGTTTACTTTTGGAAGCTTTGCGTGCCGGGTTCCAAGGAAGCGGTGATAGGGCGGTGCGAAGGCAGCCAGCCACCAATCAAGAATCTTCTGCACTTCCAGAAGAACGACGATATTAACTTCATCATCATCATCATCAGCAGCAGCATGAATACGCTCACTGCAAGGCATAGGCCTCTCCCATGTCTCTCCAATTAACCGAGCGTGCTGATGCCGAGGCTCGGCTAGCACATGATGATGGTGCTTTCATTGAAATGGCCTTTTCCAGATCTCTTGCTGGCGCATTTAATGCAAGCCGCGATGCAGTTGCACTGGAACGATTCAAGCCATCAACAGGACCGCATATCTAAGCTTGACGCCGGCTCACGATTTCATCTGCCATTAGGGTAATGCGACGTCAAGGGAGTTTACTCCACCGGTTACGGCTTGGCGTTGCCTACACCAAACACTACTTTCACAAGATCGGAATAGAAACCAACCCAAACTGCGTACAGTGCCACACTCAGAGACTATAGGACGCCTTCTTTGCGAGTGCCCGAACGACACTGGTGAGAGGTGAACATTGTAAGCGACTGTGAGACAACTGGACTCTCGCCCTATCTCTGAAGAAACTCTCATAGGCGCCAAGGCGAAACGTGCTGATTGGTGGCGTGTGACGAAGGCCGTGCTCAAATTTTTGTGTGAAATAGCCCTGGATAGCCGTCTGTGACCGCCTGTGCACTGTATACTTGCTTGATACACAGTTTACATGGTTAACATTTGTGTTTTCATGGAGCCCCTACTCCAATATGTGTTAATGACGTGTCGGTGTGTGCGTTCAAGACATGAGTTTCACGTGCATCTACTCATCACGATGACAGTGCCAGCCAGTGTGTGTGTGTGTGTGTGTGTGTGTGTGTGTGCGTGCGTGCGTGCGTGTGCGTGTGCGTGTGCGTGCGTGCTTGCGTGTGCGTGTGTGTGTGTGCGCGCCTGTGTGTGCGCGTGCGTGTGAGTGTGTGTGTGTGCGCGCCTGTGTGTGCGCGTGCGTGTGAGTGTGTGTTTGTAATACAGTAATACAGTAGTATACATGGATGATCACGTCGTATGCGCACGCAACCGGTAACAAATTTAAATCAAGTTATTTTCTCCTGCTGTGTAAGTCTCAACAGCCAAACAAGCTGGGAAGCGCACTTTACCCCCTAGTTGTTTTCGCTGTCGCTTGGGGAGCGGCCACCATCACCAACTTCTTTCCTTCAAGCTGGACTACGTGCTATATATAGACTGCTATATATACGTGCTATATATATAGACGAGAATATATACACTGTCCAGACTTTTGTATATAAAACTTATAAGCTTTCTATAGACAAATCATATAGACTACTCTATGCACAACACAAAAAATTCAGGGGGGCACTTTGTTGACCTAAAGTGCGGTGAGGCGAAAGCCTTAGGCGCGGTGTTGCTGCTTGGGTCACTGATGTGTGGTTAAGATGTTAAGCTTCGCCTCTAAGATTAGAACGCGACAGCGCCCTGCAACGCTGCCAGGGATTCCATAGAACGCCATCGCCCGTTCAGTTCTACGCCTTGCTCGTCGGTAAATTGGTTTTTGAGGAAAGGAAATGTATCTGTCCCGCATACCTCGGTGGACACCTGAACCTCGCGGTAACGGGAAGGGAGGAATATGGGAGTGAACGAAGACAGTGTATTCACTAGACGCGCCTTTGTTCATTCCAAACCATCGAGCAGGCATGGCGGAGTGCGAAGAAAAATATCGTTCTGGTCGCGAAGCAAGTTCGTTTATGTCGATTGCTACCAGGAGTTGTAGTATACTCGGTTGAAAACTTGCGTGGTACCCTGAGAGGTTATCTGAGTGAAGTTGTGCTTGCGTACAGAATGTTACAAGTGCGATTTTCAATGCACTACCTCTCCAATGTCACTAGAAAAAATCTGTATAAAAATTTAATTGAATCAATGCTTCCTGTACCCATTTACCGATTGTCAAACTGCGGAGGCCCAGGAGCAGATGTGCTCAAAAGGGTTAAAAGAATGCCAGTTTACCCGTATTTGAAAACTTTCTTCTTCAAACTTCACACCGGAACACTGTCGGTCAAAACATGGATGCATGATAAAGGACTCTTTGTCCCTTGGTCAACAGATTTGTTTCTATGTAAAAAACCTGAAACAATAGATCACGTGTTTTTAGATTGTTGGGATGCGTTTTTTTTCTGGGATGTGCTTCAAAGAGCATTAAAGAAAGATTTACCGCTACACCCACATGGCATCAGGTTCTTACCGGTAGGAAAACAGGACATCCCTTATGACACTATTATGCTCCTTGGCCTCCATAGTTTATGGAAAACAAGGACACAATTCAACAATGCAGAAGTAGTTGTGAGATCTCCACGCGAGCATTTCATTGAAGGTGTCATACGTCTGAGGGAAGTGTATCAGGCACTGCCTGATCAGCCAACTTGGTTAAATGTGTTGGATGACTTGATTGAACTGAAAAAATTTTAACCTGCCGTGTCAGTGCAAGTGTTGTTGACATGTTTTACTTCTTTGTACCCGTTGTGAAAATGCAATAAAGAAAAAAAGCTGGCTTGGCGGAGTGGTTAGCATGCTCGTCTCGCACTCTGGAGACCGGGGTTCGATTCCCGAAGTCGACCAATTTCCTACTCGGTTTTGTTTATTTATATGGCCTGAGTAGAAAGGTTAATTAGGCTATTTCGGTAATTAAGCAATTAACTGAACTCATTCCCACTTACCTGGAGCATCAGTATACGATCCCTTTAATTCTTTGCATGGTTACTAGCCACAGTACAATTGGCCCCGTTTGAAATTCGCGCACTTTGACGTCATGAGCGTTTGGACCAATTGAAAAGCGTGACATTTCTGTCGACAACTACTGCTTACAACGATGAGGCAATAAAGGCTTCCGCCTTAATACATATTATATAGAGAGTCTATAGACAATCTATAGAATATGTCCATGCACTTTTATTTGGTTTTCGTCCAAAGACAGTCTATAAACTACGAATAGACAAAAAGAAATATGAATAGGAAAGCAATATAGAGTGTATAAGAAGTATATAGACAGTCTATAGACCACTCTTAACATTGGTTTCGATGTTTGATGCGCCGTGCTGCTCGCATGCTTATCTTAGGCCCTAGCGACAGGTCACCATGTCACCTTCGGTCACCATGGAAACCATGTCACCCTCGAGTGAAGACACATAAAGTAGCCTATCATGGTCGAGCCATTTTCTTCTCGGGCGTGGAAGCCGGGTAGTGGTATCTATCTAGAAGCCGCATCTTATCTCGTGACTTACCCGGCTACAATGCACTACTAGAACTCCTAAAATACTGTCACTGCTCATTTTGAAGCAAAAAAACAACCAAAGTTCCCACTAAAGTTAAATCGCCGTTATAATATATTTTTAACCATACCCAAACGGTTTGCGCAGCAACCACTACAGTTAGTAAACAAAGTATTTTTTCACTGCAGAAACGTGCATTACGGTCTTTTTGCAATCTTGATTTTTGGGCCCACACAGCTCATTTTTTTTAAAAAATACGACATGGTCAGAATTTCTGAATTATACAATGTTAAACTGAGGTAAAGAGTCGCCCTTTGCACTGGATGACAATTACGACACACAGCGCAAATGGTTCGACGATTGCCGTAAATTAGAGGCGTCGGAAAACGAGTCCTCCATATTTTCTCCGGCCTTAGACCGAATCCTGTTCACATCACTGGTGGAGTATTCGCTGCACGATTTCATTTATATTGAAAACTGAGCCTTCCAGGGCGTTGGTTCGAGTTCCTGTTTCGGAACTTCCTTTGGGCGTCAACTTCTTCGCTGGTTGACGACGATGTTCGCTTGTGTTACCCGAGGATGGATGCTAAAAACATTGTGTGCTTATTAAACCTACAGGTGTCGAATGAATCGTTGTGAACGAAACATCCCAACCGGCAGACACCGCAGAACCGATTATTTGAGCCCTGCGCGCCGCTCCGTGCGATAACCGAGAGGTAGCAGATAACACGCGATTGTCTCTTTGGCAACCACGGAAGAGAAGGACAGATAAGAGCGCACCTAGACGGGGTGTAAGGTGCAGTTCCTTCAGGCCTAACAGCAGAAGACACTTCGATATGCCTCCTGGAAGTCAGCAGTATACGCTGGTCGGATTCTCCGACGAACTGGACTGGAGGCCCCTGAGGTTCGTTAAGCCTCTTCCCCCCAACAGGGTATGCAGCGCCTGCGGACTTGTCCGGCCGAAGACTGCTTTGCTTCCGTGTGCCCACACACTATGCGCACGCTGCTCCGAGCAATGCTCGCAGGAAGGCTTGCACATCTGCCCGCTCGACGGTTACGAGTGCCAAGACGAACTTGTCGACTGGAGGGAGTCGGCTTCCGAGGAACTGCTTCGAAGACAGGTAAACGGAAACAAAAAGACGCTGCTGATCTTCAGTTGTACCAAGGATGTTTTTCGGGTCTAACGACCTCGGCTACGGGGTAATCGGGACCTAAAGCCTTATCTACATAGCCGTTCAAAGAGAGTATTGATAACGAGAGCGTGAGACATCCGGCTAACAACTGCGGCTGTGTGGGCGCTCCCCTTACTGCGCTGGGTGGGTTGGATAAACAACTATCTCTTGCACTATCCGCAATTAGATTGTCATCTGCGAAGCCGGCAGTTACGGCACCGCTATGCTTCTGAGGCTCTTTGTAAATGAAACTCCGCTGTCCTGATCGTTTTGTTACATTGCCAGTCTTGCTTCCCTTTTAGTGTTCTGTTTCCTCGATGTGTTTAGGTTTTCGAAATACCTTTGCTACTGCTTGTTTGACGTTTTCCTAAAACTTCACCTGTAGTCAACAGGAAAAGTAAATGAAAAATGAAAAGTTGAATTCTATGTGGTTATTTGGCGTTTTCTGCCGAAAGCATGTCGCTGCAGTGTAATAAATACCAGGCACAGAAAAGAAGCCCTGTGGGAGAAATGTACCCGCTTTCGTACGATTAATTATTAAGTTGCATTTATATATTTCTTCAGTTTGGTTTTTAATTTTTATAAATACGATACATGCCATCTCTCTTTCTGCGTTAAAAGCGAAATCTACGTGTTTGAACTTTTCTCCGCAATTTTCAGCGGAAAGCGACAAGATTCATTTCCAACAAGCATGCCGTCGTTACTATTTTTTTCCCACCGCGGCGGCCCTGTTTCGAAATGCGCATGGTTTAGTAATGAAACTGGCCCTAGCAAAACCACCAGAACTGCAATCAAGGTCTCCATAATCAGCGACCTGTTTGGCGGTCAATGCACAGCTGCAGGTGCTCCAGGATCAAGGGAACATGTGAGCGGTGCGCTAATTGCATCTTGGCGCACTCTAGCGTCGAATTAGTTTACTGGTTTACTGGGGTTTAACCTCCCAGAGCGACTCAGGCTATGAGGGACGCCGTAGTGAAAGGCTCCGGAAATTTCAACCACCCGGAGTTCTTTAACGAGCACTGACATCGCACAGTACACGGGCCTCTAGAATTTCGCCTGCATCGAAATTCGACCGCCGATTCCGGGATCGAAACCGCGTTTTCCAGATCATCAGCCGAGCGCCATAACCGCTTCCTTATAAAAATTACCTGTCTGTAGACCTTATAAAAATGGTCTACAGACAGTCTATATACTTCTTATAGACTCTATTGCCTTCCTATAGATATTTCTTTTTTTCTATTCATAGTCTATAGACTATCTATAGACAAAAGTCTCTGAAAGTGTATGGCCATAAACTTATAGATGATCTATAGACTATCTATAACATTTGTTTTGCCTGTAGACAGTTCTTTAGGATTTGTCTATAGAGAGGCTATAGACTTTATAGACAGAAGTCTATGGACAGTTTATATACTGTGTAAAAAAAATTGGTAACGGCTGAGCCACAGCGGCGGTCCTCTAGCGTCAGAGCAAGCAGCTAATCAATGCATTACTGTTTACGTTCGCCTCATCGCTGACACGGATTTATTAGCACTGTTTCTTTGGTCTGATCCAAATCAACGAAGAAGCATAGATTCCCCACCAAGGACACACTACAACGAACGGAATCTGTCTACTGCCAGAACGTCGCGCTAAGTCACCCTGCATCCGCAGAACATCAGCGATGCCAGGTTAGGGGCTTCACGACATCATGAAAGCAGTCCGACGCCCTTTTACTCGACTGCTTCCTTTTAAGGGAATTTGTCGTTTCCTCTTGAGTTTCTATCCGGAAATAACAGGGCGAGTCATGTGCGCGATGAGATCACCTCCAGGCGGAGCGGTAAAGACGCCCCTTATGCGTGCAGTTGTTCTCAAGGTTATCGCACTCTTGTCGCAGCAGATAACGCGAGCCGTGTGCTTAGCAGACAAACTCTTTCGCCAAGATAAAGGCGAACAATCTATTCCTGCAGGAAGCGTCAAAAGGGCTCCTGGAGCGCACAGCTATAGAAAGCAGCACTGCTTCGCCGGGGCCAGTGATAAGGCGAACGTGAAAGATAACGCCCGGGCCTGTAGGATGTAGTGCTTGAGTCTTCGCTGTGTGCAGCCAACTGCATACGCTGCTATAGAAAGTGCGGCGATGCAATTTTAAGGTTAAAGCCTTTAATGACTCATACTGTCGTCCGTTAACAAAGCGTGTCACACGCGTTGAACTAGGAAACTAAAAAAAAGATAGAAGAAAACCAATGGCTGCTTCGGATAGAGGTGGAAAAAACGAACCTAGAAGCCAAGTTTGATGTCTGTAGATTAATTAGTTAATTGTAGAAAAAAAATGTCGAAATGGCGTCGAAATAGCGCGGACGTCGATATAGCCGCGGGAACAGTGTGATGTCACATCCATCGGAAGTTGTCACGGCATAGCTAAAATTGTCACAGAATGGTCGAAAAAACGTCGGATTTGTGTGAAATGAGATTTAAAAAATGTGCAATTAAGCGTAATTAACACTTAATGTCCCCCAAAAGATGTATAATTTGGGTATCGATATAGCCAGGGGAAAGGTGTGACGTCACATCCACCGGAAGTCGCCACAGCATAGTGTCCTCGGCTTCCGCCTCTTAACACTTTAGTTGCCAAAGTGTCCTCGCAATTTTTACACCACTAGCGCGCTTCGTTTACTTATAAAACGGGTGCAATGTGCTACCCAATGCCCCCCTCTTTAAATAACAAACATCTCTGTGTCTGACCAAAGGAGGAAGGTGGGAGTGAAAGAGAGAAAGAGGTACCTTAATGGAGGTCTCCGGAATAATTTCGACCACCTGGGGATCTTTAAGGTGCACTGACATCGCACAGTACACAGGCCTCTAGAATTTCGCCTCCACCGAAATTCGGCCGCCGCGGCCGGGATCGACCCCTGGCCGAGCGCGCTAACCACTAAACAATTTCGACATTTTGTGTCCGTGACGCTAAGTGCCAGTTAATGCAGCGAATAACAAATTGACTAAGCGCTTTGTTAAGCGAATTTTTTTAGGTATATTAGATGTCACCCAAGTGAGTGTGCAGATTACCTCCCCCCCCCCCCCCCCTTCCCAAGCGCGCGGGCTCAAGTAGAAGCTGGCCAGTGCATACCTTGCAGTGGACTTCAAGTGGTCCCAAATATGGCTGTTAAAAATACCACGTGTGCTCCAACATCGTTTCTCGTTGTTCGATTTAAACTATTTCACATGACAGAGAAAAACGAATACCTGTCTCGCCCCGCATATTTTTCCCACTATCAGACTCGCAAGGTGTTCCCTTCTTTTCCGGGACAAGATCCCTTATTAATCGTGTTGCACATAAATCTTGTCTTCTTGCGGGGACAAAGCATCACTTGAACATCGTATTCCAGCATTCCTTTTTATCCCGTGCTAAAAACAACGCCGCTTACTGCAGGTTACATTTTGTCTCTGATTTGGTAGCCCCTGAAGATGGACAAAATAAGCCAACGACATTTGCATTTCGAGACATTAATACGGTGACTATTTTGCGTTTTGCAGGTCAAGTGCTGGAACGAAGAAAGCGGGTGCCAGTACGTTGCGACGGCTTCAGGGATCGTCCAGCATTTCCAGCGCGATTGCAGACACCATCCCGTCTGCTGTCCCAAGTGCTCTGCCACCGTCGCCTGCTCCAATGTGATCGCTCACCTCACCTCGGGCCTGTGCAATCCGGCGCAGCTTCTCAGATCTCAAGTCGCAGGTCGATCGGGCCACAACGACGTGGCTACGTTGGCTGCGTCCTTCAGGGGCGCGCTGGAAGAACACGCGGGCGAAATCAGAGAATTCCTGGGCCGAGTAGTTGACGATATCAGCGCGCACGGCGACCGCCTCAACGAAATCTCCCACGCCATAAACTCTTTGAGAGAAGCTCAAGTGACCGTGGGTGAAAGTCAACATCAGGACAGCTTGACACAAATCCAGGGTGAAATCCACGCGTCTAAGGAGGAACTCAAACAATTCTTGACTGAAACGATCGGTACGCCTAATATTTCGGGAAGCATTGGCAGACTGGAGAAAACACTCAAGGATGAATTGACAAGCTTAAACAGTCAAACCAAAGGCTGCTTTTCACAGATTGTAACTGCCGTAGAAACACTCAGGGCTGCGTCGAATGAAAACAGTCAGGCGGCAGTGGACCACATCAAAACCTTTCTGCGACACACAAAACTAGGCTTTTCCCACTGCAGGTTTCTTGTAAAAGATGTGAAATCCCTTCAAGCGACCGCAATGGAGGAAGGCTCGGATCTCTATAAGAGCGAGATGGTGTACTTGCGGGGTTACTTTATGTCTCCTGGCATTTATCTGAAAAAGAATGGCAAATCTGTGCTACTGCATGCATGGATGCGCTTGCACAAGAGTGATATGGACGACTTTGTTCACTGGCCATTCGAGCACATGGTCAGACTGAGCGTCCTACATCCCGGAGGAGGTGCAGATCGGGTGGTTGAAGAGTTACCTGCTCCTTCTTACGAAAGATTTCAAAGGCCAACAACAGCAAGCAACTTACCTGTTCACTTCCAGGCATCGCTTAATCTGAACAGCCTTATAAGCGATGGTTACGTAGAAGACGACCAGCTTCATGTAAAATACGAGCTGGTTCCATGATCCGCCCCGACTGAAGACATTTTGTAAGAGCCTAAAATCATTTTCTTTAGGTTAATGAATGTTGGTTTTAGGGCTGGTGGTGCCTATTTCAAGATCTGCGTGGCTTTGATCAAAGTTAAGTAGCATGAACAAGGCTCGTCATACAATTTAGTTATGACAGAGTTTTCTCGGTTCTCGGTAGTATATTCCCGGATTTTTGCGGCAAATGTCTAAATACCTGGAATGAAAGCGTTTTTTTAAAACTGAAATGTATTCTTCACCGCCGAGAACCGTCCAAGGTTCCCGGGCAACCATTAGCAGACAGCTAGAGCAAAGCAAGACGATAAGAAGCTTTAACTAAAAGTCTTAGATTTCTTCACAAAGCATTCTGAGCAAATTAAGCCGGATGTCTTCGAAAAGTAAATGACAGCGAAGCAAATTCGCGAACTTTACCTCCATCGGAATGTTTACCTTTCATGTGTTTGCCTTTTCCTTTGCAAGTGCTGTTTTTCATGAACATGTATGTATTCTATTTTCTTAATATTGTCTGCTTAACTTCTTTTGTTGGTATTGTGATGTGTTCGCAACTATAGGTAGAGTTATTGTAGACACATTTTGAAATCATATGCTGTTTATTTAATAATTAATGGCCCTTCTACTACTGTATAACTCATTGTTCTTCGCATTTCTTGATGTCAATTATTATGGACACTACCTGTTGCTGTAACCCTACTATTGCCTCGTAGAAGGGGTAATGTGCCTAGTCAAGCTATCGAGACAACTTTTAGCTCTTGACCCTTTCCCGGATCCATTAATTCTGGAAAAGTGAAGAATTGAATTGAATTGGAATGGTAGCAAGCCGAGAAATACTTTCCACGCTATTGCCCCTGGTGTGATTCGAACGCGCGTAAGGACAGAAAAAGGGACTTCCTTTTCCGATGCCTGATAACTCGGCCACCACCACCTTTCTTTCTTTTTAGCGCGAAAGCTGTACTGGCGTAGAAGGAGGCAAGGTCTCTGGGAGGCCACATTTGACCTCCAAGCGGAGGAGCGGTTGGGGGTGTGTCTGTCACGTGACTACCCACGTGTTTCGCCGCGGCTGCAACTACGACACCGCCGCTGCGCCGACCGTCGTCTTGGCAGCTGTGGTCACGTGACTAGCCACGTGACTCCGTTCGCTTGAAAAGGCGAAGGCGTCGCTCTCGCACGCGCGCCTGCCAGTTACTCGCTACGGACGAAGCGAATCGGTTGGAGCCGACTTCGCGCAGGCGTCGCGCCGAGTCTGATCATCCGGCTGGCATTGGCAACCGTGCGAAGAATTTCGCGAATAGAAGGGAGCTGAAACGTGTGAAGCTGGCGGCAGAGACCAACGAAGAGTGGGAGCATCGCGGCATAAAGAGTTTTCGCTTGTATATCCAGCACAGCTGAGTTAAGCATCAGCCAATTTTTTATTGCGAAAGCAATACTACTCGCACTTTCAAGCCTTCGCGTGACCCGGCCGCAGTTACGTTTGACCTTTAGCGGAGTGAATATTGGCGACCAACTAGCTCCTTCAGATAGCCCGGCTGCAGTTATGCCGCGCACCTGTGGCGCTACTGCCGCTGTGACGTCATACCAGCTGTAGATTATGGGCGACCAACTCGCTCCTTCAGAGAGCCCGGCTGCAGTTAGGGTGTGTGTTTGCCGCGCTGCGCACCTGTGGCGCTACTGCCGCTGTGACATCATACCAGCTGTAGATTATGTTTTCTTTCTCTCAGTCGCAACAACATAAAAACAAAACATAAAAAAATGACCGAAGACGCATTGAGTCGTCGTGCAGCGGCGGCCGGTAGCCACGCGTGACCAGTAGACGCGGAGCACTGCGCTCCTTCAGTTGGAGGCGCTGTGCTTTTACTTTCGCAACCTACCAGGCTTAACCAAAGCTAAGCCCCCGGCAATTTTTAGCAAGTTATATATTAGCATGAAATAAATGTGTTCAACAAATGCGCTAGTACTAACTGGTAGAATTTCGTGCTGCGCGTTCACTCTTCGTTTTCCTCATTTTAGCTTCATTTGTTCAGGGCTTCATGATTCCCCCGGCGCCATTGTCTTTGCCGCCGAGGCCTTTCCCTCGAGCAGGTTTAATCAAGAGATTAAATGTCTTAACTCCGTCGCCAATGGCAGCTTCATGAAGCTGCACCACGGACGTTCCCTGACAATGGATTTCAATGAACCGTATCCTACATTTTTTTCGAAAAAAAAGAACATCACTAGCGGGGAAGGCATTGAATTCTTTTTCAATCGCCCCCAGCGTAAATTGGAAAACGAGAAGAAATCCAGTTACTCATTAAAAACCTCCCGATCAAGATGAAGATCGAAGGCAATATCAAAGAGTGGTCGCCCAGGCCAAGCATGTCCATGTACGAGCAAGCGGACAAAAAAAAATAACTGGGGGAAAGTGCCCAGTCGGGGTTGCAATTGCACACGGAGCCCCTTCCCCTAATATAAATGGTCTATATACAGTCTATAGGCTTCTTGTAGACTCTATTGCCTTCCTATAGATATTTATTTTTGTCTATTGATAGTCTATAGACTGTCTATAGACAGAAGTCTACTGAAAGTGTGTAGCCCTATATCTGTAGATTGTCTGTAGACTGTCTGTAGCATTTGTATTGCCTATAGACTGTTCTCTAGGATTTGTCTATAAAGAATCTACAGACTTTGTAAGGACCGAGGCGTTGTTGGGTCGCTTCGGGTTCACTGTCGTCACTTCCGGTTTGGCGACACCACAGGGTATGTGCCGTCAAATGACTTGACACGTTTGTCATGACCACGCATCACGTTTCGTGCTTAGTCACACACCTTATCACATACACCGACCATGTGTCACAGGAGGCAACACTGACGCCGCAAAAGCAGCTTAACGGTTTTATTATGCTTCGCATAGCTCTTGGAATCGGGCAAGGTTTGACATACACCGCCAGACGGCTCCATGAACTCTTTATGTTGCCGCATAAAAAGAAACGGTATGCTATGGTATGAGGGGTTTAACATTGGTTGGTTTAAGCGATTTAACGTCTCAAATCGACTCAGGCTATGATGGACGCCGTAGTGGAGGGCTCTGGATAATTTCAACCGCCCGGGGTTTTTTAACGGGCACTGACATCGCACAGCACACGAGCCTCTAGCATTTCGCTTCCATCGAAATGCGACCGCCGCGGCCAGGATCGAACCCGCGTCTTTCGGGTCAGCAGCCCAGCACCATAACCACTGAGCCACCGTGGCGGCGTCTTTAACATTCGAAAGCTGCACATTTGCTCCGAGAGAGCCGTAGTGGAGGGCTCCTGATTAAATTAGGGCAACTGGGGCTTTGTAGGGGCACTGAAATCGCATAGTACGCGACCGTATACATTTAAACTCCATCGAAATGGCCAAAAACGTCATTCATTTCAAGCAGCCGAACGACATCACGGCAGGTGTCAAAAACTGGGAATGGCTTAGCTTGGCTATGCCAGGATATACGTAGCGAAAGACACAGCTGGCGAAGCCAGCGGAGGCCAGCACAACGACGAGGCAAGCGGTGTGACGTCATAGCAAACGGCGGCGGCTCCACGGCGAGGCGCGCGGTGTGACGTCATGCCAGATGGTGCGGCGAACGCGCGGCGTCTGCCAGCTGCGGCGGTTGCTAGGCAACAGCTCAAGGTTGGTCTCTGTGCCTCCTCGGAGCACCGCCACAGCGAAATCGCAAGTTCGTGGCCAATGTAGCTTTCGCTACAAAAATTTGAGGAAGAACTTTAACTCCACGTTAAGTCTATGACGCGATAGCGTAATGAGTTAATGCCAATATATCCAGAATTTCATTCTCTTCTTTACATTCATACATCCGTGGGTGTCGACTATCCTGCGATCGCACGTACTCCCAGCGGTGGGCCTTGTGCGGCGCAGGTTGCTCTTCCCGAGCGAAAAATCACTAACAGCCACCTGCCATCGTGTGCAGGTTGTGGTGACGCCGCTGTGTCACGTGACCTCGATGGCCCACCTGCCAGAGTCTTGCTCACGATTTTTCTCACAACGCCGAAGGCGGATTTGCAGTATAACGGGGCCTTGAACCTGTCGGGTTATAGCGAAGTTTTAACCACGCAATTTAAGCAGTTCAAGTGAAGTGAAAGTGTTTTATGGAGGCAAGTACAGATGCCTAGGAGGCAGACATAAAGGCTACCTTTATGCTATGTTCAATAGTTTAGTTTAGTGCGAATTATTACGTGACACTTTAGGTTGTAACGATTCGCCAATAATATGAATTGCGAAAGTTTGCGCGAATAAGGTAGAGATGGCCGCCAACTCCAATGCACCGCATCCTTCTAAATCGCGGAAATATTTAAAACTGGGAATCCTTTGAGTATATGCGATTGTGTTCAGGAAAGTAAAAACAGCGCTAAATTCTACACAAACCACACAGAAAGACGGACAGGACAGCGCCCGTCCTGTCCGTCTTTCTGTGTGGTTTGTGTAGAATTTAGCGCTGTTTTTACTTTCCTGAACACAATGTCACACCAACTAGCCCAGCAAAATGTACTGTTTTTGTGATTACCGATGCACACGATGAAAAAAAAAACTCAATGCCGTGTTCACTGAACTTCCTTTAATGGGTACAAGTACACAGCTACTAGCGTTGCCATTAAATACCTCTCGGCGCAAATACCGACAGAAGCAGAGAGACTGTCAACATTTTACTGTGGCTGGCTTCATACTGTACCTACAATCTAGAATTGCGCTTTGAAAACGGGCATGAAGTATTACGAAAGGAAACAGGATACAAAGCGGTATAGCACCGGCCGAACTGGTAATTCACAGATCAATTTGTAACGCCGCGTCACGCGCAGACCGAGATGGAGGAGATACGTCCGCGACTGTCGCCTTGACAACAAGCGGCGGGTTGCAAAGATAAGAGCGAGCCTTGCGAGGGGCCCGCTTGTCGTGGGATTCTTTCAGTTGCAGGTTGCCGCGAACGGTGCTTGGAAGCATGCAGTACACGCTGGTAGGATTTTCAGCGGAGCTCGACTGGAGGCCCCTGCGCTTTGTGAAGCCTCTTCCGCCGAACAGGGTGTGCGGTGGGTGCGGTTTGGTGCGCCCGAAATCCGCGTTACTCCTGTGCGGGCACACACTTTGCAACTGCTGCTACGAACAGTGTGCCAAAGAAAGCCTACACATCTGTCCTTTCGACGGCTACGAGTGCGAGGACGAGGACATCGAATGGAGGGAATTCTCAGTCGAGGAGCTGCTCAAAAGACAGGTAAGCAAGGGCGGAAGTGGGCGTTTTTGTATTGATATTACACCGTTACATGGATACCCTTACTACGTGCGGAGTAGACATCGTTGGTATCGTAGCATATCGAAAATGAAGTGCCTATGCCGTGGGGGCCTTACTTCTCACATTTAGATTACATGCAAGGGTATCGAGGTGTCTCTCAGCGGCACGGGCAACTCGTTTTCTCATAGAGGAAAAGATTGCTCAAAACTGACTGCATGGTAGAGAACGCTTGCAATGCACAATAAAAATATCACAGAAACAAGGAATTAGTAATGTGAATAGGACGTTAACAGAATGGAAGCGGGCGGAGTGGGTGAGGGAACAAACGCGAGTTACTGACATCCTAGTTGAAACCAAGAGGAAGAAATGGGCTTGGGCAGAGCATGTAATGCAAAGGCAAAATAACCGATGGTCCTTAAGGGTCACGGAGTGGATTCCAAGAGAAGGCAAGCGTAGCAGGGGGCGGCAGAGAGTTAGGTGGGCGGATGAGATTAAGAAGTTTGCGGGGATACGGTGGCCGCAACTGGCGAAGGACAGGGTTAATTGGGGAGACATGGCCTGCAGTGGGCGTAGTCAGGCTGACGATGATGATGATGAATGTGAGCAGCCAGTGCCGGGAAAGAGGGCAGGCTATTTCAGTTTAAAACAAGTCAACCACTGCTATGCAAAGGCAACTCCGTAGAGGTTTTACCGAGAAAATATTCTGTCATTGATCGCGTAATGTACTGTCGCGATCATAATATTGCGGGACGTGGGAAAGCGTTCTGCGCCACCTAACTGCGTTCTGCGCCACCTAACGGCTCATCGGCGCTATTTCGCCCCTTGCAGGCATCTCTGTGCCGTCACTCCTACCTTACGCGCGCCGTACGTAGCTAACAACCGGCGCCAGGCGCCGCATCGGTATCTGGCAAGCATCTCCCTAAGCCGCTGATAGGTGAAGCAGATCGCGGGTTGCCTTTCGCGGCGCAGCGACTCTTGGTAAAGAAGAGGGAGCGTACACTTATGTTTTCTGTTTATTATCGGCCTCCTCGCAGGCGTGACCACCAATTTTCAACGGTCAAGCGCTGAACGAACGGGCCACACGCCTCCGAATGCCGGGATGACCAACTGCTTATGAATGCGAGCAGCGTTGGTATACCAAGCCTTCCGCGAAAAATGCGATTACGTGAAACAGAAAGAGGAAAAATATAACAATATTCGGCAACAATTCCCTCAGGTGTGTCACGCGTGTCCTGCACTCTGCGAAGCTAATGCCCCGTGAACTTGGCCTCGGCGTTGCTTACTGGTTGTAGTTGATAAAGGGGGGGGGGGGGGGGGGGATGGAAGCTTCAGAAGTCACCGTTTTGGGGAAGTGTCACTCATAGTGTGAACGCAGCAAAACAAAGAACACGCCACTGCGGGCCCCTTCCCCTTTACGCAAGTGGCTGCTTCGCGAAAAGCGGCAACTATCTGTTTCGCCCTTCTCAGCGTCTGGAGCCAACGCTAGCCGGATATTTAAGCGGCACCTGGCGCCGGTTCCGATCTACGTCCGCCGTGCGAACCGTAGGAGTAAGGGTAAAGAGATGCTTGCGAGGAAAGAACGAGCGGGAGTGCGACGTTAGGTGGCGCGGAATGCAGTTTCGCCACGCTCATGGAGGAAGGAAAACTTCCTCCATGGCCACGCTTTCCCGCGTCCCGCAATATTGTGATCGCGACAGTACCTTGGCATGACAACAAAATCCCTGGTGAGGACGGGGGCTGGGAAGTCGTAACAACTATTGTCGTTTCACGTCTTTAAGAGCCGGAAATGGGTTCCCAGAGAGCAGTGATGTTTTGGCCTCAATACATTCTGTGTTGAGTGCCTGCTGCTTCGTGCTGACGTTTAATACGCTCTCGCACCAGCGCGGCCCTCCTAGCCCGAAACTCGCCCGAGACGGGACTTCTCGAAGTCGAAGGTTCGCCCTTTGCGCGCAGTCGCCGCTGTTGCCGCTGCGAGCACTTCGTCGTCCGCCGTTCCTCGGTCTGCTTGCGCCCCCTATCGGCGTCTCGCTCGGCGGCGGCGGTGAAAAACTTTTATCGATACGGAGGCCTAAAGTAAAGACAAAGTACAACTGGATCCTCCGCAAGTGCCCTCCGCAAGTACAAGTGTCCTCCGCATGGCTCATATATATGACAGCGGCATGCCATCTGCTGCGCCATGTTCGGTTTATTTTGTTTCTCAGGCCACGCGCCTTGGGAATATTAGTTGCACTCCCTGTTACTGAGCCCTACGTTTCCGAGGTGCAGCCCCTCGGGGGGTAGCGAAATCATAGAACCGATTGTATCGGCTAACGGTGTCGATGACCCTCGCGGCTGCGATAGCGAGCGCGAGGTGCGGAATCGCTGCGCGCATGAAGGTTTTCACGGCTAGTCCGCAGCTCGAGATTGAAAATTGATTGAAAATTAGTTTCCGAGGAAAGGAAATGGCGCAGTATCTGTCTCGCATATCTCGGTGGACACCTGAACCACGCCGTAAGGGAAGGGAGGAAGTTGGGAGTGAAAGAAAGAGAGAAAGAGATGCCGTAGTGGAGGTCTGCGGTATAATTTCGACCACCTGGGGATCTTTAACGTGGGATGGCAGCTCACGCGGCGTTATGGCCTTGCTCAGCTTGTGCCACCACGCAGGTCTGTGCGTGCTCCTCTTTGGGGCTTCTTTCGCGCCCTGTGCTGGCTTCGCGCACTACGAGACTACGAAAGTTACCTTCGCGATCAGCTCCGGCAGCGCTTGATCGCGGAGGCCACGCACCGAAGACTGTTATTGACGCATGCACCACTCTAGTGGCGGTGCATCTGCTAGGACCTTTGCTCAAATCGTTTCGATACCATCCTAAAGACAGGATTGCGCGCATATACCTGGTTTAACTAAGTTAATTTAATTTTATTTTTTGCGGTTACACTACCGCTTACCTTGCCCATTGTTTTTCGCTCATGCGCGCCTGTAAAAGTATTACATAGTACCCGAGTGCTTTTTATTTTTCATATGTCCCGCGCGCACAGTCGGCTGTCGCGTTACATTTTGCTCAATACGGCTCGTTCGATGTACTGAGCAGAGTCATGAAAAAAAAAAGCATTAACAGAAACATTAAAGTAACTCTTTCAAGTATGAATGAAAAATGGCAGTGCTTTTCAATTTCCATAAGACCGAAGCGAACGTTACTAGAACCTAGTCTAGTAACGTTGGCCGAAGCACTCTTTAGTAATGGCGATCAACCGCACACTGTTTTCTTTTTGAAAATGTTTGCGTTAAGCCAACATTTTCTATGCACTTAGCACATCGCGATAGCGGTTTGACATAGCATCCACTGCACCGGCACGTACCCGTTTCTTGTGAATGACGTGAAATTATCAGTGTGAGGTAAGGCGCCGGGGTACAGAAAACTGGTTATCTTCGCCAGGGTTTCCGAATATGAACGCTTTTTTTTTCGTTTCTGCATTAATGTTTGTTTACAAAGGAAACTGTCCAGGAGTAGTTCCATAAATGAAAGGTGTAATGATTTTTTGAGAATTCGAGGCTACTCTAGAATTCTAATCTATGAAGCTTTAGGTAAAGCATGCAAAATAGTTTTGCGCTAGCGTTCAAAATGGTGACGTAATCACCGATTAAAACTGCGACGATGTTGAGGTTTCCCCTCACTACGCTGGAGGAGTGCGGGAAAACTCGTGGTGACGTCATTGTTGCCGAAATTTCAGATGTCCGCTGCCTTCGTCTGCATGCGGCCGTGCGTCTTTCGGTGTCGCCAAACAACGCTTCGTAAGCTTCCCCTTCGACGCCATTCGTTTTCTTATTAAATAACCACTTCTTAACTGGAAGCTTATCCCCACCGTAAGTGACGTCATCATTGCGGCGTTCTTCCTGTCGCTTTGCACTGCACAAAAGCCCGAAAGCCGACCCCGCTTTAGTCGGCAATTACGTCAGCATTTGAAATGCTAGTGAAAAGATTTCGCATGCTTTACCTGCAAGTGCACACACTCGGCTCGTTTAAACTCGTAGGATTCTAAAACCTGTTCAGTTGCCTTTTAAAGCATAACTATGACTCTGCATATAAAGTGCTTTATGTTTTCAGGTGAAGTGTTGGAACCAAGAGAGTGGGTGCAAGCACGTGACGGCTGCTTCAGGGATCGCCCAGCATTTCCAGCGTGAATGCGGACACCACACCGTTCGATGTCCCAAGTGCTGTGCCACAATTCTGTGTAGCGGTGTAATCGCGCACCTGAGATCAGGATTCTGCGACTCGGTGACGGCTCTGGTACCAGATTCCGAACAAGAGACCAGATCGAAGAACGAACAGGCATTTCTAACAGTTTTCCGGGCAGGACTAGAAAAACAGGCGAGCGAGATGAAGGAATTCCTGGGTGAAATCGTCGGTGGCATCAGGGCACACGGCGATCGACTCAACGAAATCTCTCATGGCATAAACAGTTCAAAAGAAACCCTGAGACAAGAACTAGCGGATGGAACCAAGCAAAGCAATGAAAGTTTGGCCCAGGTCATGTGTGAAATCAACGCGTCCAACAAGCAAATCGAGTTCTTGTCCGCAAGCGTCGATGCAGCAAACCTTTCTGGAAGCGTTAGGAGACTGGAGAAGGCAATGAAAGATGAACTGGCTCTTTTGGCGAATGAAATGCGAGACCAATTTTTGAAGGTTGCAACCGCTGTCGAAACAGGCAACACTAGAGGGAACGAAAACGCTGAGGTGGCTATTGGTCACATCAAACTCATTTTGAGACATTCAGAATTGAGCATTTCACAGTGCGTGTTTTTTGTAAAAGATGTGACAACCCTTCAAAAGAAAGCTCTCGAGGATGGATACGCTGTGTACGAGCACGAGAAGGTGTATTTGCTTGGCTACTGCATAACACCTGGAGTCCAGCTGAGAAAAAACAGTGAAGAGGTGACACTTTCTCCGTGGACCCGCCTAAACAAGGGCGACATGGACGACATTGTTCAGTGGCCATTCGAGCACAAGATCAGGATGAGCGTGATGCATCCCAAACAAGGCGAAGAACGCATGTGCGAGGTGAAAACTACTCGCTGTCGTGCCAACTACAAAAGACCAACATCGTCAAGCAACCCACCCACTGGTTTCTCTCCGTCGCTTAATCTCAATGACCTCATTAACGACGGTTACGTGGAAGACGAGCAGCTTTGTGTAAAATGGAAGTTACTTCCATAAATGGTGCTTGACAGAAGAGAGGTTTGATGGGGCTAGAGCACAATTTGATCTGCATCAGTTGAATCAATGTTGGTGTGCATAGCGCTGCTATCCAAAAAGGCTTTCTTAGCAAAATCTGCATGAAAATTTATATTTTTGACAACTGTGTGCCGGTAATCTGAAGTTAAACAAGAGCTATTTCTACCCTTCTTGGCAACAATACACTATGTGGTAAAGAATAAAGGTGGTAAAGAACATGAGAGTATCCCTGTTTCATGCGGAGTAAAAGAATGCGCCATTCCTAAGCTCGCGTTGATTTCTCTACTGCGGAGGATTTTCTTCCCTTGCGGTGCAGATTATCTTCAAAACGCAATTCCAACCGTTTATTAAGTATGAAATACTTTTAGCTCCCGACGTTGGCTCGCCGCGCGTGCCCTTTGCGCCAGAACAGAGAACATGGCGGCTGATCTAAACGAACCTTGGCGAAGCTTTCGCCACCTGGTGCTGCGTGTTGCGCTTTCGTCGGAGCGGCACATGCGTCAATACCAGCATCTTTGGGGTCCCGTGGCAGGCGAAGCAATCGCTCGGCGCGGAGTAGCCAAAGTTTCGCCTTGCAACCCGCAAGGCGCAAGCGTAGCGTCGTTTGATAAGCTAGGCAACAGCGCCGCGTGAGTTGCCGGCATTACGTAATGCCCGCGAACTCTAGAACTGTAGTTTGGAACGCTATACCAGAACAAAAGTCCCGTGCCGCCATTTATCGGCACGGCTAGTAGCCAGCTGCAATTTGTTGTTTCGTAGCGAGAGCTACACTACGCCAGCTCTTCGAGCCTTCAGCGTGGCTCCCCTTGAGCTCCGTGGCGACGCCGTTGGTCACGTGGGTTGGTCACGTGGTGCGGAGCAGCTGCTGGTGGCGAGAAACCGAGCTCCAACAGCTGTGTGCATGCGCCATGTCGAGTGGAGGGGGGGGGGAGAGGGAATCACTCCAGTTCTCGCGTCGCCCCTGGTTTAACCAGAGCTAAACCAGCCAGTTTTTCTCGACGTGGTGGTCGCCGGAGGTGGTGACGGCGTCGTCCTGCGAATGTCCCACTGATCTGTGCAGCACGTGCTGGCACCTTGCCCTCTTCGGCACGTGGCAACCCTATTGAAAAAACTCTGCGTGAGTTTGCACGAGAACAGTGATTTTTGTACGATCACGTTCATTTTGCACACGAATGCGCAGAAATTGTGCGTTACCTGTACGCATTCTGTGCGTCCTGTGTGTACATATGCGCGTACTGTGAGCTGATAGACGTTCACGCACACTCTTTGCATGTAAAAAATCGTGGACTCTCGAGGAGAACTCTCTGTACGTGGACATCTGCGTGCTGAGAGGGGCTTGCGAAGCTGTGCGTGCTTATGTGCATACTGAGCAAGCTCAGTGAGGCTGCGTGTGGCCATGTGTGCGTTTGCTTGCTTAGTAGCAACTTGTCGAGACTGTAAAGGCCCATTTAGGGTGAAAGCAAACAAAGTTCGAGCATTCAGTTAATGATTACTTCTCAATAATGAGCAATAAGCTCACGTTTTGCTGTTTTATAATTTTCGTCTTGGCGTAAGTACCCATTAATCATTTTCAACTTCAGCAAACAAATAACCAAAAAATTATCTTTTAGTGCAAAATGGTTCCCTTCGATACTGCAGGGACCTGTACATGACAACATGCACACTGAGCAAGAACTTGTCAACATTGCAAGTTCATTGTAAAATAATGTAAAAAACAAGCAGCTAATGACTCTTACAGCATCCTTCAGTTCTTCCTTTAACCAATTCTGAAAGTTACAGATATCTTATAGATGCATGATGAAAGCCATCCAGAGCACTTATGTTGTTGCCCGTCATGCAGACAGCCATATTTCGAAATCAGAAGCAACACAACCATTTGTTGCTTGCACTCGAAAGGAGTCAATCAATGGAATAACTCTGAAAGGGCAACACTGTTTGTTAGGTGCAACAAACAAGCTTGGGGATATAATCAGGTTCAATCAAACATGACGTGCAGAAAGCGAATTGTGAGCTGTAACAGGAATGTTACGAGGCAATTTCCAAAACCATTTCCAAAGCAATTTCCAAAGTCATTAGCATAAATTTACATACACGTAAAAAGGCCATGTAAGCCTACACGAAAAGACAGTTTTGAATTCACAGTTGGTGTCAAAAGTTCAGAAATTAGTGCCCTCTTTCAATTTCAGTGACAAATCACAGATCGATTAATTAATTCCCAGTATGGCTCCAGAACAAATCCAATGAATCTCAAATGTGCGAAGTATATATACCACACATGTTGCCTGATTAGCACCAGCATTGCATGATGCATGAGGAAGTATCACACTCTTCATTCTTCTTCAATCTGTTTTGAAATTTGCACTACCACAAAGACCATCTGGATGGACTATGATTCCATCATATTGCTGAGAGCACATTCGGAGACCAAGAGCAACACAACAGTGTGCTGCACATGAGTGGATATAATGCACTGGGACAACTGTGCACAGTAAGGAACGCTTGTAAGGCGTCAGGTATTTGCTTGGGGAATGTAATCAAGTTCAGTCATGTTTCATGTGTAGAAAGGAAGATAAAAGTTGTAGCAGAACTATGAAATCCAACATCCAATACTGAACTTCCCCAGGTGATCTACACACACATAAAAAGCACGAAAGGATAAGCTCAGCGGTACTGTTAAGTTTGATGCCCTTTGAGGTTTGACTTGCGCGTCTGTATGCAACCATCAGATACCATCTTGAAGTTACCAGAATGCCCAAAACAACTTTGTTGAACTGTTCTACTCTAAACTGAAATACTTTTCCTTAAAACATTTTTTTTTTGCGACATGCTGTGTAGCTAATTATAAAATAAAGGAAAGAAGCTGATAAAATTTTCTCATCTCAAACGTACTGATAAGTACACAAATCTGAGTGCTTTCAAGAGAGGTGATGCACCCGGTATTCAGTGTCCAGAAGCATACATAATGCTGCAGAATCCTATAGCAAGAACATTTCTTTTAGTTGACAGATGGCTATGTCTGGTTACAAAGTCAATACCATGTAAGGCGCATATCCTAACCTGCAATTACATGAAGCTGCACGTGCTTCATAGGCTGTAACTCCGCCAATAACTGCTACATATTTCCCACCTCTAGCACGAGTGCGGAATCAATATACAGCATGGAAACAGCAGTTTTGTTGCTTTAGCTTCTTTACTATGCTGTTTAGGAAAGAGACGAGTTGAAATATTTGCATGGGCAGTTCTCGATTGAAGTAACGTAAAAAACATCCGCACTCCTTTCTGCTGAAGCGACTGGTGGACCACTTTTGCATGTCGCATCTCGTATGACTTGCTAAGGGTCTAGCTGACACACGCACTTCGTCAAACCTTCACACAAAACACTCTTCGCTTTTGCTATAAGCTCCGGCCACAGGCAGTAAGTGTCCCGTCACCGTTCACATCGCAAAAGAGGGCGGCGCTCGCAGGCGGTCAGTTTGAGCTGACAGCGATAGGCGTTGCAGGCACACCGCCGAATAAGTTTCCAAGGAAGCCACACTGTAGAAGGGCGCCGTCTTGTAATCGAAACACACCACAGAAACAATGGCCACTGTCGCTGCTTATGAGCCAGGCATTTTTGCAACGAAGTTAGCAGTGCAATAGGCCGAAAGGTGCGACTCATCAAACGACGGCACCGCACTGCTGACCTCATTATCGTTGTCGACCAGACATCCATAACACATATGCCCCGACGGATCGCTTAATTGGGAGCTGCTACCACTCTTGGATGAGAGCGCGCCCACCGGCAGCACACACCGGTAATCCTTCTTCTTTTGCGATTCCAGCACAGTAACAGCGGCGCGCAAGAACGCCCAGCAGCAGCACAAGAAAACAAGCGAAGCTCACGGCGGTGATCTCAGAAACCATGCAGCATGTCGGATAGGCTTTGGATTTGACGCGCTAGACCATGCCCACTCACGCACGCACGCACGCACGAATGTACCGACACGCATATTAATGCGTCCATGCGTCACAAATTTCTCAAGTTTTTAATGCTAATATGTGCACAAGAACTTAATTATTTTTGTAACGAAAGTTTCATTTGGTTTTAGTCCTTTGCTATCGCACTGCCCAAAAGCATAGAGCCCGAAAGAGACGACCTGGAGGAATGCCTGGAGGCGATGCCTTTCTAAACGGGCCGAAGGAAGCCGGAACTGGCCGAAGCGCTAGCCAACGAACGCAGCGTCTGGGGAGCAGGGTTGCCAGGTTTGGCTACTTTGCGCCAAATTGGCTACATTTGAGAGCTCTTGGCGACAAAAATTTGAGCTTGGCTACTTGGCTACTTTTTGGCTACTTCTGAAGTGCTATTTACGAACACCATTATCCTGTTGTACCTGCCTTGTTATCGACAAATGGGAAACAATTTAGCGGGGTTAGGCCAAATGCGAATTAGTTGTGCAGGCACTTCGGTTTTCACTTCGGTTTCGGTTCGAGGCTCGGTTTTACACGTCAAGCAGGCTTCAGACAAAGATCGGCGACTTAATCAGACTTGAGCTCCGTCTTAAGGGCATGACAAGATAGCATTAATGGGTTAATGCCCAGATATGTGGAATTGGTCATTATCTACATTTACTGATCGCTGAGAGTCCTACCACTCCTGGCGCCGTGGTGCAGTGGTTAAACAATACGCTACTGCCCTGCGATGGCAGGTGCTGCCATTGGTGGGGCTTGTGCCCAGGTTGCTCTTCCCAAGCAACCAGTCTCAACCAACCAGTAATTTAACTTCCACAAGCCATGGTGGGGAGAGTACTCATAATCTGGTAGGCAGTGCTTCACTCCTAGAGTTCCATGTACGCCTTCACGTAGGACTCACAAGGGCTTCACGTAGGGCTTCACTTTGTTTACCCATCACGAAATCGCGACATGTCCCCTCTAATGCTCATGCATTAATAACTATGACTGCGTCAAAAGAACACAAAGTATTTGCTCTGCCGAAGAGAAAATGATTTATTCTGGTCACTTTTCAAGTCATGTCATGAATACCTCTTATGCTTCCAAGTTATTTACAAGCCCTGTTGCCCCATAGGTTGCCCTCTGTCTTTAAACTGTAAATTTCCTGCCTCTGGTGACGTTTTTTGGTGTCTTGGCGCCAATTCTGGCTACTTTTGAGACCGTGGCCGTAGATTGGCTACTTTTTGGCTACTTTTATCATTTTCTTGGCTATTTTTTGAGATTAGGACCTGGCAACCCTGCTGGGGAGGGACAGCATGGCGGTCAGCGTTACTACGTTTGTCGTGGTCCTTTGTGGTGCCGAGGGCATGAACCATCGCTGGAATGAGCATTTGTCACTCTTCCGATATGTGATGTGCCGACAGCAGTGAAATTCGCTGGTGCGATGTACGAAAACGTGGTAAGGTGCTGAGTAAACCTGTGTTTATAGCGGGCTCAGCGGGCTCGACGGATAGCGCGTCGTCCTTTGCGCGCCTTCACTGGAAACGCTATGCTGACGGTGGGGCTCATTTCCTCCATGGCGCAGCAGCTGGTGGGAGACCACTACCCGGGTGACATCTCGCATCTTGGGGGTAAGTTAATTTTCTTCGAACCTGTTCATTATTTCAAAGCCTTTGCGCACAACTGGCCACGTCAACACAGCTAGTACAGAGACGCGAAGACGCAGTGCCTATCGCGGCAGCACGCAGCGCTGAAAGGTTGTTTGCTGGCGGCACACGGGCATGAATGCGCGTGTAGTGTCAGTGGTCACACGGTCATGGTCAGTATGCCATGCAAATATGCACAGCTGATCCGATCGCGGGGTGCACGATATCGGCGCCGTACTGCCGCCGTACTGCCATTCATCTCTCGCCGAGAATGGAATATGTGCCCACCAATAGTTCTTCGGCCCGGGCTTTACATTCTCGCCGCATGTTACGCTGTAATTGAAGTAACAGCGCTCGAGCAGTTTAACTACGTAGACTGCGATTCAGCTGTATGCGTTAGGATTGAGCTTCCTCCTCTTTCACTTGTATTTCACTTGTACTTTTATAAATTGTGTATTTAAGGTACGAAGCTGCATATGATCCAGCTGCGTTCGTACTTATAGTCGAGCCTTGAATAGCAGAACGGTGAGATAAAAACAAATTGCTCTGAAGTTTTCCGCTTCTATTTTGGCATTCGCTTTTTCATACTTTGGCTCGGAGCTGAAATGGTACAAACAACTGCAAAATGCACACAGGTGCCCTAGCTCCATTTGCCCTAAATCCCGAAGTTGCAGTGAAATTTAAGGGTAATTGAGCCTTTAATAGGTACGAAGAATAAACTTGATTGTTTCATGATTATAACCAATGGCGCAAATAAATCTGACTTTGACTTAAATATGCTGAGGTACCTCTCCAATACCTTATTTGATGTTAAAGGAAAAAGTGTGGTTTTTCTGCAATTGGCACTATTAATTCATCATACCTGTGAGAATGTGAAATCAGTGCTAATCATGCCAGATTTCAAATTGAGGGACGCATGCAGAATTTGAAGCAAACCAGCCTTCTACTGAAAATATCGTTCTGCTGTGGTCTGTTCTTTTGAATGGTGGCATGTATTGTAGAAACGATGCTGGATATCGATATGCAAGTGATGTCTCGTCTGAGGCTAGCTTGTGAATGACTGCCGTGGTTATGAATTTCTTGTTGCCTGGCCCACTTCGAAATGTGGTTAAACAGTTGTGTTCCATTCTGCGACCGGCTCCTTTTTGTGCCTTGCACTTTGCCTTACATGCTTGATTCTAGTCCATTTTTTGCACTGTGCTGCTCTTAAATGTGTCTTTTTACCTTGCAGCAATCTCCACATAGCTTTACCAGCAATGCCTCTTCCAAGCTCTCCAGTATGGCTGTGCCAGCCTTTCACTTGGTGCTAGGATGCCCAGCAAGCAAGCAGGCTTTTGAGGTAAGCACTGAAGACATCTTCCGACACAAGTAGCTTTTATTTTCCTAGTCCACTGCTACTTGTGTGACCCCTCGTTATGTTGATTTTCGCAAGTTAGGTTGCCTATTAAGGGCTCTCTTTTGTTTTTCACCTGCTGCTGTGGCCTACTGCATTGGTGTTCGGCTACTGAGCCCAAAGACGCGGGATTGAATTGTGGTGGCTTCGTTTCGACAAGGCGAAATGCATATTTGCTCGTGTGTTATGCAATGTCAGTGCATGTTAAAGAATCTTTGGTGGTCGAAATTTATGCACAGCCCTCCTCTATGAATGGAGCTATTGTTCAACTTTGAGGCATTAAAGGGACACTGATGGCAAGCTGAAGTTGACCTGTGATGATGAAGTTCTGCATCCTAACCACAAAGACGACACTTTTTCTGAAAGTGGAGCTTTATAAGCCAGAGAAAGCAAAACATACAATTTTCATCAGCACCGGCTGATTTCGGAAGTAAATTGCGATGCGCTGACTCCGGTTTTTTTTTGGCACAGATTCCAGAGGCTAGGCTGAACTGCCATTCACCTCAGAACGGTTATCATGGAGTCCTTTGTGTAGACTTCATGAGTTCAAATCGAGTGGCGGGAAAATTTTTAAATGTAATTTTTGCGCCAATCATTGTGTTGATGGCCTTTGCGCTGCTGTTAAAACCGGGATAGCAGTATGGTATCCCATAAAACTAGGTTCAGGACTTGCAGGAAGTGGTTTATCACATTCCGCTAGCTTGTGCAAGAAACTACTTCAGGGATATGTGCAGGTGTCTTTAATGTGTTCCTGAGTGAGCACTAACTTGTTAGGGGGAAGGCAGCTTCTAATCTGGCACTACAGTGCCAATGTCGTGAGTGTAAATCATAAGATGACCCATCAGTGTGTACGCCTGATTTCTGTGACACTTCAGTGGTGTATAGAAGTGGTAAACAAATCTGTAAGGCATTTTATGCATATCTCCAAGGCAACGGTTGTATGAGTAGCGAAGCCATTAGTCAATCTTCAACGGAAAGAATTTTCTCTTTTAGATGACGTGCTTGTATATCAGTGACAGTTATTTGTTGTCCTGCCTTTCGCTGGTGTGGGTCATGTGTGGCGCATCTTCATGCGAGCCTTCTTTTCCTTCACAAAAAATTCAATTGATAGTCCAACCTGTTTTCTTCTCTTTTCCTGTGTTGCATCTTTTGGCTGGTTTTAAATCTGTAACTGAGCTCAGACCGTGATAATTACAGCCGGTAAACAGAGCTACTGAATGTGAGCTTGGCATACATGCGTACTGTATGTGTGAAAGTGCAGTTTACAATATTCAGAAATGCTTGATAGCCTTACAAGAATCTAAAATTTTGTTGGAATTCCTATTTGTTCTCTGTTCAAGTGTCAAGAGTTTTTCCGCTTCATCGTGTAATTAGAGCCACTTTGGTACTTAAGCTGAAATCTTTTCTTTAGCCTGCATGTTTCTCACTTTTGGGACAGAAACTTGGAGGCTAATGAAGAGAGTTCAGCTTAAAAGAGTATAGACACCTAATCTTGGTGGCATGTTTTCTTCTCTATAATGGTGCGGAAGACACTACTATGCATGAATCACCATCTGGTATTCGCGTGAGACCGCTAAATAATTTATAATCAACTTTTTCTGCCATCCTGTTTCGGTGAACAATTTGACTATGGCTATGACATCAAAGAGAGGTTATAGGTCATGTGAGGCGTGGGAAAACTGCACTTATAATCGCTGCTTCGTCATTTTAATTTGCTACAGCGCTGACGCCAGCATTCCTTAAGAGCCAGAAGCATGGGCGTCCGGAGGGGGGGGCAAGGGGGGGCGGCTGCACCCCCCTGGAAAATCACTCACTCGAACCGTGAGTGATGGCCGCACGCCAGGGGCGGTGGTGCGCTCAGCCAAAAGGGTAAAAGCAGCCCCGCCTCGACGCTTGGTCACATCTGCGAAATGGCGCGTCCGGGCGCGCGTCGTTCCGCCGTTTTCAAACCACGCCACCGCCAGCTCTGCTGAAGGACGACCTGTTGCAGACATGCAGCGGCACCGGCGAGCATGTGTTTCGAGCCGTCTTGAGATGGGTGTCTGTTTCTTTGATCTCTAGAGAGATAGCGACACGGAGGCAGACAGTGCACAGGGCACAGGTGGTGGTAGTGGTTTATTTAAAAAAAAATAAAAAGTGAAGCAAAAGAGTGTTGCCGGCTGCGGCAATTGCTATCTAATATCTTAAGCACCCGAGCTGCAGCCGGCGGAAACGAAAGGGAAAGGGAGAGGATAGTGAGGAGAAGTATAGAGGGGAGCGACAGCGAGAAAGGACAGGGGAGAGCTTTGTACACTATTTACAAAATACAAAAGTAATCAAGTTCGCGCCGCTCGCGCGCTAAGAGGGCACAGGTCGCTCGCTAGAATCAGGATACGTTCGTACGCCGGCCACCGATGAATTCTTGAGGGGGGAAGGACAAATCAGCCGTGTCCACCCCCGCTTTGTCGGGCTGCTCAGGGGCAAGCGGGCGACGAGTTGGCGCCGCCGCCGCTCGCTGTCTCCTCCGATCCACGGGAGAGCTCAGTGCGGTAGAAGCGCCGCTTTCAGAACCTTCGGCAAAGGGGATTAGCTGCTTTTGTTCACGGCGACGCAGTCTCCAGAGGCGCCCCCACACCAGCGTTCCTTGCGTCTTCTCCGAAAACCAGCGCCTTTGGTCAACGCAGCCCGATGGCGCCTGCCTGGCTCGCCTGTCACCTCTGGCTGGGCCTCAAATCACAACAGCGCCCATGTACTGTGCGTGTCAGTGCATGGTAAAGAGACCCAGGTGGTCGACATTATCCGAAACTCTGTACTACTCCGTCCCTTATAGCCTGAGTCGTTTTGGGGCTCTGAACCCCATAAAAGCACAAAAACAAATTTTCCGACCGAATTAGTTGCGGGTGTCCCTTCCCCTCGGAAGTCGCGCGGCGTTCCTTACACCCCAAAAGTGCGCATTCGTGGATATTGTGGCAAGTAAGCCCTTGCACATGTGCGCGCCTCTGTGTTTGTGCTTCGGTGTTTTTAGTGGCGGGTTGTCAACGAAGGTGAGAACAACCAAGACAGCGGACGAGAAAACGACGAGCGGCGAGCAGTGTGTGTGCGGTTGCTCGACTGTGCGGATGCGCGAGCAAGATGGAGCGAGGTGTATGAAGCTGCGAGCGTGCATTTATCTTGTAAATAAGTTTGCGTTGTATATAGTCATCTTTTGTTTTCAACGTACTCGTTCAACCATTTTTCCAATCAATATATATGATGACTGCACTGAGAGCGTATAATGAAGCACAGAAATGAATTTATCACTCGTGTAACTACGCAATTCGCCCAGAATAATCCGAGGCGCCTACAGTTGCTGTTCAAGGAAGACTGACTGAGTGACTGTAGTTGCGTGTTTGTGAACATATTGCGCTGTGTGCTGGTCATCAATTCGGGTGAGTCGAGAACCCGTATGCAGTAAGACTGAGCACTTCGAGTATTGATAGTATCTTTTTGCATTTTTATTAATTTTAATTGTTTCTTTGTTGATAAACTCCAATGTATCTCTACAATCCGCGCTTTAATTTGCTGCTTGTAATTTTCTTTCATGTGTGTATTTTACTTATTTTTTATTTATATATAAATAAATAAATTTACTCCGCAAATAGTGCCTTTTCGCTACGAATATACCCCCCCCCCCCCTCCGGCGCCAACAAACAATGGGCCCCCCCCTGAAAAAAATTCTGCGGACGCCCTTGGCCAGAAGTACCAATTGTATTGCAGTTTTTCATGCCTCACGTGACCAATAACCTCGCTTTGACGTCACAGCCATCATTCAGCTGTTGAAACCGAAACAAATACAGCAGGAGAAAGAAATTTGATTATAAATTATTTAGCGGTCATAGGAGGATGCCATGTGGTAATCCGTGTATAATACTTTATGCCTTATTACAAAGAAAAAAACACGTGCCAAACGATAAGGACAGCAAAGTGAGCTATGGAAAGAAAAATGATAAGTCTAACATTAAGAGACCAAAAGGGGGCGGAGTGGGTGAGGGAACAAACGCGGGTTAATAACATGCTACTTGAAATTAAGAGGAAGAAACGGGCCTGTGCGGGGCTTGTAATGGGAAGACAACATAACCGCTGGTCCTTAAGGGTAATGGAGTGGATTCCAAGAGAAGTCAAGCGTAGCAGGGGGCGGCAGGAAGTTAGATGGGCGGATGAGATTAAGAAGTTTGCGGGGATATGGTGGCCACACCTAGCAAAGGACAGGGTTAATGTGGAGACATGGGTGAGTCCTTTGCCCTGCAGTGGGCCTAGTCAGGCTGATGATGATGGTATGTGTCGCACCTGCTGCTTCGTGCTATCAGCTGGCCCATGCTTGGCCGACCAGACTAGCCAAATTTGTGATGTGGGTTTTCTATTGCACCTGCATTTGTGTACACAGAGGACTTGAATGGTAGCAGGCGATGCTGTGCATGTGTTCACGCCACAGCACACATGACCCACACTGAAAGCTTCTCTGCCTTTAGTAAGACAGCTGCATCAGTCTGGGGCATAACGTATCCCAGTGCTAGAGTATGAGTAAATTGCTCTGGAATTTTAATCTGGTATCAGGTAGCATAGCGCAAAAGAAGGCTAGCGCGGCTGCCTATATTCTCTTGGGCAGCTGTGTTGGATTTTCAGTGCCTGTTAGTGTAATCCGTGAAAGTTCACTGTAACCCATTCGTTTCGATGTAAATTAGGAAGTCCTTAGAGCCCTGTACTTTTTAATTATAATAACAAGGTAATGCAGTAATTCAATTGTACCTGTTCTCTTTCAACACAGTAAAGTGCTGCTGGGTCGAGATCACAGTTTTACTTTGTAGGTGTGCTCAGGCTGTGATCATCATCATCAGCAGCAGCAGCAGCAGCCTGACTACACCCACTGCAGGGCAAAGGCCTCTCCCATGTCTCTCCAATTAACCCTGTCCTTTGCCACTTGCGGCCACTGTATCCCCACAAACTTCTTAATCTCATCCACCCACCATTTTTTCCTGTGTGTGTGTCTTTTTCGCCATTCTGAAATTCAATCATACAAATGGATTGATGCATGTAGTGTCAGGTGCGTAATGTGATACCACCAGCTCACCCCAAGCTGTGCTCAGATTTGCCTCATTGCTGCAGGAGCAAGAAGGCAGGCTTGAGGCTGAGTGGTGCAAAAACATGATTTTTCAAGAATGTCTCTGTGGAAATTGCAATTAATCATGTGAATTTGCTTTCATTTTAGGAGCTGCACACAAGCTGGGCGCCTTTCCATGCTGATCATGCTGGCCAGGTACGCTTATGGTTACATTCCTAGGTTGTTTTCATAATGGCAGTTGTGGATTTCTGTGTGGTTTTAAAACATAAATTGTATAAGTATTTGGCCTGCCACAAAAGTATAGTGGTGCATTCAAGGCCAGTGTTACAAAGGGATGTTTTGATTGCTGCAAGAACTTGAAGGCCCCTGTGTGGTCACTGTGGAAGGCCCCCTCCCTACTTAGGAATTGCTATTTGGGTTACTCAGTCATTTGGCAGAGGAATAGTGTATAGAGATAAGGGATGGAAGAATGCTTCGAACTAAAGAAAAAAATCCAGCAAGCAGTCATAGAAGCAGAAGTACAAAAATGGCAAGGCTTTCTCTAATTTACATCGAATCTTTTTCACTTAGACTTCTTATTGCATACAACGGCTGATGCTTGGCTTACACACATATTTTCTTTAGGTATGCAGTAGGTCTCACATTCTTGTATGATATGGTCACGGTGCCAAAAAATGATGGTGGTGTTAGAAAACTCGGAATATAGAGGAATTTTATTGCTGACCTTATGGAGAACTATGGTGGCTGTGCAGTCGTTATAAATATCTTCCAATATTTTCACATAACACTCTTCTACACCCTGATTCCACAATGCCTGCATGGCAGCTGTGGTTCCACCGAGTCAATTGCTGTCTGGTAGTCAATGAAGGCTATAATTGGGGTTGGTTATATTCTGCCCATTTCTCTATCACCTGATTGATTGCATGAATGTGGTCTCTTGTTGAGTATCCTTTACGAAAGCCTGCCTGATCATTTGGTTGATTGAATTCGAAGGTTGTCCTGACTCTATTAGTGATTACCTTAGTAAATACCTTGTAGGCAATCGATAGTAAGCTGATCGGTCTGTAAATCTTCAAGTCCTTGACATCTTCTTTCTTATGAATTAAAATAATGTTCGCATTCTTCCAAGCTCCTGATACGCTCGTGGTCACGAGGCAAGCGTGTACAGGGTGGCTAGTTTCTCTAGCACAATCTCTCCTCCGTCCTTCAACAAATCTGCTGTTACCTGATCCTCACCAGCTGCTTTGCCCCTTTGCATTGCTCCTGAGGCTTTCTTTACTTCCTCCCTCGTTACTGGCGGGATGTCCCATTGCTATGCTCTACTGCCTCTCTCCGTAACATTCTGATTACATTCACTACTGTAGAGATTTGTGCAGAACTCTTCGGCTACTTTAACTATCTTATCCATATTGCTTATGACATTGCCCTCTTTGTCTTTTAGCGCATACATCTGGTTTTTACCTGTGATTAGTTTTCTCTTCACTGATTTTAGGCTACCTCCATGCTTTAGAGCATGCTAGGTTTTCTCCATGTTAAACTTTCTTATGTTGGCTACCTTGCACTTATAAATAACTTCGATAGATCTCCTAGTTCTATTCTATCTCTGAAGTTAGACGTCCTCATGCTTTGGCGTTTCTTCATCAGATCTTTCGTCTCCTGAGATAGCTTGCAGGTATCCTCTCGAATGATCTGACCACCTACTTCTGCAGCACGCTCCAATGAATTTAAATATGTATTTAAAGATAACAGTTGAGGTGGGAGATTGAGCTTCGAGATTTGCACTTCAACTCGGGAGTTATGCCACTGTTACACAGAATACTTGATCGCCGTAGAGATATTTCATCATCTGGCACCAAGCTGCTGTGGCGCCACTGTCACAGTTGATAATTTTGCTGGGAAGCTGTTGTAGCGCTCACACAGTTTTGAAAAGGTGGTATTCATTGTTTTTGTGCTATTGGCAACAGTGATAATATGCTTGCTGCAGTGTTTTGTGGCTAGCCTTCTTTTTTTTTTAGTGAAATAAGTTGTACATTTCATGTTGAGTATTCTTTGAGCGATTAAATTGCTTTGATTTTATTCCTTCGTGTATAGTTGCGAGTGCTCCATGTCTGAGTGCAAATTTCTACCACTGAAAAGCCTTCAAAATCTTAATAGATGTCCACACTGTTCTAGGGACTCAGTGGCTATTGGAAATGCCCATTTAGCTGTATTCAAGTGCCACTGAGTTAATAGCCATTTGAAAGCCTTCAAAATGCCTGTGTGACACGGTTATTAGATTTTGTGCAGGTTTGATGCTGAGCAGTCTGCGTGCTTGAGTCGGGTTTTCCAGTGTCTGTATTTCAAACCTGAAACTTTTCGAAATCATCATTAGTTCATTAATGGAAGAAGTACTTGTGCCCTTTTCTGGAATTTCCAGAAAACAGATTAACTGAATTTTTTTGCATATACTCCTACCTTTTTGCAGGTGCTGCATAGTGAGAACCTGTATCAAGACGCCAACCTGCTGGACTTGGAGAAACTGAAGAAATTGTTTAGCCACTGTGTGGCACCCATCATGAGGGATGTGGCATTAATAAAGCCAGTTAAGGTGACCTTATCTATGTCCTTTTGCAAGCATGCTACACACATGAGAACCATCCCACGAAGCACCGTTTCTGCAAAGCTTGTTATCTCACAACATGCATGCTGAATGAGGCAGTGACAGACAGATGAGGAGGCCTTAATGCAGTACATTAGCGTACCGTGTTGAGCAGTGATGTAGGAGCCTTGCAGCCATGCAAGGTATTATCGGCATCATGATGGTAACTCCATTAGACACTGTCTAGTGCTCTGTGAGCCAGACTCGGCTCTTGAACATTCTGGGACTCACCCTTGGCTCTCGGACATTCTGGAAGCCTCACCCGGCTTGCGCATATTACGCGAGGATGTCTCCTGCTGTACGAGCCTTACGTGGCTTGCGCACTTACGTGAGAGATGTCTCGCGTTTGCGAGCTTGCTCAGCTTGCGCAAATTATGTGAAATATGTCTCGCGTTCTGCGACCTCGTTCAATCGTCGCATTTTGCGTGGCAATAAACACGCAAAGATAGGCACGCAGAATTCACGCTCAATATTTTCAATAGGGAAGCGCTGGTCTTGCGGGGAAAGCGAATAAAATTGGCGAAAAACACGGGGCGCGCTGTAGCCGGTGTAGGAAAGCTATAGGAAAGAAAAGTGGCCGATGAGCGACGCGCCCCAAGACACGTACGGCTATCAACGTCTAGGAGCCAGCCTTTTGTTGCGGAAGCAACACTACGCTTGGTGTGAGCGATTTCGCGGAGCCCCGATGAGCCCCAACTGCGCATGCGCGAGGAGCGAGTGTGAGACTGTTACTGCGTAATTTCCTTTCCTAAAATACGTTTCATTTTCATCATTACGGCCCCTCTTTCTCTTTCTTCCTTCACTCTCACTTCCTCCCTTCCTGTACGGTGCGTTTCGGGTGTCCACCGAGAACACAGCGAATTACAGCTCCATTTCCTTTGCGCAAAGAGCGTTGCGTTCAGAGGGCAACGCATCGCGCCGAACGGGTGGTGGCGTTCCGTTTACTCCCTGGCAGCGCTACGACACGCTGTCGTGTTCCACTCCTTAAGGCGAAGCTTAAGCTTCATAATTAGCAGTTAATTAACATTTAATAATTAATAAGTGATTGTCTAATAATTAGTAATTTTTCATTACTTAGGAATTAGTGCTTATTTATGTGTGACGTCATCCAGTGGTGAGGTCACCATGTGCTACAGAGGCAGTCAAAGTGATACGGAAAACGCTTTCGCCTCTACGCACTTTCAGACAAAGTGCCCCCTGAGATGCCGCCGCCGCTGCGATTGCCGCGCCGTTGCTTCCGCAGTTCTACTCGGGAGGACCATTGGTCAAACCACAGCGAATTTTTAATACGACTCGCGTTTCCTGCAGTGCACTCCATGCTTACATGTACTTTAACGATCGCATGCAAAGCTGAAGGTCAAATAACGATCGGATTTGACCTCTAACTGGAGGCTCGCCTCAGGTGTGGCTGTGACGTTATACCACTTGACTCTTCGCAGCTGTCACCGCTCGTTCCCCCGCTGTGGCGACCGCTCGCTCTCGCCAAATGTGTCACATGACTAACCACGTGATTCACTCTTGCTGAATAAAGGCCAGCGCTCGCCGCCTATATAGACACCGCAGAGACATGGAGACAGAAACTGTCACCTGGACGAGTTCTTCGACTAAGCATTGGAGACTGCTTCTAGCGATCCCTACGACAGACAGCGTCACGAAGCCCCGTTGGCTAGAGATAAGTCGCGAAAGCGGGCTCGTACAGTTGATGAAGCCGATGCAGAACGGGAGGTACGTCTGGAGAGGCAGCGGGAAAGGGCAGCGGATGCTGCCAACGTCTCCGCGTGGACATCGGCCACTGGTTCGGTTCCCTTTCGCTCCGTATAACCAGCCGTGCTGAGCCACAGCCATTTGTTTTTTCGTCGGTAAGTGTTTCGGTGAGCACCTTGAAATGACGGCAGCAGAGACAGACATGAGCCAACTAGGTTTCCGTTGCTCTTTCAGGGAGTTATCGGCTAGTTGAAGACATTCATTTTACGCCACGTGTTTGTCACGTGTTTGTTTTTCACTGTACCTCGCCCCTTGCACCCCCCGACCAGCTTTCGTAGACTGCTAAAAGAAACTTCGCTGAAAATTTTCATAGAGTATGCATTGCGCGAGAAAAAATTGCCGCCGATTACGTTACTTCCTAATGCTAAATTTGAGCGCAGCTCCTCAGCTGTTTCAGATTTTCAGTAGATTGAGGCGAAGAATTCGAGCAAAACATGTATGTACAATTACTGACAGCTTGTTATTTTTCACACATACTCCTTCTTCAACACTCCACTAACAAACACTCCATTAACACGCAGTGGCGAAGGGCTGCGGCTATGCGTTTCGGCTTGAGCGTGCGGGAGATGGCGCCAAGAGCGCGCGCAGCTAGAGCAGCGCGCTGCCCCGGCTGCGGAGCTGGTTACGAGGGACAACGGCGACGCCGCGAAACGCAGGAACGGGCGCCAGAGAGCTGCGCTCTAAAAAAAAAAACGCACGAGCTAGCTCGCTTAACTCTTGTGCTTGCAGTGACTTCTTCCAAAGCAACACACTTTCGTTCACTACTACTCTAGTCGAAAACTTCGCAATGCACCAACTAAGGCGTGAGAGGCGAGGTGGAAAGCAAAGAGCCTCGTAATGAACAGCGCAATCTCTAGTAGCCATGAAGTACTTTTGTTATTTCCAGACTAGTTGTCTTCATGCTATAGACAAGCGTCAAATGTGGCGCTGCGGTCGGCAGCGACGCGGGGTGTAGGCAAAAACGTAGCATGCCTACACCGCGCCAAGCGATGCTGCCTTCGAAACCAACTCGCGTACGCGCATATTTCAAAGCGTGCGCGTCGCTTGTGTTTAGAAACTATTTCTGTTGGTTCATCACTTTTTCAACCTGTTCCGCAGACAGAATTATCTGGCGAAGCGCTGCATAGGCTTCCTTCTGCGCTCCTATATTTGGCAGCAACGGCGCGGCTACGGTGGTCGACTAGATTGACTTATTAAATGAAACCGAGAAAGCACGAGGTATACAGGTCTGCAGTCTCAGCATTTGGGGCGATTCAGCATACCCGATCGCTAAGTGCAAGAAGAAGGACGACGGGATGCACGACGCGAGGCAGCTTTTTCCCATGACGAACCTTTGTGATGTGCCTGCTCTCGTTCAGCCACTTCAGTGCGGAGAACGCCGAACACTACTGGACACTGAAGCCATACACTTACTTTGAATGAGTCATGCAAATGCGATCTTCACTGGTAATGTCTGAAAAAGTGCTTTTTTATTCGCTTGGCTTTAAGAGAGGTGCACAGGGGAATTCATAGAAGTTTACCTAGACCTACAACGCAGTTACGTTTGCTCTGCAGAGCTAAATATTATAAGTCATTCTGCTTGAAGGCCTTATTGATAACTGGGTTTTTGTCCGGTATTTGCTGTTTTCGCCAAGTTCTGACTGACCAGCAATGGTAAAATTCAGGTAATAAGGGAAATAACACACTGCATGATTTTGCCCATAGCTTAGCCACGTTTAATCGTTTTCTAGGATGGGTGGTGAAAAAACGTGCATGTTGAAGCTCATGGAAGCGAAAATAGAGAAAAAACTAGGCGTCGCATATACCTACTACTCGACTACAGTGCTGCTTCAAACGTCGCGCTTAGTGGCCTTATGAATGCTGAAGGCGACTGGCAGCAGCTGTTTTTTTTTTTTAGCGCGAAGAGATGCCCGGGACGTAGTCCTGGTGATTGCAACCTGAAAACGGTCCCCTGCGTTCAATTTAAGGTCACACCCACATGGAATGTCGCGTACAGGCTTCTCATAATGAGAACCCGACAGAACGCGAACAAGCTGCAGACTTTGATTCTTGCACTGTTCGCCGCGCGCAAACTATCATATTTCGACGCAGAAATGCAATACTAGCCACGCAGCCGATCCGTCGCCGAACTTTTCCCACACCACGGCTGCTGCGCATCGCTTTGGCCGATATCTAAATGCGATAAATTTGTGGAAACTTGTGCCGCTGCCTTTCTTCAGCATTGCGGTTCAACCACCCGCACCACAACTTCCCAGAATATTGCAAAATGCGTTCAAAAACGCTCAAGCGTGGCATGCACACGGTACCGGCTTTTGCCTACAAAACGAAAGCCACTGCTGACTGCAGCGCCGCCGCATCTCCGTGACGTCACGGCCTGACGCTTGTCTATAGATCGTAACAATATGACTTGGCTGGTTAACACTGAAGAAATTAAAAATGACATCGTTCAGGACCCATGCGTTGCGGCTGATTTTCTCTGAAGAAAATGTTTGCATATGAAGCGGTCGAATCCAAACCGGTGTCTGAGTTCCTGCAACCGCCATTGAGGTCTCTGCTGACGGGGCGGTGAAGCTAGTGCTAGCAACTCTATTGGCCATCTAGAGACGCATATGAGATATCCTTGCACTGCACGTACCGAGTGCATGTGCCTCTATCCTTATCTGTCCCGCGTTTCAGTGAAGTCGGAAGGTTGCTCAGTTTGTTTGGCGTGGAAAACACCGAATTTGTTCGCAATCACAACGCACTTTACGCGTTACGTCACGCATACGCCCCTAGCAACAACTGCTACTTTTCGAAGGGCGAAGGGACGCCCGGCTCCAGCATGCTCAACTATATCACTACCCGATAGCACGCTCCGGGGTGCCGGCGGCGAATAAAGAACCGTGAATGAGTTTTATAATCGTAGGGCTAGCCTGTCGCATGGCGTTCCTGGGATTAGTCTTCAGCACTTTGTACCCTACATCAGTTCGCACATGCCGATAGCGATTGCGTGTGATTTGAAGACGATCCCCAGGTACCACCCTTTGCCAATATATATACAATATTGGGGCAATTACTTGTGCTGCTTGGGCGGCTGTGAAGTGCCGATGAACGTTGCTATCACGGCATGCAGACAAACGGGCTCAATGCAGCAGATGAAGCAAAGGGCGGAAGTGCCTCGCTATTCTATAGCGGCGCTGCTTTGCCCTGATTATCCAGGGCGGCACACATTTCAGCGTTGTCATTCAAAAAAGCATCTAAGGTGGGGTGAGACTTTGCAAATGAGTTTCAAAAGTTGGTGTGCAGCAGGTAATAAAAGCTACTGCTATGAAATTTTGCTAGGAATATAAAGATAGACTCTGCTTGCATTAGAGTTCAAAACTATCTGCAATCTACAAGTGTGCCTTTTTCTTAAAAATCTATTATCCACAGTGTTGTAATTTTGTAAAAGTTACAACCAACACATCACACAAGTGGAACTAAAATTATGCGCTTCCAATAAAAAGTATATATATTTTTTATCTTGGTCGATGCAATAGAATTGCCACATACGAATGGTTTTTTAGTCAGACAAATACTAACGTACCTATGCTATTGATTCTAGTTCCAGTTACGCAAAAGCAAGTAACATCCGTGAAAATTGTTGTTTGCTTATGCTTCATAGTTCCCGAGAAAAACGTACACAAACCTGCAAAAATTTTGTTTTGAGAAAAACGTCAGCGAAGTCTCTGAAAACCTTTTTGTTCATCAGAGCTTCGCTTGACAGAAGAGCAAGGTTTAAACGATGAGCGCCAGTGGCTGAAAAATGCCACTACGAACAAGGCCATATTTCAAACCAAAACCAAAACCTCAGTTTCTGATGAAAACCTTCAGAGCACTGAATTTTTGCAAGTATCCCAAATGGAGAGACCTTGTAGAGATGCAGCCACTTTTTTCACCGACGTGACGAACAAAAAGGGCAAAAAAACTATTTTTAAAATCGCAAATACCCAAGTGTAATATATTTTCTGAAAGATGAAGAAATTATCTATCAGATGATCGCAAAATCTCAATTTTGTTAGACAAAACAGACTCCCCCATCCTAAATGTGTACACATAGGTCCGTGCAAAATATGTAAAATGCGCAAGGAGAATTTTGCATTGGAAATGGAAGAATATATGTTAGTTACTATCGCATGAGTTTTTTTTTGCATGCTTTGACTTACTTGGCACATGTTTATGCCACTTTCTTTGTAATATGTTGTAGTAGTATAAATGATTTCAGCAGTTTTCTTGTAACAGATACCTTAATATTGTCAAGCTTTCATGTAAAAGGCACCGGCGGTGTAGCCCGGCGGCCTGTGTCTTGTAAAGGCATCAGGTTATGTCATCGGAGCAGCGAAAGGCACGGGTGAATGGAAGGGTGGGAGATCCTCGGCTTCTTGCTCCTGAATGACACGTCGGAGGGCGGAAGCAAGATATCATGATGAATTTTGAAGGCTTGACAGGAGGGATTGCTTGCAAGTAACTTCTCGAACGAACTCCTTAAGTTGTAAGGATACGTACCGGCGGCCGTTAGGCCGGAAAACGGCTCAACCTGCGCTGTGAGCTTTTGAGTCAGGATCCTCTTCTTGCCCAGTTCTTCGTAGCTCTGAGAACGGGTGAGAGTTTGGGAAAATGTGAATTTACTCTGGTCGCACACTAACTGAATCTGAAATCCGTCATCATCGATAGCTTTCAAACTATGTCAGATTGTGTCGGCTTGCGACATCTGCTCATTCACCCCATAGGTCGACCACGTCCTCAATACAACGGGTGAAACTCTCAGTGACCCACGGGGACGTCGGGAAAACATCGGTGAAGCTTGTCTTAAAGGGTCCCTGTAAAGGATGTTTGAGGTTGGCTATAATGCGCTTGAATTATGTATCCTGTATGGGCCACCGATCATAATTCATGCTGCGTACAAGACCTCAAAAGTGAGACGCATTTACATTTACATTTTTAAAAATTCGTGCTTCTACGCCTCGAGGCGACCAGGGGTGCCGGGCTTTCTCCAGAATGCGCGCGCAACGCGTCATGCAGCGCTCGTTAAGTCAGCAGCGGAGGGCTACCATTGGTTCGCCGTGCCAACTCTATCTGACGTCACGCAGCTACCATGGCCGCGGCGGGAAGCTCCGCCCCCCGGGGAAATCCCGCGCGCATCGGCAGCCGATAGCGGGGCCGAGTGGGCGGGGCCTGCGGAGGAGCAAAAGTGGCGAGAGGAGAGAGAAAGGCGCGAAAACATGGAAATTCAACTTTTAACTACACATAACTCAGCTTCCACAACACACATTACAAAAATTCTTGCCAGAGGATATTTGTGAAGCGGCATCCTTTAACATCCTAGGCATACCGCTACATTAGTGAGAGCCCCTTCAACGGCGGACCATATTCAGATGTCTGCTTTGTGGTTGCTGTAACACACCTTTCCCTCGCCGGTTAGGTAAAAGATGACGTTGTCCAACTTCATCTCGTCTTCGCGTTTATCACAGGTGGTGTACAGGCTCGAAAGACCAAGCGATCGTCCCGCCGCTGTAGGCAACTGGCACAGATAACCCCCGGGCTCACCTGAACGGCTTGATGGCTAGTGCTCGCGGGCATTGCTGGAAACTATGGAGTGATGCGATGAGTCGATAGTGATTGGTAATGCTGTATTTTATTACTGGGTGTTTCAGCAAACACTTTCGAAAATTTTCAGAAATGGGCTTTTTGGGGTAAATATATGGCTTTTACGGCATAGTATAACGAGTGTTGGCGGACAACGGAAAACCGCTGAATCAACTTAAGGTTAACTTATTTCTAATAATTAACTTTTTAACTACTAAAGTTAGGCGCCTAGTTGCAATTAGAGATTTGTAGCCGGCCATTAGTAATGGCCATATCAGTTTTCAGAATTTTGAAAACGAGATTACCGTTGGAGCTGTGGCTCGACAAAACTTGGCTTTTTTGACTAGTTACGTGCACTGGAGGGGATGCTTTGCCTGCATGCTTTCGACTGCGCATGTATTTTCGCTCGATGAAATTTTGTCGAGCCACAGCGGCGAGGGTAACGTGTTTCTGAAATCTTAAAAACTGATATGGCTATTACTAACGACCGGCTACAAATCTTTAATTTCAACCAGTTGGCTATCTGCGATAAATAAATATATTAAGTTGGTTAAATAATTTCTGATAACTAAGATAATTCACCGGCTTTCCATTGTAGGCCAACGCTTGGAATAATATTCCGCAAAAGCCATATTATTACCCCAAAAACCCTACTTTTGAAAATTTTTGGAAGCCTTCCCTTAAACACCTGGTATATGTGAGAGCTGTGCGTATGTATATACAATGCTGATCACAGTAATACCAATATGAACAAAATAAGAAAGAAGAGGAATAAATAAAGAAAAATAAATGGAGAAGGCGCTATCATATCTACTCTTTAGGCGAAGCTTAAGCGCCTCCTAATTTTGTTGTTTTTCGTAACTTGTGCATGTATATTTTCTCTGTGTATAAGCCCAGTTGGTAATGTGCGCAGTGATGAGTGTTCCTGTACTTTGTCTAGGCTTAAGCTTATACATTTGCTTTCAGCACTGAGATGTTGAACAATATTTGCATGGTATCAGGATTTGCGGTGGTATGAAGGTGTCTGTCGTGTAGTAGTAGCATATGTTGTCTCTTACTCATTGCACTGGTCACATAAACTGCTGCACATCTACAGCAGGTCGTGTAATACAGGATCCTTGCGACTTCGGGTGCACATTTAAGATATACTTGAAAGAGATTTGACGCAGTTTGATGCAGAAAGAGTATCTCTTCGATGCTACCTCTCAAAATCAACGTAAACTGTGCAGCTCTGACACTGTTTCCCTCTGTAAGTCGTTAGCCTCGGAGTCAGAATTACTTCCAAGGATATAACTGCAGCGCAGCTGGATATCGGCCCAGGGAAAAGCTTATACGCTTTTTATCACAGATGGGTACCCAGCGGCACTGTGGATCCAACCCCGTGCCTTCCCCATGGAAGGCCACTAGGCCACCGCTGTGGTAGAGAACGACGCGCGATGTCAGTGTGTATGTTCAAATACTCCGAGTAGGCCAAGGTGTTCAGTGTTACAAACTTTTTATAAAGGCAGTAAAAAAGCAGGAGCGGAACAAACATTCTGATGTCGACAGGAACTCACACATTCAGAGGTCAAATAGAAATCAAACATTTATTCTCATCAGATTCATGGTGACAAAAGGGTAATGAAACACATCAGAGACTCTTCAAGGACAATATTAAGTTTGGAGGAGAAATTCTAGAGGCCCGTGTACTGTGCGATGTCAGTGCACGCTAAAGAACCCCAGGTGGTCGAAATCTCCGGAGCCCTTCACTACGTCGTCTCTCATAGCCTTAGTCGCTTTGGGACGTTAAACCCCACAAAACCAAACCAAACCAAGGACAATATTAAGATAACAATTGAAAGCTTTATGGGCGTAATGAGAAAACCACCACATTTAATAGCAAACCCATCAAATTTTTGCAGTGCATGCCGACCTAGACCTGCGTAAGTACGTCTCTCTCTTTTAATCCCCCCCCCCCCCTCCCCCCCTAAATCGACTTTGGGGTGAACGTGCCTAGAAGGAACTAGTGTCCTCAGGCTCAGCAGCAACAAAGGCACAGTGACCCAGACAGTTCCTGTTTAAACGTTATAGCCAGAAGAAATACTGAAGCTGCATAAATATATTTGTTTTCCTTTGAATCTAACTACATTGCACAAACCCGTTAACAGAAGTCGGAACTTCAGAGTAGCATTCAGTAGCTCTGCGGCTAAACGACAATCTTTTTTCCACGAGAGCTCTTCGACTAAGTTCAATCGGGGAAGATTTGGGTCAGCTTATAAACTTCGACTTCAAATAAACTTCTACTACTACAAGCTCAAGAAAAAAAAAACCTAAGAAAATGAACCCAAGTTTCGTGTCAAGCCCTGGTTGCTTTTCTTGTTGAATATCTCTGAAAAATCTTCTTTCACACCAGTTCTCACTCAAGTGGTACTATGGCAGCTACTCCCATTTAATCAGAACGCGGTCACTTTCTACGTAATCTCCCATGATAAGTTCCGTGAAGTCAACCGAATCATTGGCGAAGTAACGAGATGGGTTGCTTGATTTTCTGGGCTTTCCAAAAAATTTTCAGTGCATTTTTCCTCAATCACGACAGCCCTTTCTAAACTGTTTTGTTGCGAAAGGAACACTACGCGAGTCGCCGAGCCATTTCGTGGAGCTGAGGCAATGCCATACTGCGCATGCGCGAGGAGCAGTGACGTCACATGGCGCACAGCTGACGTGCCGCCGACGTCGCTGCGCGGGTGACTGAGAGGTGCCGCCGCCGCGCTCGCCAGTTGCGCATGCGCAGTAGCGTGCCGGGGCCGCCGCTGCCACGCGCTCTCCATCGCCTCTCCCTCTCCCCTTGTTACTTTGGCAGTCCTCCAGGTTTAACCAGAGCTAAACCACTGCCATTTTTTTTGGATGCAAAACACTTAGCCTGACTTTGTCCTTCAATGGCCACGGGACAAATTCGTCCATGTCGCTCTTGTGCAGGGTCAAGGCAGCGTAAAGTTTCACAGATTCGTCTTGCTTTTCGAGGCGGATTCCAGGGGATAGGCGGTACCCACGCAGGTACACTGTCTCGGAGACGTATTCAACGCAGCCCTCCTTCAGTGCTGCTTCTTGAGCTTTGAGTCCTGGTACAAAGAAGTTTGACTCATCCCGATGATCAATCATTCAGTTAACTGCGACCTGCCACGGCGGGTAGTTAGCTCACTATCCGGTTAGCAGGCTGTGATGGTGCCGCAAGGTCACGTGACCAAAGTGGCCCACCGATCTTCTAAGTTGCTCTCTGGGCACCACTTGCCATAGTCATGCTCGTGAATTTTCGCTCATAACGCCGACACCGGATATTCTGAGTGACGGGGCCTTTAGCGCCAACGCGTTGAACAGGATCCTGCTCGTAACGATTCCTCATAACATTCATTATTATGCACGCCACACTAATAACGGTAGTATACTGCAACATATCAGAGGGTGCAACTTATTAAATCTTCCTGGTTCTCCCTGCTACGCCGAAACTGATGGCTACCAACTAAAATATTTCCGCTGAAATTTGCGCATGTAACATAGATCTAGTACTGTGTTCTAGTGCGATTGATGCTTTATGAGTCGGTTGGCATCACTACTGAGCAATAATTGACCCGCATGTGCGTTCGGTCAATATTTAGTAGCGCAAATATAAATGCGGCACTCATAAGTGAATATTTGCGTAGAACATTTACTCAAAAAAAAGAACAGCGAGAAGTCCTAACCAAATGACGTCCATTCCAAAAGAAATAAATTGTTTTTGCACATTGTAAACAAAAATTACATTGAAAGCATGTTACACTTAGGGATTATGTCTCAAAACTGCACAATGCAATGTCAAGACTGCATTCCAATACATGGCCGCCTGCTGTGCAGGAGAAACATAAAGCTCCCGTGAAGTGATCCGCATGTCGTGTGATGTGTGCCAGAACTCAGCGAATAGATAATAAACACGCAATGTGTCTTATATTTATGGATGCTGCCAGCAGAATATGCGTGATTCTGCACTAACGCTGATACTGTTGTCCCCATCGTACTGGTAAGTGCGGATGTGTATCGCCCATTATATTACAGCGCAAGCTACGCCTCGTAGGTGTCTAGGTGGCAGCCTCGTCGCCATTCCGTTGACAGGCGCTCGAGAAGTTGCCAGCAAAGGCGCCTCTTGGGAACATTTCTATGTGCCGACACATTTGAAAGAACGAAACTCACAACATTTACGCGTTGGTGTGTAATGCTTAAAACTCGGAAATAGCAGCATTTATTGTAGCGCTACACCGCTACACTCTTTATTATACCGCTAAACTCAAACACATACTATGGAGATGCCCCAGTGCCCCAGGATTCGGCAGAATTAATAATGCAGAGGAATGGGAGACCATACTCAGAAGTGCCGACCTTAGCATACAACGATAAGCTACCCGCCTGGCAGCAGAAGCTGCGCGACTATATCGTTGCTAGTCTTCCAGCTGCGACGCTTGCGTGCGGACCCGGAGGGGCACGGGTATTCTTCTGGCGGAAATAAAGTTTCTTCACCTCACGGTGGCCACGGCGCCGCCACGATGGAGGCTCGAAATGCTAGGGTAATGTAGGCGCGCGGCGCGCACACCAGCTGCGTGCTCTGACGTCACTCCGCGCATGCGCACAACTGACGAGGCGGGCGGCATCCGCTAGACCGCGGCGCAGCGGCGAGGCGAGCGGCGCGCACACCAGCTATGACGTCACTCCGCGCATGCGCACAGCTGGCGCAGCGGTGGTGCCACGGCTCAGCGCGCAGCCACGCTGACTTCGCGAAGCGGCTGTCGTAGTGTAGCTATCGCTACAAAATTGGCGATGCTCTGGCTATGTATCGCTGAAATCCAATATTTACGTGACAAACATAAATATGACATTTCATTTTGATGCAAGCGGACAGAGTGGAGTCACCCGGCCATACTAGGAAAGTGCGCGCCTCATTAGGCAATTACAAATTTGCAATGAAACTATAAGGACTTAGGTATAGTTCATGACACGCTGGAGAAGTTGAAGGAAACGAAAGCATTGACAGAGTGGTTGCTGTGTCACGACTGGATTATGCGCCTTCGCACTCTGTGACGCACTCTCGGTTGTCCATTGAACCGGCGAGTCTTCGTAGAGGTCCCGAGGCGCTTGTGTAGAATTTCCGCGATGAGGACGACGACCGACGCGCCGCAACTGATAGCGTACAGCTCGATATATTCGAAGAAATGATTCTCCATGGAAACCTTGGAAGGCGGCGTCAGCGGGAATCGGAGGTACGTGTAGTTACGGAAGCCGACCTTGGTCTCCAGAATCCTTCGGGTAAGCCTTTTGTGGGCGAACCTGCAGAGGAGGTACAACTCCACGTAACACCTACGCTGTAAACACGAATACGCCTGCATGGGATGAAAAAGGGGGTAAGCTGTCACGCACTCCCTTTCACGAAAAGGACCTTTTATCGAAAGGAGTACGCTAGAGGGAAGCTTACTTCCTCTTTACTCCTTTCTGTTTAGTGTGTATCAGCTATTTTGTTCTCTGATATGAGAGCCCACTTCTAGAATACTCTGAAAGCAATTTTTAATTTAGTTTTATTTGTTTACATACTGAGAATAAAATTTCGGATTGTGTCAGAGGGTATAGTTAAAGTCAACAAGATAGCGGGCTGGTATTAAGCACAGCATTCAAATGGTAAGAATGTTAAAACAAGAACTGGTAACCAGCAAATACAACAAGGTTGTCACGTAAACAATGAAATAGTACATGAAATAAAGCTATTGTCGGTAGAAATATGCAAAGAATAACAAAATGTTTAAAATAATGCTAATTTTCAGAATATACAGACAATATAGTAAACAATAAATGTTTTGATCGCACACTGCAAAGGCAATAACATAGTACAGAGGGCAAAACGCTCGTCCAGAACGCGTTCTGGGCGTGTTTCGAGCTGAACACGCTATATCTATAGCGATAACATTTGGTTAAAAATGGTCTGGATGTAAGCATGTGCAGTTAAAGACATCGGATTTCATCGTCATTTCTTGCCTTCCTGATCGCAGCGCCTTTGGGAGCTGCGGAACACACATTTCGGTCGTTCCAGACATGTGTTTTGCTGTCTGTACATGTAGTTGTTTTTGGTAACACTGCATAAGTGCAATAAAAAGTTGAAAAAAAAGAACTGCATAAGCATGGCCGGGTACAATAACAAGAGAGCGGAAGCATTTAGGAAGTGACTAGTAAATACGGTTGCATATTGTTAACAGCAGTAACGAATTTTGTCAGTGATGTGCTATCAGTAATGGATAGACTAAGGTTTTTCCATTGTCTAATTACTAGCGGGAAAAATGAGTATTTGAAGCAGTCAGTACGAAATGATAGTCAATTAACGCATGGAAATGTTTATGAAGCGTTGAACTTCGGAAATATGTTTAGTAGTGTCCCATTTTAGATGTGGATTAATTAGTTAAAGCATAAGTTTCAGCCGCGCCAGTTTAGCACGAGTCTGCAATGATTTGATTCCTTCTGCTCTCATTATTTCAGTACGTGAATCAGTTATTTTGTATTTTTTAAATATAAATCTGGTTTCTTTTCTCTGAACTGCTTCAAATCTTGTTATATCTTGATTAATATAAGAAAACCAAACAACGTTCGCATATTCGAGAACAGATCTAACAAAAAACATTGTAGGTTAATAGCTTAGTTTGAAAAGGGGCTAAACTGAGGCGTCTTCTAATAAAAAGAGGTGTTGAGGTGATTCCATCAACGTGAGCATTCCACCTGAGGTCATGGGTTATTAGTACGCCAAGATACTTGTGTTCAGCTACTGCGGTATGTGGTTTGTCTTTTATAGTGCAGTGAAAGTCGCAGTTGTGCTTCTTTCTAGAAACTGCTATGATAGCACATTTAGTAGCGTTAAGTGTTATCTGCCAGTCCGTGCAGCATTTAGTTTTTAGTGCATTGTTAAGGGCTTCGTGATCCTCTATTGCGTTAACTTCCCCGTAGATTATGTAGTCGTCTGCGAACAGTCGTATATTAATGCTAAGATTAGTCGCTAGATAATTTATGAAAATTAGGCAGAGAACAGGCACCGAGACGCAGCTCTGAGGCACACCAAGCACAAAGTTACTATATGTGAGGCTTGATGATTGATTTCCACAAATTGTGTCCTGTCTGATAAGTAGTTGTTAGTCTACAGGATTAGGAGACGCATTTTTTTTCTGAGACGTAATTATAATGATGAGTATAGTTTTGAGAGCTAATTTTTCGCTGCGAAGCTGAATGTAGCGATTCCTGGCCCCAGAAAGTGCACTTAAGGGGCAGTTGTGCTACGTGAAAGCACTTTAAAAAGTCGTAGAAAGTGTCCTGTATTGGCCTCGGTTAGTGTACGCTCTAAAAGCACGAGGTGTGCACGTCGAAGCGGTCTGTAGAAAGTCGCATTGGAGCCGGTTAGTCGTGGAGGTGTCCAAGTGCGTCACCGTGCACTGGGGGGCAGACCTGTTTGCGTCCGATACGTCTCAGATATACCTGCATTGAAAGCATACTTGTCATTGAATTATAGCACGGCCACGAATATTACACTACAATTTGTTTTAGAAAATTGCTATGAAAAATGAAGAATTGGGATGTTGTCTAAACTAAGTTATCTACTTGGCTGTGATTCATGAATTACAAGAACTTTCGAGATATCACATAGAAAGCCCATAAACGCAGTTCGCACAGAGAAGGTGTCCCACATTTGAGGTCTAACGAAAAGGTACACCAAAAAGAGCTGGTGGGGAGTTTTTTTGATTGATTGCCATGCTCAATAATATTTTAAAAAATGATTCGCAAATAATTGAGCTCCGGCAGGGGTGTTAAGCTTGTCAACAATTTCCACTATTCCTCCAAAGGTGTTGCATATCCTTGCCGCACATATTGCACAACGGTCCTCCTCCCTTCAAAGCAGTTTTTCTGAAAATGACTTCATGAATTATGTATTTTCAACAATACAAATTCATGTAGACTGTTATAAGAAAGAATATTTGGCCACGCTCCCATTTAGTACCGTAACATTTCAGCGATGTTTCCTGTTCTTTAATTAAGGAAGAATGCATTTTTATAAAAAAATTATTAACCATCTTCAGCAAGGAAATTCGTCCAGGAATTCCTTAGACGGTATCTGTTCATTTGTGAAGTATTTCACAGCTACGGCTAAACCTGCTTCAGTACTCCACAACGTAAAAAAGAGTCTCAACGAAGGCCTTGTAGTCATGTTCCTTTTGCTGTAAAGAGCTAGAGGATGATTGGTAGAAAACATGCTCAGCTGTATTTGGCATTATTGGTCAGCATGATCATGCGGCTTCAACCGTAACCCGTTGCCTCGATCAAAGTTATCAACATGTACATCCATAACGGCAAGGCCATCACACGTATTTTTAATTTTCAAGAACACTGGTACCATGGATAACAATGACCATGCAAAGATTCACGTATAGAAGAAAAATCACTGCATGAAAAAAAAAGAATGACGCGACTTAGGTGACACCACTACCTCTAATAAGCGACAGTTCATGGTTTTAAAAATTTGATGGGATCCACAACCAGCAGACCCGCGAGGCGACGGCGAGGCAACGCTTCGCCGCCTCCACGTGGGACACGCAAGGCCCCGTCGGCGAAAGCTCTGCAGGACTATAAATAAAGTTGGTACCAACCAACCGATTCCACAAGCAGTCGCGAATGCAACACTGATAACACTTTAATGAAATGTCTCACCTGAGGGGCCAGTTAATGTGGGTAAGGCAGAGCTGAAAGGCAAGTCCAAGAGATTCCTCCCCAGGTACAAGGCCGTAGGAAAAGGCCTGCGTAAATTCATTAGAGCAGCACACTCCAATATATACATGTGTGCCTCTAGCAACTCTTTCGAAGCAGAGGTTCTCCCCGTGTCCTTGAGAACATCTGCGGCCACACCCCTTGAGGGTCTCGCCAAATAATTTGAAGTAATCAGTTACGGTATGATTCATGGTTTGCCTCATGGATCGCTGGGCGCAGGGTAGATACTTCCCGCTCCGTATTGCGGTGACGAGTTCCTTTACCGTCCCCAAGTTGGGCACTGACGCCGGTACATTCTTGGACGCAGTGATACTACTCTGCAAGAATACGGCCAAAACCAGCCCTCCAGCCATCCAGAAGAAAATGGCAATGCGAACGGAGACGGAATCGCCCAAGCGCAGGGCACCGGCTGACTTTCCGAACAGCGTCGACACCAGATTCACCGCAAGTCCAGGAGGAAGAAGACCGTGACTAGATCGATAGACAAGACTATGACTGGCCACCACGGCCAACACTGAGGCTCCGGAAAGGGCTAGGCCAAAGAGGAGAACCCAGAGCGTGAGCCATGAGTCCACGAAGGATGGTTGCGCGAGACCTTGCGGTCGGCTCATGAAACACACGGGACAGGGAGAGAACTGCGCGTCTCTGTAAAATAAAGTGAAACGAAGACTAATGTCCGGAGGCGGCGGAAGCAAGACGGTATCGTATTCTTTATCGTAAAGCATGTCGATGATGTCTTCGTGATCTGTGCGAAATGGAAGCAGCGTGTTGTTCAGGTATTCGTAAGCCTCCAGCAAACCTTTGATCTCGGGGTACGACATATTCATCACGAATTCGTCGTGGTTGAAAGACTCAGCGAAAACAACGGTGCTGTTTTTTGGGTATAAACTGTCCACCACCTCGTCTTTCAAGAAATCATCCAGAGTAGTGATTTTGCGAGAGTTGCACGAATAATATTTGTCGTGCGGAGCGTTGATCTCTGAATCCCTCATCGTAGCCACGTAGCACAAACCTTTAGAAGAAACTCTGGACAGTACGTCGTCATGTTCCTTTACGGGAAAAAGCCAAAGTACGCTACGACGATGCACCCAATACTCACTTAAGAATGACATAACAGGATCGAGGTTCACTTCCGGGGAAGGCAGAGTGACGATAGCCTTCTGTCCAGTCATTCTGTAAACAGTGGCAGCGCAGAGTCTTTCTTTGTTAAAAGATGTCCACAACGCTATGGGAACTGGTAGATTAGGCAAATGCAGCCTGATTTCATCAGTTTGATTTCGAGCGACGTACAAGGCGGTGAATATCCTCGTTTCATTCAGGACTCTCATTGCGTCTACAATTAATGGCGCCTCTTGGCCACAGCACCGCTTAAAGAGGACGAAAACGAGTGGTAATACGAAGACAAAACACCTTGCCATAATAGTTTCCTGCGGGTGTAAATCACGCCTGGCATAAACAACAGAACTGGCGTTAGAGATTTCAACGGCAACGGACAGAAATACCACCGAGCTGCGTAGGGCTCCGTGTGTGAATCCGACTTGAGAGGCGATTTCTTTGAGATATAACGGATTGATTCTGAAATTCTGGTTAAGAGATGGTTAGTGTGAGTCCATTACCGCTCACGCTAATATTATGGTGTAAGTACCTTAACGCTTCAGAGTCTATAAAGTGGGATCTTCTCTCACTGCATTGATTTCCGAAAAGTGGCGGTTTCTGCTTTTTGTGGTGGCTCAGAATGCTAAGAGGCAATATGGGAGCCACAGCATATAAAAGAGGTTGTGGTCCGAAAAATGCATGCCTACACTTTGTTCGCTCAGTAAACATGATTTTTCTTCGTGGCCGTGCCGTGCTCGAGGATAACGATCCATGAATCGCGTGAACACTTGCGCAGCATGTGCGGATTTAATTTGGCCTGAGCGACAGAGATGGTTCGGCTAACAAAACCACCGCTCAGAGTTGGTTTCGGTAAGTGCGCACCAAGAAAAAATGTCCATCTTGGAGTACACGTCAACGCAAGAAGTTATCGACGCGTCCTACGCTCCGACGCGTGACGCTGGGAGCGACCGTGCAAAGTTGCGCAAGGCACTCAATGTCATCTCCAGCATGAGCGATGAACTTGCCTCCATCGAGGGCTCCTGGGTGATCGGAGAGCGTAGGCATGGACTGAAAGCACGGACTGTATGGACGCTCTGGTCGCGATTGTTTCTTGCTGTTAACAAAGCATAGAATAGAACACGGAGTCGCATTTGCGGCAAATCATGGCGAGAGATTCGTTGTCGTTAGGAGCGATGAAATTTCGTCCGCCTGTAGCGCTGTGCAAGCTAAACAAGATGACTTAGATAAAAATGCTGTCACAAATACTTTGTTCATCTGGCTTGTGAGAGGTGCACTGAATTACACATGGCCATAATTGGTACAAAATGTTGTGCATTTATGCTCTGAGCCTTCTCAAGAATGGTTGGACAGGATACTGGGAAGCTATCTCAGGAGACTAAAGATCTCATTAAGAAACCGTAATCATGAGGACATCTAACTCCATAGACAGAATAGAACTAGTAGAGCTGTCGCAGTTAATAAATAAGCACAAGGTAGCCGACATCAGGAAGTTTAACATGGAGAAAATCGAGCATGCTCTAAAGAGCGGAGGTAGCCTAAAAGCAGTGAAGAGAAAACTAGGCATAGATAAAAACCAGTTGTATGCGATAAGAGTCAAAGAGGGCAATGCCATTAGCAGTATGGATAAGATAGTTAAAGTAGCCGAAGAGTTTTACATAAATCTGTACTGTAACGATTTTCATCAGAATGTTACTGAGAGAGGCAGCAGAGCAAAGCAATGAGACACCCCGCCACTAACGAAGGAGGAAGTAAACAAAGATTTAGGAGCAATGCAAAGCGGGAAAGGAGCTGGTGAAGATCAGATAACAGCAGATTTTTTGAAGGATGGAGGAGAGACTGTTCTATAAAAACTAGCCACCCTGTATACGCAATGCCTTGTGACCCCGTGCGCCCCTAGAGCTTAGAAAAACGCTACCATTGTCTTAATTCATAAGAAAGGAGACGTCAAGGACTTGAAGAATTACAGACCGATCAGCTTATTGTCTGTTGCTTTCAAGGTATTTACTAAGGTAATCGCTAATAGGGTCAGGACAACCTTAGACTTCAATAAACCAAATCATCAGGCAGGCTCTCGTAAAAGATACTCGACAATAGACCATATTCACGCTTTAAATCAGGTGATAGAGAAATGCGTAGAATATAACGAGCCCATATATATAGCGTTCATTGAATACGAGAAAGCATTCGACTCAGTAGAAACCTCAGCAGTCATGCAGGCATTGCGGAATCAGGGTGTAGAAGAGTGTTATGTGAAAATATTGGAAGATATTTATAATGATTACACAGCTACCACAGTTCTCCATAAAGTCAGCGATAAAATTCCAATAAGGAAAGGTGTCAGGCAGGGAGACACGATCTCGCCTATGCTATTCACCGCCTGTTTACAGGAGGCATTCCGGGGCCTGAAATGGGAACCATTGGGGATAAGAGTTAATGCAGAACACCTCAGTAATCTGTGATTCGTTTATGACATTGCCTTGTTAAGTCAATCAAGACATTAACTGCAATGCATGATCAATGAGTTAGACAGGCAAAGCAGAACGGTGGGGCTAAAAATTAACAAGCAGAAAACCAAAGTAATATTCAACTGTCTAACAAGAGAACAGCCGTTCGCAATTGGTGGCGAGGTGCGGGAAGTAGTAAGAGAATATGTCTACTTAGGGCAGGTAGTGACAGCTGTTCCGAATCATGAGAGGGAAACGACTAGAAGAATAAGAATGGGGTGGAGCGCATATGGCAGGTTCTCTCAGATCATGAATGGCAGTTTACCAATATCCCTCAAGAGAAAAGTACAGAACAGCTGTATCTTACCGGTACTCACCTATCGAACAGAAACCTGGAGGCTAACAAAGAAGGTTCAGTTTAAGTTAAGGACAACGCAGCGAGCTATGGAAAGAAAAATGATAGGTGTAACGTTATCGGAAGCGGGCGGAGTGGGGGAGTGAACAAATGCGTGTTAATGACATCCTAGTTGAAATCAAGAGGAAGAAATGGGCTTGAGCAGGGCATGTAATGCGACGGCAAGATAACGGCTGGTCCGTAAGGGCAACGGAGTGGATTCCAAGAGAAGGCAAGCAAAGCAGGGGGCGGCAGAAAGCTAGGTGGGCGGATGAGATTAAGAAGTTTGCGGGGATACGGTGGCCGCAACTGGCGAAGGACAGGGTTAATTCGAGAGACATGGGAGAGTCCTTTGGCCAGCAGTGGGCGTAGTCAGGCTGATGATGATGCCTTCTCAAGTTTAAGGTACATCTACACTTGTCTACAAAGCGCGTCATGTTGAAGATTACACACCTTGGAAATAATGTTTAGCATGTCTTCCCTGTGGTGCAACCGCAAAACTGTCGGCAAACGTAAACAAAAATAATTCAGTATGCTTGCGTTGAAGTGAGTCGCGACTCTCAGTGAGAGGAGGCTTAAACATTGCCTCTTGTTTTATGTCTCTTCTCCTTTCATCGCTTCTTCAATCGCTTCATTCAGGGGCATTGTCCAGCTGACCACCTTCTATAGAAGGCTCTGCTATTGCGCCTTTGTTAGATACTTTTAACTCCTTTATAGACCAGCACAGTGCGTTCGAGAGGCACTTCGAAGCTCTTCGTAACGGGTGCCACCCGGTGACAATGACTGATGCGTACAACCCAAAAACCAACAAACACCTTAACTTAGCAGAGCAGCGCAGCACCGAAACACGTAATGCTGGAGCATATATCCGCATGTGAACTAATTACGCTTCGGATCCGTGGCATTTGAAGCGTCACAGGGATCCGGAAAGACCTATTCGGAAGGCAAATGTTCACTTTCAAAGCGAAACATAGGCACGGACTCACAAACAGACCGGGCACTTTCTGGCAGAGTAACCAAAGATACTCTACCAGTAGGCGACATAGGGAGCGGCAGACTGCACTGCAGGTTGCAGGAGGCGACTTTCCGAGCCGCCTCCGTCGTCGCTATATTTGAGTGACATGCTACCATGGAGCAATACCTACCACAAGCTGTGTAGCATTTGTCAAAAGTAACCAGGCTCCATATTTTACTTCTCATTCGTATAACACAGCCCTCATGGCTCCCCTAAAGATCAAAAAGTTCTTTGAAGGTGAGAGCAGAGGTTCTTCTTACCATACAGAGATTTAGAGCTTGAGGGCTGGCATAATAGCTTTAATATACGACTGAGAAGAAAAACGTGCAGCCTGGCTACTTTTGACAAAGACTGTACTACCTTATGCATTAGACCATGGCGGCTCGCACTCAATCGTCGAAGGTCTTTAACTCTGGGTAGATAATGTGCGGTCAGGAAGACAGCTACGGCAAGCGTAAGGGTACCAAATACAGCTGAACTCCAGAGCAATAGCATGGAAATTCTTTAAAGTGTTGTTGGGATTTTATATCTTGTACGTTAATATACAGTGTTTATAACGATCATCTAGTAGCGTATCAGGCAGGGCAGTCTACTAATGTGTCTGCGTAATTCGCATGCTTTAAAGCTGACAGATACATTTCAGGAGCGTTTCATGAACGGAAGGGAGGCAAGGTTGTTGGACACATTATTTTGGATTGTTTAGTAATGAACACAAGTAGCGGGACAAAAGGATATATCAGCGCATGTAAACTAAGCAAAATATTAAGGCGAAAGCCTTTAATGGCTTTTTTTTTTAAGGGTGAGTTGTCCGTCCAAGCAGCCTCCACTCCTACCTATTGTCCAACACCTGACCCACCCCATTACACCTCAAGAGGCGGTAAAGCAGTACATACGTTCCGCTGAATTTAGCTCAGAAATCGCTGGCATAATCAACACTATAGCAGCTGAACAACTCGGAGCGATGCAGCAACAGCTCACACTAGCCCATGCACAGTTGATACAGTCCTTGACTTACAGGATAGAAGCTACGATTAACACACGCTTGGAAAACCATGAAGCCGGCATCAACAAGCTTTTCTAACTTGTGCCTTATCAGGAGTTGCCTCGCGAGCTGCGCGCAGTTCAACCCGCTGCCTGTCCTCCTCCAGTATCTCCAGACCAGCAACATGGCGCAGAACTATAGCACGCGAAAAGGTCGGCGGCGACGCCAATCCACTACACCAACAGAAACAATTATATGGCAGTGGAACTGTCGCAGCATACGCCGAAAACAAGCACAACTAGCCGCGTATATCGCAAACTCTCCAACCCCCCCCCCCCCCCCATGTCATTGCTCTGCAAGAGACGGAAAGAAATCGCATTCATATCCACGGCTATCACACGGCAGCCCTTACACCACGTACGGCAATCCTGACACTCGCATCCATGCCGGTGCTAGACCGCACACCGACACACACGCCCGAGAGCAAGGGCACTCAATATCCCGCGATAGAGCTCAGCTCACCTGGACACACATATGGCCTCACTATTCTTAACATATACAGCAATCCTAAAGATAAAGGCAGAGTTATTCCGGGCACCCTGGGCTCCTTTCGTTCCTCAAAGCTCCTTGTGGTGGGTGATTTTGATGCACGTCACACGCACTGGGAATACACCTCGGATACCCCCAAAGGTAACCTAATTTCTACCGCAATGGCTGATTACAACCTTAGCCTGATCACAAACCCCACCGTACCGACTCGCATTGGCACAAGTGTCACCCGCGACACCACACCCGATCTCACATGGGCCACTCCGAACATAATCGTTAAATCTCACACGATGCTCCAAGACAGCCTTGGAAGTGACCACTTTCCAGTCTCCACTATTATCGCTTATGATTCCAAGATTTTCAACCCTCGTTCGCAGCTTCTCACTGACTGAGATAAATTGCGCTCATACTTGGCAGCTGATTCTACAGAACCCCGTGCTGTCACTGGCTGGAAAGACCGTCTGGTGGAGGTCATCCAGGCGAACAGCAAAAGCATTAAAAATACCCCTAAGGCACCGCAGGTTGATCCGCATCTGGCTCATCTATGGGAGGCCCGACAAGGACTTCTCAAGCGCTGGCGTCACCAGCGACACAATCGCAAATTGAGACTCCGCATAGCCGCTCTCACTCGCGAGGCAGAAGAATACGCGAACACGCTAGCCCGCGCAAACTGGGCGACCTTTTGTAACGATCTCATGGGTACAGTAAGCACAAAGCGCACGTGCTCCTTCCTACGCGCTCTCTTAGATCCAACAACCACTAAATCTCAGACACAAGTAAACACACACCGTCTAATACAACTAGAGCTCCAAAAGGGCAGAGGCGTAATTGGCCAACTACGGGACACTTATATACCCACACCCCTTCAGACAGCAGATCCACCCAATCTACCTCCACCTAACCCAGAACTTGATGCCGACATCACCTTAAACGAAGTCCGCCGAGAACTCTTCAGTATTCACCGCTCTACGGCGCCGGGGCCGGATGGCATAACGTACAAGGCGCTCTCAATCTGGACGAAGTCTTCCTCCAGGAACTCACGGAGCTCTTTAATAACCACTGGCAAGCTGGGACGCTCCCATCAGCCTGGACCCATGCTAGCATGCGATTTATACCCAAACCGGCCAAACCCCTCACCTTTCAAAATTTGCACCCCATCTCCTTAACGAGCTGTGTCGGCAAGCTCTTCGAGCATGTCATTCTCAATCGCCTGCAACCGTTTCTAGAAACAGCAGGCTTTCTCTCCAACGTTCAATTCGGCTTCCGCCCAAACATCTCGGCGCAAGACGTACTTCTTGTCCTTAAAGAGTCCCTCTTTTGCACCAGGCGCCGTACAGCCAGTACGCGAGCCATACTGGCCCTGTATATTCATAAGGCTTTCGACACAATAAGCCATGACCATATCTTAACGACATTAGCCATGACGGGATGCGGCACCCGCATATGGCAATATATTCGGGCCTTCCTTCAGGGACGCACGGCAGAACTTCACCTTGAGGATATTGCCTCCCAGCCTTTTCGCCTGCCTAACCGGGGTACCCACCAGAGGCCGTTCTGTCACCTTTACTTTTTAACATTGCCCTAGCGCCACTGGCAAAGACCCTTGATGCTATCCCAGGGCTACACACAGCCATATACGCAGATGATATAACCCTCTGGACAACGGGAGGATCGATTGGAACAGCCCAGGATATCCTACAATATGCTATAGGCATCACCACCACTCATTTAGCAAACACAGGCCTCCGTTGCTCTCCAAATAAATCGGAACTCCGGCAGCTGAAGCCCCTCCCCAGTGACCCACAGATTGAACTGCACATGTACGGTAATCCAGTGCACATTGTGCCTCAGGTGAAGATTCTCGGCCTTCTCATTAACAACCCACTCGATGCAACTGCCACTCTTCAGCTCTTGCAAAGACAGACAGAACAAACAGGTCGCTGCACTTATCAGGCGGGTGGCAGCACGCAATCATGGGCTGTCTGAACGCGAGACCCTCAATATGACAAATGCACTAATCATTAGCTGCATTACATACCACCTCCCATACCACACACTCACTCAGCGGCAAAGACAACAGGCAGACATCCTAATACGCACGGCTGTCACCTCTGCCTTACGTCTTCCACGGACGGTTAGCACGAAACGTCTCCTGGCCACTGGTACCCACAATACAGTGATCGAATCAATAGAGGTTCAACGCACCTACCAATTAGTCCGCCTGAGTCGCACAGAAACAGAACAACGCCTACTGCGACAGCTACGTCTCAAATCACCCATTCCCACCCCAACAAGTCCTACACCTTACATGATTTCTCTGCGCACGCAGGATCAAATATATCAGAGGCCCCTACCGCGCAATATGAGCGCTAGTCTCCATCAGGGTAGGCGGCAGGCACGAGCGAGCTATTACACGAAAACATACAGCAACCACTCCGATATCCTTTATGTCGACGCGGCAGAAAGGTGGTGGCGGTGGTTTCCCCCGCACCGCTACAACACGCTGTCGCGTTACACTCCTAAAGGCGAAGCTTAAGCGTCATTAATTAGAAGTTAATTAGTTAGTCATTAATCAGCGATTAGCCAAAATTAGTAATTTTTCATTACTTCGTAATTAGAACTTAACTATGTGTGACGTCATCCAGTGGTGACGTCACCAGTGCCACAGAGGTAGTCAAAGTGGTGCGGAAAACAATTTCGCCTCTACTCACTTTACACAGTCAAAGTGTCCCCTGAATTTTTTTTAGGGGGAGCTATTACAGGCGTACAAAAACGCGCAGCAGTCCAGCATAAAAGCAAGATTGTAAACAACAATATCAACATTATAAACGAAACACTGCCCGAACACTTGTCGTTCCAGAGGAACGATCCTAATTTCAAGTAGAATGTTTCACGATACCTAGCGATATTGTGGACCTGTTCTAGCATACCGCTAATAAGATTCACATCTGCCGGCTGAGCTCCAAAGAAGTATCGCGCTTCCTAGCACGAGCGGCCCCCGCTACTACAGCGTGATTCACGAACAGTGTGATACAGCGTGCCGACGAATCCCGCTGAGCCGCCCCTTCGATTTATACGATGGAACGCCGGGTCCTCCTCTGTTCTCGCAACACGGTTTCACCGGCTCCATCCTCGGATGTCATGCCAGATGGCGCGGCGAGTGCGTTGCCAGTAAAGTTGCCAGTAAAACCCCTTGATAATATAAAGTACCGCAAACCTTAGAACTTTGCCGCCGCCGCGCGACCTCCTCGCGACCTCCTCGCCTCTGCGATGCCGGGCCGCGGGCGTTGGTTGGAAGCCAGGTTTCGCTTCACGCCGATTGGTCTCCCTGGCGTTGCCCATGGAAACGCGGGCGGTTGGTGTTTTTGCTTAGTATTTTGTTTGCAGGGCGCGCCATTTTTCGTCCAGCCGGGTTTTGCTACACGCCGATTGTTCTCCTTGCCGTTGCCCTTGTAAACGCGCGCCGGTTGTGATTTTGCATGTCATTTTGTTTTCCGTGCGCGTCATTTTTTGTCCTGCCTGGTTTCGCTTCACGCCGATTCCTGCCGTGCCCACGGAAGCGCGCGCTGGTTGTGACTGTGCTTGCAATTTTGTTACCCGTTCGCGGCATCCTTCGTCTTGTCTGGACGCAGCGGACGGAGCACGCTTCGTTTTCTGCAAAGCCCCTTGGCAACAGTTTCCTGTGCTGCGCGCTCGCAGTATGCCGGGTTGCTGTGCACTTAACTGCAGAAATAGACGTGAGGATGGTTTCGCCGTATTCATGATCCCGCAAGGAAAGCACGATGGCTTGCGGAGGAAGCAGTGGCTTGAGTTTGAGCATTTTATTCATTAATTTTACTCAAAGCTTTGATGTATCCAAATGAAGTACTAACAATGTCAGTTAAATTGAGTGCACTTTTGCCGTTCTGGCCGCCTTTATTCTCTAGTACATTTGCGAAATCACCATTCACTAATTACCAGTCGCGCGCTTCAACATCTCATTTCATGGCACTATGATTCAAATCGATGCAAAACTGTGCTTCGCCGAAGAACGTGCTTTTGAGAGGGGCACAAACAAAAACCAAAATACCCACAAAGTAACTTCCAGCACTACCAATGCTTTTACTGGCATCTGTGAAGATCTGGTAACTCAAGGCGGCCGCCCTCAAAACGCGCGCAAGCTTCCGATGCTGCGGATATGCTACGGGCGCCTGGACGAAAAAGCGTGCCGTGTGCAGCGCTGGGAGCCGGCGGGCGAGGAGAAACGAGGAGGAAAGCGCCGCGCGGAGGAGAGTGTGGCCACTTTCTTTTATCAAGGGGTTTTAGTTACCAGCTGCGGCAGTTGCTAGGCAACGGCTCAGCTCGCGGTGTTCCCGCCGGCCACTGCGAAACAGCGAGAGTACGGTCAATGTAGCTCTCGCTACAAAAAAGAGAATATGGTCAATGTGAAAGCGACATAAGCCGTGTGATCACGCACGGTTAAAACGTTTCGAAAGTGGAGGACCAAACAATAATAACGATCAGTCGGTTGCCGCAATAAAAACAGGGATCTTAAATATCCTCGGCCGCGGTGGCTCAGGCTGCTAACCCGAAAGACGCGGGTTCGATCCCGGCCGTGGCGGTCGAATTTCGATGCAGGCGAAATTCTAGAGGCTCGTGTTCTGTGCGATGTCAGTGCACTTTAAAGAACCCCAGGTGGTCGAAATTTCCGGAGCCCTTCACTGGAGTGTCTCCCATAGCCTGAGTAACTTTGGGACGTTAAACCCAAATATATCAAACCAAACCTATGAATTAATATTCATCCCTAATTTATTCTTTCTCCTACGGCGCGGTTCAGGTGTCCACCGAGATGTGAGAGAGATACTGCGCCATTTCCTTATTTCCTTTCCATAAAAACCAGTTTTGAATTTTTATTTTCAGTGCACGACTTCAAGATCGAGCACGTTTGTTTTGCCAATATTCGCCCATCTTCAGGAACTATCGATATAATTTTAAGCACAAAGAAATTGTGGAGGAAATACAAACGCAAGTGGCACTGCATTTTATTCTCCTCCGAAAAATCATATTGTAGATGTTTGAAAATAGTATTTCAGAAACGTGCCAGTCCTGAAAACGAAGCAAACCGAAATGACAGAACGGAAGTCATTGCTGCCCAAGCATCACAGGTAATAGGCCCAGTATTGGAAACGTATCGGGCAAGGCGGTCCTGCTAGGGACCAGAGTGAAGCCTATTAAGGCCGATTCACACGACAGTCCGTTCGCCTGCGGCTCGAGCACTACGTGTTCATGCGTCATCACATTGAGAGACGCGCTGTCGGCCCGCGGCCTGGTCAGCGCGCCTCTCAATGTTAAGACGTATGAACACGTAGTGCTCGAGCCGCAGGCGAACGGACCGTCGCGTGAATCGGCCTTTATCTATGCTTCTTAGGACCGGCCGGCGCAACACTTGCTGCACCGTGTCATCGCCAAGAGATAGCCGGGGCCACAGTCTACGATTGCACCAAGAGACACGGTTGGAAACCGAGATAAGAGCGTACTTTGGCGAGGCGCATGAGGCAGTTCTTTCCCAGTTGAGCCAACGGACGTGTTGAACGGTATGCCTCCTGGAAGCGTGCAATACAAGCTGGTCGGGTTTTCCCCTGAACTTGACTGGCGGCCGCTGCTCTTCGTGAAGCCTATTCCTCAGCACAGGGTATGCAGCGCCTGTGGTCTGGTGGGCAGGAGTACGGCAATCCTTCCATGCATGCACGTGCTATGCAAGTCTTGCTACGAGCAGTGCGCCCAGGACGGCTCACACATCTGCCCGCTCGACGGCTGCGAGTTCCTGGACGAGGACGTTGAGCGCAGGAAGTGCCCCGCAGAGGAGGTGCTTCGACGAGAGGTACGTGATTAGGAAAAGAAACTATAGACGACTGAAGCTTTAGGTTTCGAAGCGAAAGCTTCACTATGGAACCTCGGGCTTCAATCGCGGACCGAACAAATTTGTCCTCCAGCTGAGTTAGAAGTCAAACAATGAGAAAAAAAAAACTGAATCAGTATCTATGATTGGGAGTCGAGTCCGCGGCTGCGGAGACAGATCTCGTTTAAGGGACGCCGAGCAAGACCACTAGGCTATCGTCACATTTTTTTTATTGCATAGAAATAGTGCCTAAACGAAAAATCTAAGCATCCTTACGCCACAAAACACCAGGCCAACATACCCCTGCATGACCCATCTTCCAAAACATCAAAAGTCTGGGCGGCACACACATGCATCCAGATAGGTGAGCCAGCTAGACGGCTCTTGCAGGGCAGCATATACTGCCCACGCAAAACCGCATTGTTTACGAAATACAGATTTCGACGACCGTGGTGATTCGGCGTGGCGGTCCATCATGTGGCTTTTCCATAGACTAAAGTGTCCGAGCAACATAAATAGATCATATGGCACAACACAGGTTTTCTCCACAGGCAAAAAAAGGATACTGTACGGTGTGATCTCAGTGACCTTCTTAATTTTTCGTTGTAATATGTCCCAGAAGAACAAACCATGCATAGATCAAAACAATGGTCAGTTGTCTTTGGTATACTGCACAGACGGCTATTCACCATCCATGGCGCAAACATCTCCTTAGCATGAAGCAATGCCTTCACAAGCAGCGTAAATGTTTAAAGAATGTTTTCTCGGCGGAAGAAGTGCACATTCGCCTAACACGTTTTAAAACACTGGTGTTAAGGAACTCCAGAAAAGGTTTCTGATACAACGGTAAAGGAAACAAATACTCTGTAAGTGTCTGAGTCATCTGCCTTCTGGAGAAGCTATACAGGCAGCTCAAAGAAAAGCACACAGTGAGGAAATTGGAAGTGTCAGCAACTTCCTTAAGGAATCCCCATAAAGGCCCCTCACGAGTGTGCCCAGTCGGTGCGAATAGGAAAGGCAAGTGAGCACTGAGACGCCTAATAAGCACAGCTACTAAAAAAGGGTGGTTTGCTGATTTGAAATAGAAAAAAAAAACGCGACACAAGCTGATGCACAAATAAGTGAACAAGGCCTATTCCACCAGACTCTAGAGCAATAAATAGGTTATCGCCACGCATGGGTTCCCGGTGGGAACGCCATACAGAGGCAGCAGATATTTTGTGCATCACCTGCACTTTCTTCCTCGCACAGTGGAGAACCTGCAGCACATAGGCAAGTTTTTCTAATAAAAAAAATTGCAGACTTGAGCCCGAGCAAACACTGACAGTTTCTTACCCAACCAAGCCCCGGTTCGTCGCCTCATGGAGATTATCTGTGAATCCGAGTAGGCTCCACTGTTGCGAATTTGGTGACGAGCGAAGTGCCCCGCAGTCACAGCTTATGCCACCGTAATAATTTGGCGCTGTACCCCGAATGGCCCAACCAAAACCCCTTCGATTTATCTAAATTAAGAGCTGCACCTGTTTCCTCGGAAACCTGTTCAGTAAAAAGTGATGCCTCCAGCAGACTCGTTTTGCCAAAAAAAGGAGAGCGACATCACCTGCAGAGGCTGATATCTTAATTTCACATTGCGCCAGGGAGAAACCACGGATAGTTGCGCTGTTAATAATACTGAGGCAAAGGGGTTCAAGATATAGGGCAACCAAGAAAGGCGATAATGGGGAGCTTTGGGGAACAGATAATTTCAATGGAATAGGTTTGGTTAGTTTGCGTTATCAGATGCCACAGCATCCAAACCAATATTCATATTGCACGTTCAGTGTTGAAGTCAGTATCAGATGAGACCGGATAAGTAGCTCTAATTCAGATTGACCTTGCCAAGGCCTTTGATAATGTTCGTCACGATTTCTTGTTTCCGGTCTTAGAACATGCAAATATTGGAGACGTATTGCTTAGGGGCATAAGACTGTGTTGTAAGGAGTCCTATACAAGGCTAATTGTTAAGCAAGAGGTAACCAAACTAGGCTATCGTCACAGCCAATGAGCCTCGTGTTAAACCGCAACACACCCTCGCGCTGTGCATTAGAGAGCGTCGTCTTCATCAACTTCCATCTGTTCCGTCCCGCGGCACTGCCTGCCCACCGTCGTCTTCTAGGTAGCACAGATTCGTACTTTGGCTCCAATCAGAACGTGGTTTCTCTGTAGTTTTTTTATTTGATTATGCGTTGGGTGTTTGAAGCTCGCTCACGTGCATTGAAGATGATGATGATGGATTTTAATGGCTCAAGGGCATCTGTCGCGAAGAAACGCCATGGCGCGAGGTATTTTCTTCTGCTCAAGGCGGGGTCAAAGGCCCATTACCCAGGCATTTCACCCTAAGTAAGCCCAGCACCAGATCAGGGGCAAGCTTGTACCCATTGTATCACTGGTGGGCACGCGGCGGAACTGGGGACCGAACCCCACACCTCCCACATGTGAGGCGGATGCTCAGACAACTAGGCCACTGCAGTGGTACCTCACTTGCATTGTAGCGTTATGTTGAGCGGAGTACACTAGTAACTGCGCTCACCAGGTGCTATATTGAAACGAATGCTTCACTACGGGAGCTCGTGCTTCGATCGCCGGGTGCCTAGTTTTCACCTTCAAATGACCCTGAGCTTCGAAAGCAAAGGAAAGGCGCGTAACTGGCCCCCTGGGACAGTGGACACCTCAGTCGGGCTTTAAGCTTCATGGCGTAGTGACAGACGTGCGCTGCATGCGTTGGCATTGACAACGTTGCTGCAGAAACGCGGCACTGACCGTCGTAATAGCTTGTGTGCAATCCGAGAGAGCCTCCGCTTTTCGTAGAGCAAAAGCTACCAAGAGCGCATGCGCGACGCAGCGTTCAAGTTTGTACTTTGACCATTTGGTCTGCAGAGGAGCTCAATAGCAACAATTAACATGAAGAAGAAAGGATGGAAACAACTTTTATTCGACAAAAAAAAATTTCCGACGATTACGTTACTTCCTAATGCGAAATTTGAGCGCAGCAAATAAGCTGTTTCACCTTTTCGATAGATTCAGGCAAAGAAATCGAGCAACACATGTATGCGCTATCACAGATTTTTTTTTATTTTTCACACGTATTCGCAATTTCGGCTCGGGCGGTGCACATATACAGATCCGCCGCCACCGATCTGGCTCTCTGATTGCCACCGCACAGGGGTTGCATTGGAGGAGGAGCGAAGAAAGGAATTAAGTTCGAGCCGGCGCTTTGACAACCGGAGACTCGCTGGAAGAGGGGGGAGGGGGCGGCGTGTACACCCAGCGGCAAACGATGGGGGCAGAAGCGCGCGCAGCAAGCGGACAACACGATAAAGGGAGAAGGGAAGAGATAGCAGCGACTGACTGATGCCGCTGACGCCGATAGCGCTGGGGGGATGAAAGGGGGGCGGAGCTGGTTACGAGGCCGACGCCGACGCGAAACCCAGGAACGGACGCCAAAGAGCTGCGCTCTAAAATTCTTCCAGGGTGGTCCCCTACTGATCCAGGAGTCCGCGGGCTTGTGCTTCACGTGAAACCCAATCCACCAGCCATTGCTGGCCGGCGGGCTGAGCGGTCGGTATACATATGAGTGAAGCCAACAGCAACAGAAACCAAAGAACAGTGGGTATTTTTTTCTATTTATTTTTTGGTGTGTTGATCAACGGAGAATATTGTTGAATGTATGCTATCGCTTAAATACAATTGATTATAAAATCAGAAGAAAAGAAAGATTTCTTCTGCTTTTTTAATCAGTTATCATTAAGCGACGAAATATTCAGTAATATTCTGCATTGATCAAAGCCACAAAATAAATATAAAAATATCCCCTGTGTTCCTTGGTTTCAGTGCCTATTGGCTTCTCTCACATGTATATACTTATATACATAATATGGGTTGCGAGAGCATGAAGTGCATCACTTCTTAAAAGAGTATTATACGCTTCGTTAAAGGAAACATTTATTTGATTCGACGTTCCGATCGGAGGACCGATCTTTTTAACATTTATTAGGTCGGCGTTTCGGCCAGAAGCTGGCCTTCGTCAGGACTGAGTATGAAGGTATTGCACATTGGTTTAAAAGGGGGGAAGCAAGAAAAAGGGGGCAGAGAAGGAAAAAAAGGGGGAGGGGGTTGAAGGCAGGGGAGAAAATATACACGAAAAAAGCCGTGGTGGCCAGGTTCAGCTGAAAAGCAGGGGGAAAAAAGGCGAAAGCCGGCATCTGCAGGCACGTATTTCGGCGTCACCTGAGGCGACGCAGGGTGGTTGTTGCTTCGAGGAAATAATGTTAATGTTATTTGGTGGGGGAGGTGTTGGCGCCGCGATGTGGGGGCGGAATTTCATCAGATCTCTGGTCTCTGAAGGGCGGACAGGATGCCTGGGTTTTCCCGGCCTGCAGTGTAATAAATTTAAAAATAAAGTATGAATCCCGTTGTTCCCGCTCACGGAAGCTGTGAAAACCGCTCTGTTGTAGCGTAACCCTCAGCTTGTCGAACTCGCAATTTATTTTGGCTAAGGTGCTTCGACAGAGCGAGGTCAGGAAGGGATTTCGCGTGAGCACGATGGTTATTAAATTTAATTCGGAATGAATTCTCGGTTTGATCAATGTATTGCATTTGACACCTGCCACACTCGAGCATGTACACAACGTTGCTGGTGTCGCAATTCAAATTTCCACGAATGGAGTGTTTGAAGTCGGAATGTGTGCTTTGAGCTAGCGTTGTTGTCTGCATGTGCTTGCAAACTTGACACCGATTCTTTCCGCAAGGTAGGCAGGCTGCATACTTTCGTCTACTGGTAGTAGAGTGGACTACCCAATTTTGTACATTTTGCGTTCGCCTTGACGTAACCCACGGAACTGTTGGGAAAATTTTGGATAGCCCATCACTTTGCTCGATGATGTTGAAGCGTTTTGTTAAGATTTTGTTGATGTTCGGTAGGTTACATGCAAAAGTTAAGATGATATTGGAGCGCTGGTCGTTTGGGGTTGCTGACTCAGGCTCATTAAAGAGTTCATTACGATTTATTTTGTCAGCCTTTCTAAAGGCGTCATCAGTAATAGAGGGCGGATAGCGTTGATGTTGCAGAACCGCCGCATACCATTAGAATTTTGCACAAAGTCCTCCTAATGGGTGCAGAATCGCTTGAACCTGATGGCCTGGGAGTATGGAATTGAAGTTTTGCAGTGGCGTGGGTGACAGCTATTGAAATGAAGGTACTGCTGTCGGTCAGTTGGTTTTCTGTACGCACTGGTGATTAAGGTACCCTCCTCTATTCGAATTAAGACGTCGAGAATGCTAATCTGATTGGCAGGGTACGTGTGGGTGAAGCTAATGTTTGGATGTACGTTGTTGAAGGAGGTAATAAATTGCGTGAGTTGGTCCTCTGTTTCTGTCGATATCATGAATATATCATCAAGGAAGCGTTTTTAAAGCCGGTTTTATCGGATATGAATGGGATTCAGTGCTATGCATGAATATGTTAGCATAGTTTGGTGCCATTCGTGTGCCCATAGCTGTACGACTCCTTTGTAGATAATAAGAGTTGTTGAATTCGAATGAGTTGAATTTGAGGACGATATTTGTAAGTTCCGCTATGGTGCTTCGGCTAGGCGAGTCTCGACCTTTGTATTGTTCATAAGACGTGACTACAGCTCGGATTCCCAGTGTGAATTGAGAGGTGTAAGCCGAGCGCACTATGCCGTGACGACTTCCGGTGGATGTGACGTCCCACCGTTCCCGTGGTTATAGCGACGTCCACGCTATTTCGACGCAATTTCGACATTTTTGCTAATAATTAATTAACTAATTACTCTGCTGTCATAAAACTTTGCGTTTCGGTTCATTTTATTGCGAAAGCAATACTAGTTGCACTTTCAGCCCGTCGCGTAGCGAGGCCGGTAGCTACCATATTAGCATATTGAATTGGATTGGATTGGATTAGATTGTATAACCGATGCATCACCACAAGTCTAACCACAAGCTCCACCACCAGCTACACTACCAGCTGAACCATGGCGTAGCTACGGATATTGCTTTCGCAATTACCGGGCTTAACCAAGCTAAGCCACAACCATTTTTTTCCTCCTTTATCTGAAACAACCATTGGTTTTCTTCTTTTGTAGTTCCCGAGTTAAACGCGTGTGGCACGCTTTGTTAACGGACTACAGTATGAGCCATTAAAGGCTTTCGCCTTAATAAGGGAATTATGGATGGCGTTAACACTTTGGTCATTTCTCAGCATAAGTTTAGTGTATACGTGCTATCTTGTGCAATGCGCCATTTTCCCGAACCGGCAGTGCAGCTTCCGCTAAGACTCGCTGCTACTGATGATAAATTCAGCTGAATATGCTTGTAAGTGGAACATGTGACGCAATGACACTGAGGCCTCCGGAATGTCAGAAAAAAAGGACTGTTGCTCCACCAGCAGTTTTGCATGCCCAAGGGCATTAGGTAATTGGCTCTGGAAAGTTGAACAACTGACACCAATACAGCGGTCGACTGCAAACAGGATCAAAGCCATTGCTTGCAGGGAACTGTAGCCGACTGGATTTGTTACAGCACATCCTTGTTTTATTCATTTCAGGTCAAGTGCTGGAACGAAGGCAACGGTTGTGAGACCGTGGTGGCAGCTTCCCAGCTTCCCCAGCATTTCCAGCGGGAATGTCGACACCACTCTGCATGGTGCCCCAAGTGTTCGGCCTCGGTTCTGTGCAGCGATGTGTGCTCACACCTGAGATCGGAGTGTGCAGCACCGGCGACGCCTCTTGCTCCAGAATCTGGCCATCAGCCCAGCGACACGGAAGATGCAACGTTTTCAACGGCTGTTAGACGAATCATAGAACAGCAGGCGAGAGAAATAACAGCGCATCTAGGGCAGTTAATTACTGATGTTAAATGCCATGGTGATAGATTGAACGAAATGTCCCATGGGATAAACACTTTTAAAGAAGTGCTCAGAGGAGAACTGACGCAAGGAGTGCAACAAATTCAGGACAGTCTGACAACAGGGGTGCGCAAAACCGCGAAGGATAACGATCAGAACAAAGAGCTTTTGAAAAGGCGGAATAATAGTGTCTTGAGGAGCCTAAACAAACTAAAAAAACTCTTTACAGATGAATTGTTCAGCGCAAGGAGAGAGAGCTTTGACAACTGTTCACGGATACTGGAATCAATTCAGAAAACGAAAGTTGAAGCTCTAGAGAATGGCGAGAAGACTCTGGGCCGCATTGAGAGCTTGCTTCGATGCGATGAACCACGAGCAGAACACGCGCTCTTCTATGTCAAAGGAGTCAAATCGCTAGAAGAAAAAGCGCTCGAAGAAGGCCATTCTTACTATGAGAGTGACCAGGTGTACCTTTGTGGATACTGCATGTCACCTGGAGTAACCTTCAGAAAGGAGGGCGGATCTGTGAGCCTGCATATGATGCTTCATTTGCATAAGGGTGACAAAGACGACACTGTCGAGTGGCCATTCCAGCACAGAATACGGCTGGCCGTCATGCACCCAAAGGAAAGAATGCAACTGGTCATTGAAGTTGAGCCATACCCTGACTTGGAATTCGTAGAAAAGCCTACAAAACCAAGCAATAAATCAGTTTTTTTTCCTGATCCTTCGTTTAGCCTTCGCACTCTCTGGGACCATGGATACGTATTCGAGGACAAGCTTCGGCTTAAGTGGGAAGTGCAGCCATGAGTTGCACTTACGGAAGACGCTGGACTGGAGCCATTTATTTCTACTGGCATCTACTAATGCATTTTGTTGCTAATGCTTAATGTATACAGCACAGATAAATCCATCTGAAGCACAGAGTTTTTGTCTTTTATGATTTTGATATGCCACAGCTTCATTGCTTCTTGTTTACCACTGTCCGTTACTCTACTTCTATACTCTGCTTGTGACAGCCACACAGGACCTACACCGGGAAAAAATCCCATGCGGGTTATTAAGGGGTCTATAAGCCGTTACTTTTGCGGCAATGGTATTGAATAAGCGTTATATATACAGTTAATCCGTAGGAAAATAAATCGCCCCGCTGATTCAAAACGTGCCCTTGAACTAAGGCGACAAACTGGAAAAGAGAAATTACTAATCAAAAGAACTTCAAATTATGTTCTTGTGTTCTTTTTTTTTCGCCTCTGGCGTGGCATGAATGAGAACGCCTGTCTTAGAAAACGCAACATAGCAGCCGGTTGTGCTTTGACTTCATTTTCTACCTTTCGCACAACAAAGAGCGGGTGTTCTACTGCAGTTCCCGTGGGTGGCCGTCTGAGTTCTAAGGATAATGAAGTGAGAAGAAGGTTTAGGATATGTGCACTTCATTCATTCCTGACCTGGTGTTTATGGATGAGCCCTTCCCGGCTGCAGAATGGCCTTGCCGCGCATGAGATGTTCGCAGAAGGCGAACATTCGTGCCTGAGAAAACTTGGCTGCAAAAGGAGCTTGAATACTTTTACCTGTCATGCTCGACGCTTACTCTTCCTATTAGTGCGTACTTTGTCATGGTGGTCCGGTGAATCAATAAACTTTCAGCACAGGAGCCCATGTATGTCGTTCCCCCAAGCCTAGGCTGCAACTAACTTGGGGGCTTCGATTATCGGGCAATTCAACCTTGCTATGCACAGGTTTCTAACATAACTGAAAGGAGTAAAGCTTAATCGCTCTTCCTTACCATTACATTCTACGCCTTATAACGGCAGTGCTCCACAATTGAACCTAAAAAAAAAATGAAACTCGTTCTGCTAAAACATTGTGCAAGTACCATCCTTATTGCCCTATCCTGGTCAAAAATGCAAACTTGGGATGTCTAGACGCGGTTTATGCCTGATCACAAGAAACAGAGGAGAGAAGAAGTGGAGGTATCATCCCAGTTAAAGGATACTAGAAATGGACTAATAAAAGGCGCCACAAAAATGTGAAAATGCTACCAACTTTTAAGGGACACAAGTTGAAGTTGGCTTGCATCGACTGAATACCAACTTCTAAGCGCAAAAACCCCACTATTTCTCATAACAAAGATCTTGTACGGTAGAAACGAGCAAAAATTAAAATGCAGATATCGCCGCCACAAGCCAATGGCGTAAGTACAGGCGTGGTGATGAAATACGAGAATAGAGACACCACAAGGCTGACAAAAGCACATGAAGCTTACGGGTTTGATCGATATTGGCGAATATAAGTTTTGTTTTGAAGCCACTAGTGCTCTGGTATCACGCGAGGAAGACGGAAAAAAGACGAACTGAATGTTGGAAGTCAAAGAAAACCTGCAATAGGCGGCGCAACAGGCGGCCAGCTGAGTTCCGGGGGTGCTTCGCGGCTATGCGTTCTTCGTGCCTGCATGGCTTCGTTAAGCGTCTCGATTTACAAGGGCGGCGCAGCAAAGGACCTCCAAGTGCCTCTCTAAATGCTCCTCGGACAAAGTTCGTGCAACGGCAGCCCAAGCGACAAAGAAAAAGATGTGTGCACCCAGTGTTCAACGCGCCTCCATGTCAGCAAATGCACTGCTCGGCGTGTTCGCTTTGTCAACGTGCCGAGACTCTGGGCTGGATACGAAACCCTAGGAGGACTATTATTGCGGAATTTCAATATGCCCGCACGTGCCAGTCGCTACACATTAGTCGTGACGGTGGCTCGGCTGTGGCAGCGACGCTGCCGACTCATCGGCGCTATGATTTCCGCACCATACCCTCCGCCTCAGCCTTCAAAAGCATCGCACGCTGTGTGGGGCTTAGATCGCTGAATGCAAGCCGCAGTTCTTTGCGAGAACTTCACTGCCGGAATCGGAACGAGATCCATTGTAACGCTGGCGCAAACGTAAACGAAGCTGGGACGGGTTAGAGAGGCCTTCAACTTCCGGCCGGCAGTACTTTTCATTTCAGCTGCTGCTAGGCGGGAACGCAGCGCTCGCCGCTAGCAATCACGTAGTCCTCGTTTCCATTACCACCGTTTTACGTCACTCTTGTCCTATTATGTCATCAGAGAGTCCAGAGTTTGAATCGTAACGTCGGGAAATGTTTCTTAAATTCTAATGCAAATTTCTTAACAGTACATTGACCTTTCGCTCCCGGACAAGGGGCAACAAAGCCAGAAAATGCCCAACTTTCAGATTTTACTAAAAAAAAAAATGATAGGGTTATACACGTCGATAATGTTATACAAGTCGATAGTGTTATACACGCCGGTATAACGACGTGCCGGCGTGTGCCATCTGCGTTTTGAATGAGCAACTTTGCGCTTTGAAAGTGTAGATCGGCTGCTCCGATAGTCAGTTCATCGAACTTAGAATCTCTTGTTTTCATCTCCATGTTTCACTTGACTCTATCGCCCTTCATTTGGGGCTTTTAATTTGCATGAAGTCCACGGCACGTGGATGCCGGGGAAAGATGCAATTCACCTGTGCACTACCCCATGATGAATGAAACATCCCCGACAGATTTTCCATCATGGATAACTGATTTAACTATGGTTTATAGACAGGAAGGTAAGGCAGAGATCCTCCTGAAGGCAAGTAAACAAATCCGATTGAATTAAAACCGCCCAACCAACAACCGCCAGGCGAAGCCAGGGCCGGATTAAGAAAAAAGGGGGGCCCTCGGCTAATGCACATGTGGGCCCCTCTCCCTTTCCCTCAACTGACCCCCCGCTACACTACTGGAATATATCACATGTTTCATTGTAATTCCATCTAATTAAAAGAACGAAGTGCGATCAATGGGATTCATGCAACAGTAACGCATTAGCATTAGCTTTACAGGGCACAAAACACAACGCGACTCTTGGAACGCGCGACACGTGTCCGTCTGTGGCCGAGCGCCGAAACGCCACGGAATAGCCACGTGGGCCGACGGGGAAGTTGCGGGGCTGCATTGCAGCACGCTGCGCGCGCCGCCTACTCTCCTCTTTCAGTGACGCTGTGCAGAAGCCGTCAGACGGATTTTTGTTCGCAGCACTGTTCTGATGCTGACACATTAAAGAAACGCAGGCTGAGCTAGCTGACTACAGTTGAGCTGAGTGCTCCGGTAGCGGCTAGGAAGTAGAAACACTCGTTCATTAGTGCCCCGAGAGGGTATTATTAAAAAGTTATTAAAATTAATTTTATTACGCGATGAACGTTTACTACTGCCCTCATGGGACGCATTTGAATAGCAGAATTTAAGTCCTGAATCAGTGGTGATCGTGCTCGGCGCTGAGCCGAGTACCCGGGTTCAAAATCAGCCACACGGTGGCCGCGTTTCGATGAAGCCGAAATGCAAAAAGGCGCCCGTGGGCTGTGCGATTTCAGAGCACGTTAAAGATCCCCAGGTGGTCGAAATTGTTCCGGAGACCTTCACTGCGGCGCCTTTTTTTCTTTTTGCTGCCGCGGTGGCTCAGTGGTTATGGTGCTCGGCTGCTAAGCCGAAAGATGCGGGTTCGATCCCGGACACGGCGGTCGAATTTCGATGGAGGCGAAATTCTAGAGGCGCGTGTACTGTGCGATGTCAGTGCACGTTAAAGAACCCCAGGTGGTTGAAATTTCCGGAGCCCTTCACAAAGCCGTCCCTCATAGCCTGAGTTGCTTTCGGACGTTAAACCCCATAAACCAATAAACCAACGACACCTCTTTCTCGCCTTTCATTCATACCTTCCTCCCTCCCCTCAAGACACGGTTGAGGTGTCCACCTAGAAGTGAGGCAGTTACTGCACCTTTTATTTCCTCAAAAATTAAAATTTCACCTGGCTCTACAAATACAATCCCAAGAAAAAAGAACGAACAAAATAAATTGCCGCGGCGGTCGCACTTCGCAGGAGGCGAAATGCTAGAGGCCCGTGCACTATGCGATATCTGTGTACTTTAAAGAACTCGAGGTGGTTGAAATTATCCAGAGCCTTTCACTACGGCGTCCCGCATAGCCGGACTTCATATGGGACGTTAAAGCCTATATATAACCTAAACATAAAATCATAAGCGAGTGTTTCGCTTTCCTAGTGGCCGCCGGAGCACGAAGTGAAACTGTGGGATTGCAAGAAGCTAGCACAGCCTGATTTGTTTTTCAATTTGGTAACGCTAAAGAAGAAAACCCGGTGTTTATAAAAAAAATTGGCTGGGGCTTAGTTAAGGTTAAGCCTGGATATCTCGAAGTGAAAAGCTGCGGTGATGCTTATGGTTTAGCTGGTGGTTATGCTTTATGATCACTACTGTATCGGTAGTATCACACTCTTCTCCTTTCATGTTGAATGTTCCATGTTCAAACGATGACGCATAGCGCGCGGCAGCGTGCGCCTGTTCTATGGGCAAGCGTGCCTTGTATACCCCTCCTTTCAAATGCGCACTGCGCAAGGCCGCGGCGAAAGGTCAAACGGTGGCGAGGAGGCGAAGCGGCGGCGCACACGCGCAGTAGCCTGCGCCGTGCGTGACGTCACTCGTGCTCGACATACGCCGGCTCACGCGAAGCGCGGTGTTGACTAGCGTAGTGAAGCTTTTCGCTTTAAAAATACTGAGGACCAAACGTCGTATCTGTGTGAAATTCGAACTCGAACAATCCACCCTCGTATCTGGGAGACGCATTCTACTCTGCGCCTTTATTTTCTGAACAGTTTGTATATGATAATCGCACAAGTAGACGCCGCTTAAAATTCTGCGGCGAATTCTGATTTCATTGCATTTCATTTATTTTTTCCCTTAAAGGCCCGAGGGCATTGCATAAGGGGGGGAGCAAACTCAAGATTTGTACCAGCGAAGGCAAGAACACTTTTTGCCTACCCTGCTCTAATCATACTTGTGACATTAAAGCGTTGCATTTCCTTACATTTGTAAGTCATGCAGAGGGCGCAAAGCAAGTATTTTTTACATCTAGCACTGCAGTGCATATTAGCGGATATAAGTGTTGTTTTAAAAATTAATTAGAGGGTTTTAAATGGATTATGACAGCAGTTCCAGCAGAATGCTTGGCGGCGAGGCGGGACTCCGACCTCTCCGCTCTGTGGAAACGGATGTTATGCCGACGCTAAGCTTCTCAAACACACTACACCTTCAGATTCCACTGGACGGGGGATTGAGGAAACCAAAAAAACCGTTCCGCAATCCGTAAGCAAATCCATATATCGCTTCGTAAGAAAGGGGGCCCCCTCCGGGGAGGCGGGGGATTCCAGTTTTTGCAGCTCGACAAGCTCTCCCCAACTGATTCGGCTAAACGAAGTTACATAAGGTGGGGGCCCATCCCCTCGTTCTGGTTTTCTCGCTTCATACGTGTCGCTCAAAGTTCCATTGCCCGCGGTCCCATATACTAAGCATGTTAGAATAAATGGGCCCCTTCTCCTGCTGTCGGAGGTGAGGCCCTGGGCTCCAGCCCCCTTAGACCCCCCCTTAATCCAGCGCTGGGCGAAGCAGAGGTCGTAGGCACACATGTGGAAGCCGAAGAACTGCTACACGAAAAAAACTAACAGAAAGCACACAACCACTTATGTAACACAAATAAAACACGGAAATATTGTATAGAGTTTGGAAAACCACGCCATGACAGATATAATTAGGTAGTGCGGTAAAGCATACAGAGGTCCACGAGTTTAGTAAATTAACATTTAAAATCCCTCCCGATTTAAATGAATGTGCGAAAACATCATCATCATCACCATTATCAGCCTGACTACGCCCACTGCAGGGCAAAGGCCTCTCCCGTGTCTCTCCAATTAACCCTTTCCTTCACCAGTTGTAGCCACCGTATTCCCGCAAATTTCTTGATCTCATCCGCCCACCTAACTTTCTGCCGCCCCCTGCTACGCTTGCCTTCTCTTGGAATCCGCTCCGTTACCCTTAAGGACCAGCGGTTACCGTGCCTTTGCATTGCATGCTCTGCCCAAGCCCACTTCTACCTCTTGATTTCAACTAGGACATCATTAACGCGCATTTGTTCTCTCACCCACTCCGCCCTCTTCCGATCTCTTAACGTTACACCTATCATTTTTCTTTCCATAGCTCGGTGCTTTGTCCTTAACTTAAGCTGAACCCTCTTTGCTAGCCTCCACGTTTTGTGCCCCATAGTTGAGTACCGGTAAGATACAGCTGTTGTATACTTTTGTCTTGGGGGATATTGGTAAACTGCCATTCATGATCTTAGTGAACCTGCCATATGTCCTCCATTCCATTCTTATTCATCTAGTTATTTCCCACTCATGATCCGGACCAGCTGTCACTGCCTGCCCTAAAAAAACATAATCTCTTACTACTTCCAACCACTGGCTACCGATTGCAAACTGTGTGGCTGCCTAGCGACCCGCCCTGTGTGCTATAATTCACTTCAGACCTAACGACCATTACGTGATGTCAGCATTGAAGAAGGTTGCCTTCGCGCGTGAATTAGCGACAGTGGCCTTCTCGGCTCCTGCCGAAGCCATCACGCCGAAACGTTGCTTGTGGAGGTCCTCGCCTTTTCCCTGCCGGGAAAAACGGCAGGAAGGACGCGCCAGAGGCAATTGTCAGCATTTGTTGGGAGTTGTGTTTGCAGCTGAGTGAAAATCACCTTACCCGGCAATCAGTTACAACACGGTCGCACTGCTCTTGAAAACGATATCGGTTCAGCGGGGCGGCGAGCTGGTTAAAAGGGGTACTCTGTCAAAAATATACGGCCCAAGGAGTTTTCTTCTAAGTAGTGTAGCCTATTTAACTGTACTAAGCTTGGGAGGCTTGATGACTTGAATTCCTTCCGCCTTCGTGAGATTAGGGTCCGTGAGTATGCAAGAGGAGCCGAGCTGCAGGGCTCAGAAGCAGAAGGCTTGGGCTGTATACTTTTGACAAAGACTGTATGTTCTATTTCGCCTGGTAGTGTGCTTTAAAAAAATGTCTTCCTTTATGCAAAGTGGACCTTCTGGACTTTGGCTTTGTTGTGACGTCACGATGTGACGTCACTGGGTATGGTATGACGTCAGGGGTCATTCTAAATGTCACGCGTGGCTACCTGCCACCGCTGCGTAACGAGTCGACTTGGTAGCCCATCTCTCCCCCTGGTATGACGTCAGAGGTCATTCTAAAGGTCAAACGTGGCTACGGGCCGCCGCTACGCGAAAGGCCGTTCATAAGCGTAGTATTGCTTTCGCAATAAAAACTGCTGCCAGTATAAGCGAAAGTGCCCATGTAGGGCCACCGGTGAAGCCACCCGCGTAATCTCAAGGCACATAAAGCTTTCTCTCTCTTTTTCCTCTCTTGGTGCTCGACTTATTCAGGGAGAAATGCTCCGGAAATGGCGCTCTGACTCGACTATGTGTAGACGAAAGCACCTCGTCTAACGGCGCTCTTTGACCAAAGATGCTCTTGAGCCATAAAATCATCATCATCATCATTTAAGTAAGCGAAATATCAATTAGATCATTGCAGTGCGAAGTGTGTGAAAGCTTAGGTAGGCCAACTGAACAGTTTACACACGCCCGCAACATCATAATGTGTCGGTGACGAGGTACAGAAATTTCTCACCTGAAATATTTAGCTCTCCGCACTGATAACACTGTATCGCAGCTTGCCCCGGACAAATTTGATTTTGACATCAGTTTAACACGGAACAGAAGAAGTGGTTGCAAAGCTTTTTTTTCTGAAATATCAGCAGAATGACGGAAGGATTTTTGGGTCTTAAAGTCCTAAACCAAGGCTAGAGATTTTTGAGCTGTGCCTTTGATGTAGGGCACTGTAACAAACCGATCATAACACTAGTTTTTCAACACAAACCGGGGTAGTTTTGCAAGGAAAATTTTAGCTTTCGCTGGCGTCGAAACTCCAGCACGGACGGGATGCAACCCGCGAATCTCGAACGCGCGCACCTCGGCGGCTATGTTGTAACCGTGAAATACTACTATTGAGTGTTACAATGCCATAGCCACTCAGCGGCTGCAGCAATTCACACCGAGTATCCTCATGTTGTAATGTGTGGCAATATTTCATTTCGTCCATTGGGCAGCGGACAGAAATTTATTACTCGCTTGAGGCCTTCCGAAAGAAAGCCGCCTGAGGTACAGCTACGTATAGAGGAGGTTGTGAATGCAGCTGGAGAGATAACGACAGAAAAACGGGCGCAGCAGGCGATAAGTTCCGCGAGAGGCAGCGGACGCCGCTCTGATAGTCGCCCTGACGACAAAACGAAATAGATAACAGCCCGCACGGAGGGGGCGGAAAAATGCACTTTTTCAGGCCGCGGGGCAGCGAGCGCACGTGAAGAGGGATGCCTCCTGCAGCTACCCAATATACCCTGGTTGGCTTCGGCCCGGACCTCGACTGGAGACCTCTGAGTTTCGTCAAGACCATTCCGTCGAACAGGGTGTGCAGTGCTTGCGGGCTGGTGCGCAAGAGGACCGCGTTGCTGTCCTGCATGCACGTGCTGTGCGACTCGTGCTACGAGCAATGCGCCCAGGAAGACATGCACGTCTGTCCGCTGGACGGCCACGAGTGGCACGACGAAGACGACGTGGACTGGAAGGACTTTTCTCTAGATCAGCTGCTGAGGCGAGAGGTTAGTCACTCAACTTCCACCTCCCCCTCTAATTTCTTTTAAAGCTAAAAACTATGCTCCTTTCACCCTTAGCCTGAAGCTCAACTGGGTCTTTGATTTGACCTCTAATGTCGAAAATCGCGTGCGGCCGGGGCCTCGATCTTCTTCTTCATCGTCGCCATAGCTGCGCACTTGGCAGTCACGTCCACCGCTGCGCAGGCTGCTTGCTCTGCCGCTCCTTCTCGCCTGTGGCCGCACGTGATGAGTCACCTGACTCGCTCTTGCGCTTGGCGGTCACGTCCGCCGCTGCCCCGACCATCGCTCTGGACGCTTGATCTTGCACTTGTGGCACGTGGTTTGCGCTCGCTGAAGTCTTGAAAAAATAAAGGTGAACCAAAGCTGGACAGTGTATAACCATGCTCAGGAGCTCTCGATCAGTTTATGCTGGCTGAGGTGAGTTGCGCCACAGCCACTTTTTGTCTTGAGCTGTCGATAACCTTTATTTGTTCCAGAAAAAAGCCTTCCAATATCTACAAAAGAAATCCGAATGCAACACGCGGAACATGAAATGGACTTACGGGACCAGTCGCTCTGATTGCTTAACAAAAAGTCGCACTCCTTTGTACTAGAGCTGTATTCCGGTATACCATTGTAGCCCGTTGCTTCGTATGTTATTTTCTTGGCCCATGTGCTGCGCTTTGAATTGCCCGAGTAACCGCCTTAGTTAGCCATTACCGTGCATTGAATTGAAACCAGCCCCGGACAGGAGGGTTTGCCGGATCATTCAAATGCGTACACTGCGGAATGTTTTAAGTCTACCCTAACCTTAATACAGCCCGCAGCAAGAAAGCGCCTGGAAATCTTCGCCACGAAGACAATCGTCGTGGTCTTTAATTAGGGATAGTTATGCCCCAAGTTGATTGTTTGTTTTGACTTCCACTTGAAACAATCTAATTTTTTGCTCTGTTTGCCAACTTTGCCTACTTTATATTCTTCCTGCAAGCTCTGTTTCTCGTTCAATGCGTTGGTCTTTTTTTTATCGTCTTTATTGTTTGTGAGGAAAGCATGTTTCGAAGAAAAGAAATCCTGCCACATCATGCAATAAGTCAGCGGTGATAAGCGTTCTTAATCTCATCCGCCAACCTGACTTTCTGCCGCCCCCTTGCTACGCTTGCATTCTGTTGGAATCCACTCCGTTATCCTTAAGGACCAGCGGTTATCTTGCCTTCGCATTACATGCCCTGCCTAAGCCCATTCTTTCCACTCGATTTCGACTAGGATGTCATTGACCCGCGTTTGAGGGTTGATGACTTCCAAATGAATGGTGGTTAATAAGAGAAGTTTGCGTTGATGCAGCGGCCGCAGCTTGCACAGGACAGGGGTTAATTGGAGAGACATGGGAGAGGTCTTTGCCCTGCAGTGGGCGCTGTCAGGCTGATGATGGTAATCATTCGGAGTCTTGTAAGCTTTCACTCTCCGATGACGACGACACTAGTAGTGATGGGGGTTACGGGTGCGTGTGGGAAGAACCAGGAAGATGAGGCTGCCTAAAGCAAAAGCTGATAAGACGCTGATGAACTAACTGTCCGACAGTGCCTGATACCGTTAGAAATGGCTCTCTGACCTTCCTATGGAAATGTGTGCACGAATGCTGCTCTTATTTCCCGCATATTTTAAATGCTGGATAAGCAGGATAGACTAAAGAAGCCGCCCTATGGAGCCGCATAGATGACTTAGATGTCTGGAAGCTTTTAAGGAAAGGACACGTATTTCTGCATTATTGAAGGATCTCTTAGGCATGGACCGAGTTCCCTCTTAATACTCTCGCATTCTTTCTGGCTCTCCGGATGTGTGAGTAATCAAGACTGTGCGAAAAAAAAATATTTGGCAGTTAAAGGTGATCATCGTGCGTAGTGTTTTATCGTATGTCATGGTATTTTGTACTGCGCCTAAAGAGAAAAAAAAAGCCATTGTTAATAAACCTTCTTACCCGCGAAGGTCCGAGAGGTACGCAAGTAGCGCAGGTAATGGGCCGAATATTACTGGCGAAGGTCGGTCATACAATGGGCCAGAATGAAACCATCTGTTTCCAACGTTGGGCCGGTTGATTATGCCGCTTGGGTGTAGTGTTATGCTGTGCCTTAACTGACTGTCAAAGCTCGCTAATCTGAACAACTGTAATGCTAGATGAGGCAAAATAAACCGTGGACAACAAGCTCTGTCAGTCAGGTGCGCTCATCACTCAAAGGAAAGACCTCTATTTCTGCTTTTTCGCGAAGAAGAGAGGCTTCAGTTTTTTCCATCTTTTTGCTGTCGTGGTCCACCGTAATACGGTACTGTATGCAGTAGAGTGCACCTTTTTTTGTTATGAATTCAGTGTGACAAGCTAAGCGTGTCATCGCAACTATCGCAAGCACAGGTCTTGTCATTGAATAGTTAGTTCTCTTTCAAGAGCAGCTGCCATTGCAGCTGAACGATTTCCCCAACGTTGGAATTTGCTTCGGTCCCAAGCGAAGGCACACAAACTGAACACAACTAGCCGCGATATTTTTGCTTACAATTTAAAACTAGCATCTATCGCCGAGTTGCTCAATCAGGTAACATTCTTTATTGCATTAAAAGGTTAAAATCATTTCCTTTCTTTTTTCATGCATCGTATTCCGTGACCATGCAACACGTAATACATATAGCATGCAGAGTGAATGTCAGTTTGTTATTCGGCACACTAGCATACAAGCCGCTGTTTTTCATGGTGTATTCTTCATTAGGAACTTACGTCTGGTGTTTCAGTACGGTAGTAGGCTTATGTAAAATAAATTACAATCAGGAATTCCTTCCCTATTGGAAAAAAAGGCAATGATGTAAATATTGGAAACCAACACTGGAAACCTTGGTGGATTATGGTAATGGAAAATGCGTTGGAATGACTGGGCATGTTGGAATGCTGGGCATGTTGGAATGACTGGGCATGTTGGAATGACTGGGCAAGTTGGAATGACTGGGCATGTTGGAATAACTGGGCATGTTGGAATGACTGGGCAGGTTGGAATGACTGGGCATGTTGGAATGACTGGTAATGTTGGAATGACTGGGCATGTTGGAATGACTGGGAGATGTTGGGGCAGGGGCCATGCAGCAATGTTATGTCTGTCGCAATGAGACAGCAAATTTCAAAATAGATGAAGCTCCTACAGCCAGTTTTATTTTGTGTTCATGCTCCTCTTGCTCTTCTTTAGCCACTTGTCAATGCAGCTGGGCCCCATGAAACAGCCTTGTTGATGTACCACCGGTGCATGAGGGCTTGGGAAAACTGGGCGATGCACTCTGCAGAAAAGATTGAAATGAAAGAATTAGGATCCACAAGTTTTTATTCTTGCCAGTATTAGAGTGCTAAAAAAGTAAACTCCGTATTGTGGCCACAGGAATAAAGTGAGCCTAAATCAAGAACCACTGAAGCTATTCGCACTCAAAAAGAAAAATAATTTGAGGTTCTTATTCAATATATCATATGCTCGTCATTAAGTACCATCATCAGCAGCATAACTAGCACCACTGCAAGACAAAGGCCTCTCCTATATCCCTAAACATAAGCCTGACGTGTGCCATAATGAGCAAAATAAAAAAGCCATCGTTTTTTGTCCTCTGAAGGCTTTTAGTGGGGTATTAATAAGAGGGACAATATAAAGGTAACATCAGAAGGGTGACTGCAGTAGCACAGCTGAGATGTCGCAGACGATACACTACGAAAAGAGGCATACAATCCATTGATACATCAGTTGCAAAAAATAAAAACAGCAGCAAAGAAAAGGTAAAACAAACCAGTGTCAATGCTCCAAGCGATATCACTTATTTCCATAATTTTGAGGGACCACATGCAATGAAAATGTGGTGAGGTAGAGTCACAAGCGAAGGCCATTCTATTCTCGATTTAATTATTACTAACTCTATGCAGCTGAATGCTTTTTCTGGTGTTTTATCTTGTTGTGTTAGTGACCATCTTCCTGTGTTTGCTTGCATTGAGAACGCTAGTACAATAGGAAGTAAGTCCACATCAATCACATACCAAGCTATTACAGAATCATCATTGAAATCCTTTAGGGATGCGCTCATGAAAGTATATTGGAGTAAGATAGCTGAACTTCATGATGCAAATGTTGCCTATAATACGTTTGTCGATTGCTTTAAACAGATATATCACGACTGCTTTCCTCTTGTAACACGCGTGAAAAGTCGCAGAATCCGCAAGCCATGGGTAACGCCAGAGCTTCGCGGAGAAATACAAATGAAAGACAAGCTGTACAGAAAATTTTTGAGCAGCCGGAAGGTTGAGGACCTTGCGGTATTTAAGAAATATAGGAACAAATTGACTAAAAAACTGCGGTCTACACGAACAGCCTATCACGTGTCACTTCTAGATGTTAAGAATGTTCGAAATGGTGTACTATGGTCGAGATTAAATACACTTCTGCAGCGGGACAGTTCACGCACTGCATTAACAAAATTAAATATTGATGGAAAGGAAGTTTCTGGCGTCGAACTGGCTAATGTATTCAATACTTTTTTAACGAGCTTGGCTACCCGTGCTATAACACGTGCTGCCGGATCTGACGCTTGCAAATATGTTCGAATTCAGAATGATGAAACAATTTTTCTGCAACCAGTCACGGTAGACGAAGTAGTGTCGGTGATAACAAATCTTAACAATAGCAGTAGCTGTGACATTGATGATATCCAAATACGGCCAGTCAAGCATGTAGTTGACATAATTGCTCCCATACTTGCTCACATCTTTAACATCTGTTTAGAAACTGCAGTTTTTACGGAAAAAATGCAATTAGCAAAAGTTGTTGTTCTTTACAAAAAAGGAGATCGCAACGCCCTCGCCAACTACAGACCAATCTCTATTTTGCCAGTGTTTTCGAAAGCATTTGAGAAAATGCTGCATCTAAGAATGTCAAATTTCATCCATAAATTTAACTTGCTAACACCATTTCCGTTTGGCTTCTGCAAAAGCAAATCCACTGAACTTGCATTACTCCAACAAAAGGAATATATAATAAAGCAACTTGAAAACAAATCTATTGTCATTGGTGTATTTGTGGACTTCTCAAAGGCTTTTGACCTGGTAAATCATAAAATCTTACTAAATAAATTACACTACTATGGTATCCGAGAAAAAGCGCTCTCATTGTTAAGTTCTTATTTGTCGTTTAGACAGCAAGTGGTGTACATAAATGGTATACAGTCTGAACCGAAGCCGCTCTTCTACGGTGTCCCCCAAGGCAGTACGCTAGGGCCTCTACTCTTCAATATTTACCGAAACGATATTGTCAACATTAGCGATAATACAAAGTTTTCCATCTATGCAGACGATACGAGCGTATTTTTTTCGGGTGAAAATGTTCATGAACTTATCAAACAATGTAATGCCACAATGCCTCTTGAGGTCTGGTCTGCAGTTAACCTGATGCAAATAAATGAGAGTAAGACCAAAGCTGTCATATTTAGGCCGAAAAATAAAGTTATCCCACTGCACGAGAATATTATATTAAACTCGCGGGCTGTAGAAATTGTTGAGCAGTTTAAATGCCTTGGGGTCATATTTTCTGCCAGTATGTCATGGGATTATCATGTCAATTATATCTTGAAAAAAATAGCTCAAATCACTGGTGTTATAGGCCGTCTAAAATACATACTTCCCACAAAAACTAAGATGCTGGTATAAAATTCAATATTCAACTCGCATTTAAACTATTGCCAGTTGGTGTGGGGCACTACAACATTCACTAACCTTGAACGTATTCATTTAATGCAAAAAAGATATCTCCGAAATGCATATAATTTACCGTTCCGACATCCCAGTGCAGCTTTCTTTTGTCATTCCAGAGTTATTAAAGCACATAATCTTTATAAATATCGCCTCAGTGTTACTTTTAAAACAGAAATCAAGAAGAATGTAACAAATCTTAAAAATTTTGCAGAACTAAGGAAAAAAGAATCAGTCTATCCAACAAGACGTGGCGAAGAATGGACAGTGCCAACACCTCGACTAAATCTTGGTAGGGAATGCCTTCAGTACACACTTCCATCTCTTCTAAATAGGTATATCCACATTAACCTCGATTTGTTTTCTTTTTCACGTCATGAACTACATAATTTGTTTTTGCATAACATTGTTTAAGTTTCATTATGTATACATATTGCTGTTTCGTGTATTCTCCGGTGCTTCCTTGATGTGCTTGTTTTTTAAAATTGTATAAACTCTTGTGTTGCCTCCCTGTCAATAATAAGGATTGTAGACTCGTCAAGCTGCCCAAGGGCAGCTTTTTTCTACGATTCCTCCATCTGTAGTGCTAGATGGGAAATAAACTTTGATTTGATTTATTCTTCAATGGGAACAGGAAAAATTTCTTGATTTAGTTGTGATGGCATCCTGGTCTGAAGCGGGGCAGCAACATTTAACATTAAGTTGTGGAAAAGTATTGTAGAGTATATGGAACACACCTAAACGAGCGTTTCCCCTTTTATGCAGTGATGTCTGGTGGTCAAATGAGATGACTGATTACACATATGCTGTACCAAGTGTCGCTGTTGGATTAAAGGGAGTTGGTGGCGTAGCATCAAACAGTTTGGTGCAAAATTGAAAGAGCTAGGGAATACTTCAGTTTGGAATCAATAAAATTTTTATGCATAAACTGCGCAGCATGGCAAGAGCACACAGATCATGACATCTCCTGATAAACCCGAGTGCCCTTGTGGTGCCAGCAGCATGTATCGTGACATGCTCCAAGTATGTGGGGCTGCATCTGGTTAAGGTTTCTCCATACCATTAACCCTAGAGGTGGGAAAGGAGGTCAATACGTTGTGACAAAACAATGCAGACAAGACAAGGACAACGAAGGAATAAATATGATGGCATGAGTGCTGACTATCGCCAATGTGTATTGGAAACCACGTCAAAATATATACACTGTGGCCTAAAAAAAACAACGAACAAAGGGCACCTTGTGTCAACCACATTGCATGAGTGTAAAACAAAACAAAAACTGACAAAGAAGCATTTAAGAGCATGAACTCTTCCTTAGGAAGCGTAAAGAAGGTGTGCTAACACAGTGATTACGGTTTTTTTTTAAATTTCAGTGGCCTCGATTATCTCACGCACAAACTTTTCTGTGTCTGTCAGGCAAAATGCAGAACATGAATTCCGGTTCACAGCGTTTAGGATCTGGCAAACAATTGCAATTGCGACAGTGAATCATCAAAGTTCTCCCGCAAGCTTTGTTCACATCGTCGTGGTGGTCTTTTAAACCTCTCAGTGACACACTTGCCTGTTTTCCCACTGTAAACATAGCCGCATTTCAAGGCGTTCGAACACACTATGTCTTCTGTGCAGTGCACGAAGAGACTCTGATGGATAATCTCGGTTGACTACAGGTACTGAAACTTCATAGGGTTAGAAAAACAATATCGACGCCAACTCGACTGCCTATTTAACCGGTGCGACCAATTGTGGATGTAGAGAAAGGTACGTACAAACTTCCTTTTGGGAGTTACAGTCTCGACGGGGGCACAAAAAGAATGTTTCAACTTCTGCTTAAAGCAATCGGCTAAAGACACTGACAAAGGTTCTAAATATCCAGTAAAGGACAAACGGCATATGAGCTGGGCAAAACTGGATGTCATGGCAATCAAACAGGATTTCATTAAGGAATTTTTGAAGCAAAGGTTAGTGACACCTCTTGACCAGCTTAGACTGAACCGAAGAAAATGGTAAAAGTAGCTTGTTTTCCCTTGGCTCGTAAGCCCAACAAGTGTAACCACCCAAGATTGAGATCCAATAAATGTGATGACATATTATCCTCTATAATTTCAGTGGTGATTCAAAGTGGACTGAGGCTTTGACTGAACTCCTCTCTCACCTTAGACAATGCTTCGTCAGGATTGGAGATCCTGCAATAAGCCACGTAACAGCGGCGCTAATAGTTTTTTTTGCAAAAACAAGCTATTCTGAAATGTAATAAAGGTGGACTGAAGGTATGAGCTTAAAAGTGCGACAAAATTATTCACCAAAACGCCTGAGACGTTTGGAATGCCACTGCTCCATTTAGGTTAATGAATTCTTCAACACATTATTGATCCTGATTGAGGGATGGCGTAATATAAATCCTTGATGTCAACATAGCACCCCATGAAACTGGTGCGAGAGTTATTGTGTAGAAACTGCGTTACTTTCTCTGCAGATCTTACACGAGAGGAGTCATCAATGCTCAGCAACTTAATTTTATGTCGCAAAGAGAAGGCGATTTGTTTCTGACAGGTTCCATTCTCTTAAACTACAACCCTCAAGGAGCAGTCACCTTTATGGGTCTTTGCGGTAAAGAAGATAGCTGGACAATTTTTCTTACTGAAGTTGATGGCATTAGCCTGATGGTTAAACTCTAGATTGTTAATGTTTCTTGGCACTGGACTTTGCTTTTAACAAATCAGATAGTAAGTGGCACTCAAATTCAGAATACACTGCATCTGTGGCCTTGGACTGACAGGCGCCTTTCGATACGACCACAAAACCACCGTTTATCAGCAGTTGAAAGCAAGAGGGCCCACCCTCTTAAATACGACACAGTTCGGCCTGTGGGCAAGTTCCTAAAGAGGGTTCAAACCGTGACACTGCATCAAAACATCCCGAAGCACACCTGTCACACTCAGGTCTGTGCGTGGAAAAGGCAACTCGTCAAACCATGGCAAGCATCTCCACAATAGTTCTCTTCGGAGGAACGGAAAATTTTGGTCCATAAGCACTTCAAGGACCAGACGAGGCAGCGACTCCAAGCTGAAGGTGTGCACCTTGTTGTCAAACTCTTGTGCCTGAAAACAAGCCAGGGAGTGGCTGGTTGACGGTGTCACGCACCGTTGACCAGGTGAAAGCCATCTGGAATGCCACTTTGCAGCCACTTTGCGCTCACTAGCCCGGAGCAGAGAAGCCAAGGCACGAGTGTCTGAAAACAAGGTGCACAATGTCGACACTGAGTTGCTGCCTCGTCTGCTGCTTGAAGCATATACGGGCCAAAATTTGCCATTGTTCCTTCGAAGAGGACTATTCTGGAGCTGTTTGCCATACTTTGACGTCTTGCCTTCCTGTGCCTGGACCTGAGCGTGACAGGTGTGTTTCAGGGGGCGTTGGTTGATGGGGTGTCGTGGTTTGAACCATGCCAGAAACTTGCCCGCAGGCTGAACTGTAACGGGTTTAAGACGGTGGGCCCTATCGCATTCAACTGCTGATAAAGAAGGTGGTTTTGTGGTCATGTCTAAAGGCGTGTTTCTGTCCAAGGCAACGGAGGCAGTTAATTCTGAGTTCAAGTGTCACACAACAGCTGATTTGTTAATAGCAATGTCCAGAGCCAAGAAACTATGTAATAATCTAAAGTTGAACCATCTGGCTAATGTATCAACTTCAGCAAGAAACTAGCAGAGGTGCCAATGAGAGGTCAAAAGACCACCGTTACGATGTGAACAAAGCTAGCAGGGGGAATCTGATGTTTCATTGTCGCGACTGCGATCGTTTGCCACATCCTTTATGCTGTGAGGCGTAATTTCTTGTGCTGCATTGTGATAGACAGACACAGAAAAGTTTGTGCATGAGATGATCGAGGCCACTGAAATTGTAGAAAAAACGCAATCAATGTGTTAACACACCTTCTTTATCGCTCCCTAAGAAAGAGTTCATGCTCTTAAATGCTTCATATTCAACTTTCGTTTTGTTTTTGACAGATCCAAAGTGAATGTTACAAGGCACCCTTTCTTCATTCTTTTTTTAGGCCACAGTGTATATATTTTGATGTGCTTTCCAATAAACCTTCTTGAAAGTCAGCACTCGCACCGTCGCATTCCTTCCTCATCTTTCTCTTCTTTGCGCTGTTTTGACATAATGAATTACAAACAAGCCCATTCATCCGTCTTGCAAAAGTCAATACAGTCAGAGTAGCTGAGATAGTTGGGGCATCCTTCAGAATAATGCAGTCATAAAGACAAGGTTGGGACATAAAGACAAAGACTGTTATTGAATGGCTAATATTAATGTACTTTAGTAATGTGCTTGGTTTGGTTTATGGGGGTTTAACATCCCAAAGTGACTCAGGATGAGGGACGCCTTATGATTTTGCATATTGATATGCTGGGCTTCATAAGAGAAGAAGTACAAGTTTTTTAAGGCCAGCCGTAGAACAGGAAGCAATGAATCTACACTAATATCAAAGAATGAAGGCTCAAGCATGAGAGTGTAGCTAAAAGGTTATAATGACAAACATGAAAAGCTTTGGAGAAATTCAAGTCGATGACACTTGCCTAAAATAAAGAATCTAAATTTGGGTGAAAATCTGTTGTGAATTCAAAAAGTTGGATTGCACATTAGTAAAGAGAATGGGAGCCGTGATGAGTGGTATAGAAATATTAGTTTGAATTATGGTGGCAAGTAATATGCGGACTCATTTCGTGCTCTAACAGTTCATGCAAAATGCACATCAATAAAATAGGAGAACAGTTTGGGGATCAGAACGGTTTCCAGCCTTAATTATTGACAGGTCAGCTTCAGGTTGTCAGGGATAGAACCAAGAGGTTTGGATTGGCTAACAATTATTGGTAAAATCTGTCTTCAGATATCCTCAGTAGTTTAAAGTATGTCAGAAGGCTTCTCACACAGCCCTCAGGTACTCGAAAGCTTGTGCTTATCAATGACTTTCGAGACATGATGAGAAGCAATGGTTAATGCAGTGAAATGGGTAACAAATAACTGATTTTTCTGAAGAAAGTGCCCATGGAATATGCTGTCAAACAAATTCCCAAGGATCCTTCAATTAAGCCCAAAATGACAGTTTATGGGTAGCCACTTTGTTATAACCATCACATACAAAAAAAGACACCAGAAGCCCTCCTTATTCACTGAAAACAAGGGAGAATTATGAGACATCATTCCGGCACACAAAATCACACGGATGAAGAGAGTAGACTCCATGGACACCATATTTCAACTGAGGTTTATTCCACAACACAGGCTTTTTATGTGCAAAGGGGTACTAGTGATCCCTGGGGCTGAAAAGTATTTCCGCCACCAGATAACAATTATTCAGGATGGCAAAAACCAAAACACAAAAAAACATAGGGGTAAAGGTATCTTGCCACTCATATTAAACACATCGGCACGCCTATGCATCACCTACCTGGCTGACCCAACAAACATATTTGCCTCCAGATAATCTATTTCTTTTTCTGGAGCGCTGCAGAAGGGCTGCTGACGTAATTCTCTTTTTCAACAGAGATACAAAAGGCTTAAAAAATTTCCCAGCCCTTTCAAGTGCTAAACTTGCACAAGGCATGTGTTTCTTTCAAAAACGCCTTGCATGCTCGCTTGTGCGAGCAAAGGCGAATGTGCTCAGCTAAATGACCTCTGCCACTTAATGAATCAGCTGTCCTGCAATGTTCAAGCAAGCGTTCATTGATGCAAGCCTCGTCTGTCTAATGTAATGTTTGCCACAGGCAAGGAGGATGCTGTACACCATGTCAACCTCATGTTTAACGAGGGGTTTGGTGTGCTTAGTTTTGTAGGCAGGCTTTTTCGTAACGTCATTTATCAGGTGGCACATGCATCCCAGCTTTCCCAAGCTGAAAATACGACATGTACATCGTGTTTGTCACTGGCCTTCTTGAGGCGGTGTGACACCTGATGGCAATAGGGCACAATGACAGGTCACTGTTGCGAATGTGCGTTGTCTTCCGGCTTGCGCTGCCCAGCACACTTCATCTCTCGAACCTGGCTTTCTACCACTAAGGCTACAATTTCTCCTGTGAAAACTGCCTGCTCCAGTCTCCTTACTTGCGCATTGATGCTGTCACAGAGTCGTGACAGCGTCAATGCCGAAGTAAGGCGACTGGAGCAGGCAGGCAGAAAAAGAAATAGATTATCTCAACGCAAATGTGTGTTGGGTCAGCCAGGTAGGCAATGTTTAGTCACGCCAATGCATTCAACTTGAGTGACAAGCTAACCTTACGCCTATGTTTTTGTTTTTGCAACATTGAATAATTGTTACCTGGTCAAGGAAACACTTTTCAGCCACAGGGGTCACTAGTACCACTTTGCATGTAAAAAGCTCATGTTGTGAAATCAACCTCAGTTGAAGTATGGGGTCTATGGAGTCTACTCTCTTCGTTCATGTGTTTTTGTACACTGGAATGATGTCTCATAATTCTACCCAGAACCAATTAGCTCAGCTCTCCATGCTTAGCAAAAACAAGGCAGCAGTAATGAAACCAGTTCTCATGTGTGCACTTTTTCTTTTACATCTGTGACCTGCGATGAGTGGCATAAAAACACATATTTAAGTTAACACACATGCATCATAATGTTAATATTCGTAGTCAAATAGTATCACATAATGCAGCCAAGAACATGCAGACATTTCGCACTTCATGCATAGAATGCAACGGTTAAAAGACGAGCAATATTGAATGTAAAACTTCAAATGGCCTGCAACCGGCCCATTCTGACAGCCAACTAATATTACTCATATAAACATGTAAACATATCAGGCCAGAGCAATCCAAACTGCTCCAAGCAGTAGCATTAAGGAAAAGAGCAATGAAAGTAAGAGAACATTTCATGGCAACCACAAGAACAAAGCACAATGCAGTAACAACTTACAACACAGCTTTTGACTTCATCTGGTGGCCACAAAATCCATGCCATTGACTCGGACTGGAAGACAGATGTGCCACCTGCAGATACCAATTTTCCATTATCACTATGACAGGAGTACAAAAACAAGCATGCGAACTCGGTCCAACAGTGAATATCACATGAATGTAAAAAGATCACGAAAAATATACTTGCCCAAGTATACGCAAATATACTTGCCCAAGTATACGCCTCAATACAAAGGAAAACTACCCTGTTTAAAATGCATCAGTTCCCCTAGCACTAGTAAAGGAATCTTGCTATGAGCAAAACAAATCTGCGTTCGAAAGCGTAGATAAACATCGTAATAACTGAGACAATTATTGCGTCACTTGTTTTCCTCAGAAACCAATTTTCAAACAGCAGAGTGATCGAAATGCAAGATCCTATACTCTGGGTAGCCAGAAACGCTATCGGTATCATAAAAAAAAAAAACCTTCACATACTCATTTAAAAATTAGATCCTGACGGCCGGAAATTAACTTTCGTTGGTAACTGCAACCTGAGACAGTGCTTTCTTTATAGTGGGGTTTGAATTCAGATGCGGAAAATGGGCACTGATCGTATTGGAGGGTTCCGGATTAATTTAGACCACCTAGAATTTCTTAACGTGAGCTGACATCGCACAGCACAGGGGCATTCTTTTTTTCATTTCACCTAAATCGAAATGCGGCTACTGCCATCAGGATCGACCCCACGACCTAAGGTTCAACAGTCTAGGGCCAAGCAAAAACCGCGGCGAATAAAAAGTGTTTCAATCCCCCTCAAAGTGCTAACGCTATCTTGAAAGACAATCATACATTTTACGCACAGCCAAAGTGCCGGTCCTTGAAACGTGCGCGGTGGTGTGAACAAGCATGGGCAGAAACGCGTAGAACGAGGCATATACGAGGACAAATCTGTGCTCAACAAGAAACAAAACGCGCAAACATGCGCATACCAAAATCATGCAAAGCTAGCGCACGCACGGTCGCATCCCCTTCGCCAAAACAAGTACCGACAGCGACAATTCTTGGCAGAGCAACTCACCGCGGCGACAACAAAAGCGCCTTAAACGCTTTTTATAGCATTGAACACGAATACTGCAGCAGTACGACAGGTCACCGTTCCAGCATTATATGCTTCGGATAATGCACGAGTACTGCTTACCTTTTCAGATGATTGCGTAGTCGTGCAGAACGCTGTTTGCCTTCGTGTCACGGGCACTACACCAACCAGTGAGATTTCAGCACGAGTGCTACGTAGCCGGCACTCTCTACCACGTAGTCACACAGAAGAAAATATTCCGGGCCTTATTTGGAACATTTCCACCGCGACACTGCCCGCGCGTCTTTGTGCCTGGACACCCATCCTGGACTACACAAAGAAGCGCACAGACTGAAAAGTTAGAGAGACCAGAAAAATGACACTTTGCCTCGAATAGGCTACGTCGACAGCACTGCGCGATTGTGCACCCTTGAGCAAGAAGAAACACACGCAAACCACAACACAGTTCACGACGGCTCACAATCCAAGTAGCGAATTGTAGCAAGCGCCGAAGCGCGATGCACGCGACGCAGCACCCGAACCGCCATGAGGGTTATACAGAAAAACAGCTACCGGCAGCCACCTGGCGGTGACAACCAGTTTTTGTTTCGGTTTCGTTGTGAAAAAGCTTGTATCCTACTTTTTATTTTATTTTTGGTATTTTTATTGGGTATTCAGCCGTATCGGCATCCACAGAAATTGCAGCGATTGCGAGCAATTACCACTGGTAGAAACGCGCGAATTAACGACCTGTTGCTTGCGCTGCGGTTGAAAAATGCCTGAGTTCTCACGGCAGTATGGCTTGCTGCTTTGCTCATTCACGAAATTACATGCCGATTTCTGTTTGTATGGGGAAGTTTTTTTTTATATTGATGGGAGATCAGCAAGGCTAACAAAATACCCAACGTAGCAGTCGTAGAGAGTAGGTTGTCGTAAAAACATGGTGACGCTGTTTGATCGGCAGCACGACGTGAGAGGCGGCAGCGTTGAAACGCGCGTCGAGAGAACAACCTCCACGGTATATGCTTTCTTGAGACTACAGTGAAGGTGTGCATTTTTTATAGTGGAGTTCTCTCATCCAACGTGAAAACCAAATCAATTCTTAGTATGAAATATGCTGTGTAATTTATATCCTCATATTGTATTTATATATATCTGCATTTCTATTTTGAAAAACAGTGTTGTACTGGTAATTGTGTACCGAGGTGCATGTATAAGAGTGCAGCCTTGTCGAAATATTCTGTGTATATATTTGTATTCGTAACCCTTCTACAAAGAAGCTGTGTGGCCAGCTATGTGGTTAACAATTTGTTAATTGAATTAGTATATGTCTTGAAATGCACGCTCAATAAAATTTTCTGAATGAAATTGAGTGTTCAGATTCAGGCATGCAGGGCTCTGCAAACCTGCAATTTATTATTTTGTGAACAATGAAGTTAAACTTTTTCTCAAATATTTTGCTAATGATAATCTAAGCCCAAGTATATAAGTCGTTACTTTTTAAAAAAATTTTCTGAAACTGTCAAGTCAACAAATGCACGTGTAAAAAAAGAGAAATTTGTCTTGCAGTTTTTATTCTAACAGCATAAAGTGCCAAGTGTACAGTCTTTGTCAAAAGTAACCAGGCTGCATGGGTTGCTTCTAGCTTGTATAGAGGAGCCCTTGTGTTATTCCTAAGGATCAAAACGTGTTGGAAGGTAATAAGACCCTCAGCCCTTACCTTTAGCTACCATTCCAGCTTCAGGGAAGCTGTGAGGGATCCGCTGTACGAGCTAGAAGCAAACCATGCAGCCTGGTTACTTTTGACAAAGACTGTACGTTTGATGGATTTGACCCACTGAGATTGTTAGTGCATTGATGAGTTTCATTTTGTCAACCATATAGGCACATGCATATGCAGTATCTGCTGCCCAGCATCGGCCATTCAAATACAGCCATGGTTTGTGCCATGCCAAACAAGTAGGTACAGTCGTGGGTAAAAAAGATTAGCACACATGACGGAACACCAGAGCGCCGGAATGACAACGCCTGGCACTGCGGGTGGCGGAGAGGCTGATAACGGGAGTGCCGGGCCGTTCCCATTCTACAGTATTAAGGGGGTCTGCCACGGACAGTAAAATTACTGCGGACTGCCACGGACAGCAAATTAGCGGACTGCCACGGACAGCAAAACTGCTGACTAAAAGCAGCGCTATCATCTATTGTTCCCGCGAGTTCCTTTTGACAAACCATCGCGGACATAAAAAAACAGTAATAAAAAGAAGCCATCTGTGCTCATGATAACCGAGCCAAAATAAATTCCGCAAGCACAGTCACGTAGGGTTGGCACTTCAACGCTCGGGCGGTGCACGCTTGATAAAGCTTACTTCCTGCCGCCCCCCCCCCCCCCCCCCCCCTAGGCTGCAAACATGGAAACGGCCCGTTAGGCAGTTCTGCCTACCGCAGCGCCGCGTGGTGAGATTTACGAATTCTGATCGCCAGTGATCTGTGCTAATATTGTTTGCTCGCGACTGTACACATCCATAGGCTCCCACCGTGGTTTCCACATAGTCCAGTGTTGCCTGCCAGGCCCACCGAGATAATCACGATGGATACCACCAAGCCCATCCCGTCCCACCGTGTTCACTGAAGTGTCCAGCGTGGTTTCCATTCAGCCCAATATTGTTTACTGAAAGTGCCAGTGCAGCCACCACAATTTCCACTCAATCCAGGGTGGCCCAAAGTCGCCATTAGTGCATCCAACATCTCTCCCATTCGCTCCAACAGCACCCAGCGTGGAAACCAACACTTCCAATCAGCCCACCGTTTTCTCCAACATGGAAACCAACACTTCCATTCGGCCCACCGTTTTCTCCAACATGACTTTTGCTGGAATTTTCAACAGGGTTCATGCGGTAGGAATCTATCGTTGCGTTTCTCTGACTGCAGTTTCAAAAGACGAAGCTGTTTTACTGTGTTGTCGTCTCCGTCTACCATCATTTCAACATTTGCTAGCATTATTAAGTGGAGAGAACGATATCGTATGATCCTACCTTGCCTGAACGTGGCCAGATATGCAGCATATGCGCGCAATTAAACATGGGTGCTGCCGCCGCGGTGGCTCAGTGGCTATGGTGCTCGGCTGCTGGCCCGAAAGACGCGGGTTCGATCCCGGCCGCGGCGGCTAGAATTTCTTTGGAGGAGAAATTCTAGAGGCCCGTGTACTGTGCGATGTCAGTGCACGTTAAGAAACCCAGGTGGTCGAAATTTCCGGAGCCCTCCACTACGGCGTCTCTCATAGCCTTAGTCGCTTTGGGACGTTAAACCCCATAAACCAAACCAAACCAAACCAAACATGGGTGCTGTTGAGTGTCGTTCTCTGCTGCTGCTTACTGCGATGTACGTCTGTACGTACGCAGGCGGTCCAAAATGAGGGCAAATGGGGAGAACTAAAATCGAGACAACTGGTACAGGAAGGTATAAATATAACACATTTATTTTAATTCACATATCAGTCAGAGTGAGGTTAGCGCAGAAGTGAAAATGGAGCAGTGTCTTTGCACTTTATGTGTTGCAGGTACGAAGTTGCAGATTTTGAAGAACAAATCTGTATAGCACCCTACTACCCTGTGCTCAACCAAATGCTGACGTGAATTCACAGCAGGAATTAACTTAAAAACAAAAATAAAAAAAATCAATAGTTTTTGAGGCAACAGTGATTTCAATGGATATACTCTTGTTCGCTTTGCAGGTCAAGTGCTGGAATGCAGAACGGGGTTGCCAGCATGTGGCGGCTGCTTCCATGATCGCCCACCATTTCCAGCGGGAATGTGTGCACCATTCTACTCGCTGCCCCAAGTGTTCGATCGAAGTCCTCTGCAGCGAAGTGTGCGCCCACCTCAGATCGGGAACTTGGGGCTCGATGACCAACGCCTCGTTGGAAACCCAAAGCAACTGCGTCGTCAAGGATGGAAATGCGTCTTTTGCTACTTTCAGCCAAGCATTTCAAAAGCAGGCGGATGAAATCAAGGGCTATCTCCACAGAATCACTGCTGATAATAGCACACACGGTGACAGGTTGAATGAAATGTCTCATGATATGAACACAATCAAAGAAGCTTTGAGGCAAAAAGTGGCAGCCAGAGTACGGAATTCTGAGAACTTGAAGGAAACCTTGCGTGAGCTCTTAGCGTCAAACGCGGGAATGAAAGAATGTTTGACAACACGTAGCGACGCCGTAAATATTATTTCCGCAGAGGTGAACCGATTAGAAAAAGTACTGAAAGATCAGTTGGGTAATATGAGAACGGAAACTGCAGGAAGCATTTCCCAAATCACAGCTGCCCTGGATCAAGCCAGAACAGAAGGGAGGAAGAATGGTCAGAAGACGCTGGAGCTCATCACCAAAGTGCATACACTCGCTCAGCTGCAAGCAACTCGGTGCGAGTTTTTTGTAAAAGGTGTGAAATCCCTCGAAGAGAAAGCGCTGAAGGAAGGCCGTGCTTGGTATTACAACGAGAGAGTGTACTTGCGTGGTTACTGCATGTCACCCGGCCTATACTTCCGTAATAGAGGCGGCTCGGTTACTGTGCGTATTTGCTTAGCGGTGTACAAAGGCGACCTGGACGACGCTGTTCTGTGGCCATTCGAGCAAAGAATCAAGCTGAGCGTCGTGCACCCGAAGGGAGGCGCCGAACGTCAGGTCGAGGATAAAACATGGCGTTCTGATAAGTGTTTCCAAAAGCCCGAACCTTCGAGGGATTGTGGCTGTGCTTTAGACGCTTCCTTTGTCCTAGCGGACCTCCTGAATGACGGCTTTGTTGAAGACGACAAGCTTCAAGTCAAGTGGGAGCTCCTGCCTTGAGTTTCTCTTGAAACGGCACAGGGACAAGGATTTTGAAGAAAGCTTCGAGACCACTACGATATGTAGCATTTCTTTTAAAATAAATTCGCAGTTTGAATGCCAGTTACTAAGGTTTGCATTCGATGTCATTGCTGTTTTTTACTTCCTGACAGTACTTTTAAGCGTCTTATAATCTCAAATGCCACTCGCAATATTTGTTTGGAAATGGAAGCCTTAACTATTTCTCATACCCAGTGTCAGAGCCATAGTTCTATATGTTATATATCTGGGAACAGTGTTGTCGGTAACGCGTTACAAGGAACGGCGTCACCGGTAAAGCGTTACTTTTTTAGCAACTTAGTAACGTGCTCGTTACCATTTCGGACCTGTAACGGCTAACGTACTTACGTTAACATTTTACGGTGGCGTGAGGTGTCACGCTACTAGTTACTTTTTATTTCAATTGTATTCCTCCACTTCTCTTTCAGAAAAATAAATGCCGCATATAATGTTGCAAATAAACTAAATCAACAGGTTCTTTGTATTGTGTCGACTCACATGCATGCCAGAAAACACCTGCCCTTGACGACGCAGTCAACTAAAAAAAAAAGCGCGAGCAAGCATTCACACACGTCTTCATCCCCAAAGAACGCACACACAGAGCTCTCTAAAGAGTGGGCGCATGCCTTGCGACCAATGGACCATCTGCAGAAACCTGTAAGTCAGTTTCTCCGTAATCTTGTTTGCCAACCAAAAGGTCTCTTTCACAGGCGACACTCTCGCATTCTTTGTGGAAGCAGCTCCCTCTTCTGAGTAAACTCAGGAATGTCGCCAATTTACTTCAAGATGGCCCTAAGAGAGCCGTCGAAAGAGTACAATGGTATAGCACAGAAAAGGGGATCGCATTCAACCGGCTGTAGCCCCGAAGTCGAGAAAAAAGAAGGAAATGGGCCTTTGTTCCTGTGGCGGCAGTAGTGAGCTACCTCATACTAAACTTTCTAAAAAATTTCTGCTCAACAACACCGTCGCTCCAACTCCCCCCCCCCCCATAGTCATACCCCCCCTCCCTCCTCTTTCTCCCCTAGCAGAACAAGGAACAACCCACTCCCCACTAACAACACCCCTAAGAAGCGAGGCAAGCTGTCCAATGACAGCTCTGAAATGCAGCTGTTGTATAAATTCAGTAGCAAGTTGTAACTATTAGAAAGTTGTCGTTGTTTATCAACATTGTTTTGAAAATAAATTTTGCTTATTTCTATCTCCAACTGCGGCTACGTTTCTGTTTATTGAGTTCCTAAGCGAGCGAGGCTGGCCTTATACACCTTGACACAAACATTCGCACTTTTGCGATAATTATGCAGGTTGAAGTGAAAAAAAAATTATGTATGTGCACAAATATATTTTTTCCCGAACTATGCCATTTAAGCATTTCCTTATTGCTACAAAATCTCCCCGTAATTTCGTAATCAGAAGCACACCAGAATTACTATAAATTTGTTTCGTTCAGCTATGTTTTCTTTGTGAAGTTAGCATTAAGTGAAATGTGAGCTTTATAAAATTGTTATCTTCAGTTCCTACAGCGAAGATGCACTGATTAAAATTTATGGCCATGGAGTAACGGCAACGATGCTTTTTTTCGGTAACGGTAATGCGTTACCTTTTTTGTAGGTAACGTAGGGCGGTACAGCGTTCATTTTTTTAGCGTAACGGGTAACGTATTTAGTTATTTTTTTCCGTAACGCCTACAACTCTGTCTGGGAATAAATGGAGAGAAAACTATTTTTGTGCCTTATCTACTCGCCTATACGCGAGCAGATAGGGCACAAAAAAATTGGCAGTGGCTTAGCTCTGGTTAAGCCTGGATATACAAGCAAAAAGCTGCAGTTATGGTTTGTTTGACGTCATGGCTGTCGCAGTTCGCGCACAATGCACTGGGAGCACCACGGTAGCGGTGTAGATTTTGAGCCAACTCCCTCGCTACCACTTCTGGGTCTTCTTTTCTTCCTGCCATGGCGAATGTCTGCGCCTCTTCTACGGCCGCCGCCGCCGCCGCTCACGCGTGCGTTCTCGTAACGCCTTGCGAAAGAACCTTCTCTTGGGACGGACACCGCCGTCCCAACCGTCCCAAGCGGTTAACCGATGGCGAGGAGGAGAAGTAACGACGGAGCGCGCACCGCGGTGCGCGGCCTCTTTTATGTCCACCGCCACCGCTCGGGCGTTTTCGCGACGCCTTGCGATAACGCGATAAGAACCGCTAGCAGCGGCGAAGGGTAAACAGGTGGCGAGGAGGAGAAGGGGGGGGGGGGGCGCGAGGAGGAGGAGGAAGGGCGCGCCGCGGCGGCGCCCAGGGGTGGCCCACGCGAAGCGCGGTGTTGACGAGCCTAGTGAAGCTTTTCGTTTCAAAAGTTTTACAGCCTTATCATGCAAGGGCAAGACACAATTCCGGTTACGAACACGGAAAAGGTGGAATGAAAACTCCGGCAATAGCATTCCTTTGGAAAGTCCTTAGTTCTGGCCCCCACTTAGCTTTTACACGCTATATGGTGGTTGAAATGAGCTCTGCCTGCGAATAGCTTTTGCGCGCCCCTTTTTTTGCAGAGACGCCGCGGTGGCTCAGTGGATATGGCGCCCGGCTGCTGACCGGAAAGTCGCGGGTTTGGTCCAGGCCGCAGCGCTCGAATGTCGATGGAGGCGAAATTCTAGGCACCCATATAGTGTGCGATGGCAGTTCTCGTTAAAGAACCCCTGGTTGTCGAAATTTTCGCTGCCCTTCACTACGGCATCCCCCATAGCCTGAGCTGCTCTCGGACATTAAGTCCCCATCAGCCATAAACCAAATCTTCTTTGCAAGGAAGCCGCGATCCAATTTTGAGATGAATGTCATTGAAAGATAAGCGCTGACCTTCACTGTTCCACCAACGCATGGTTTAGTGAATCTCTGCTCTAAATGAGGCTTCTTCCAGTCACTCAGTGACCGTTCTTCAGTGCGATTTTAGGCTGTCTTCTTCTTGTGACATGAGGGATGTAAAAATTTTGCATGGCCGCAAGCCGAGTTCCACCTCGCATAAAAATGCGTCAGGTACTGATAAAAGCAGATGTAGCGCCCTTTCCCTTATAATCGCGTCGAGTCTTAGACCATCGTCTGGGAATTACTGCCGAAATTATTCGACCGGAGTGTCGCTGCAGATTTTTAAGCTTTCTGCCAACCCTCATCAGTGAAACGGAGGTGTAGTCTTTGCCTGAGTCTTCGCGCACGTTCATCAAAATGAATCGTCTTTGTGCCGGATGCTGTGCGCTGGCCCGGCGTTGTTGTTATCGTTTCAATGTCGCCGCTTTTCGCATGATGGCTGCCGAGAGCTTCCATAGCTGCACTGAAGTATATGTATTAAAGCATTTTTTTATCATTTTCGTGTAACCAAAATAAAGGGCCAACCAAAATGGTTTAGTGACCAATGTGACAATGAAATGGTAGTCTTGCGTCCCATGCTCAGGGGAACGGACGCTTCCACGAATGCGTTAGCGGTATCCAGGCACAGCAGGCAAGCTTTAATATCAACGTCATTGGCACCACAATCAGCCTGACCACGACCGCTGCGGGGCAGAGCCTTCTCCGTTGTCTCTGCAATTAGCCCTGTCCTTTGCAAGCTGCGTCAACCGTATCCCTGCAGATTTCATAATCTCATTCGCCCGGCTAACTTTCTGCCGACCCCTGCTACGCTTGCCTTCTCTTGGAATCCAGTCTGTTATCCTTAAAACCAGCGGTTATCTTGCCTTCGCATTGCACCCTCTGCCCAAGCCCAATTCTTCGTGTCGATTTCGACTAAGGTGTCATTAACTCACGTTTGTTGCCTCACCCATACTGCCCGCCTTCGGTCTCTTAACGTTACATCCTATCATTTTTCTTTCCACAGCTCGCTGCGTTGTCCTCAGCTTAAGCCCAACCCTTTTCATTAGCCTCCACGCTTCTGCCAGATAGGTAAGTCCCGGTAAGATACAGCTATAGTACACTTTTCTCTTGACGGATATTGATAGACTGCCATTTGTGATCTGAGAGAACATGCCACATGCTCTCTAACACATTCTTATTCTTCAGGTCATTTTCCTCTCATGATCCAGATTAGCGGCCACTACCTGACCTAAGTAGACGTATTTCTTTGTCACTCGTTAACCAATTGTTATCTGCTATTTTTTTGCGAGACTGTTGATCATTACTTTAGTTTTCTATATCTTAATTTTAAGGCCTACCGTTCCACTATGCCTGTTTAAATAATTGATCATGCTTCGCAGTGTCATCAGCGAATCATCATTTACCTAGGATATTTTCTATTAACTCTTATCCTTAATGCAGGCCTCGGGACCCCTCCTGTGAACAAGCGGTAGATAGAATTGGCGAGATCGGGTCTCCCTGCCTGACTCCCTTCCCTATTTCAGTTTAATTGCTTTCTACATAAATGACTATTGTAACTATGCAGCCGTTGTACATATCTTTTAGTATTTTCACATAAGACTCTTCTACACCCTGATTGCGCAATACCTGCGTGACTGCTGAGGTTTCTATTCTGTAAAATGCTTTCTCGTAGTCACTGAAGTCTATATACAGGGGCTGGTAGCATTTTGAGCATATCTCTATCTTCTGATTAATGGTGTGAATATTGTCTATTATCGGGTATGCTTTGCGAAAGCCTGTCTGACAGTTTGGTTATTTAAGTCCAAGGTTGTCAGGATTACTTTTTCAAGGACACTCGTTTGTTTCCATCTTCCACTGTTTAGTACTCACAACGTGTCCTTGCTGGGAATGCAGAATGTGTAGTTTAGTTTATTGGGGTTTAACGTCCCAAAGCAACTCGGGCTATGAGGGATGCCGTAGTGAAGGGCTCCGGAAATTTCGACCACCTGGGGTTCTTTAACGTGCACTGACATCGCACAGTACACGGGTCTCTAGAATTTCGCCTTCACGAAGTTCGGCCGCCGCGGCCGGGATCGAACCCGCGTCTTTCGGGTCAGCAGCCGAGCACCGTAACCACTGAGCCACCGCGGCGGGGCTGGGAATGCAGAATGAAGTGCTTTGTGAAATGTGGATTGTGAGGATTTAACGTCCCCGAGGAACACAGTGGCTATGAGGGAGGCCACAGTGAGGGGCTCCGCATTACTTTGGATTTTTTTTTTAGGAACGATATGACGCAGTAACTGTCTCACATTGTAAAATGGCAGTTTGGGCGAGTTGGTTAAGCATCTTGTAATAATACAGCGCAAGGACACAGGACGAGAACGGAGAGAAGACACACACGGCGCTGAACTTGCAACGGCGTTTATTGGAAAAAAACACGCTGATTTTTAAGGCAGGCCCTCAAGAAAGCGCGCGCATGCGCTTTGTCAAAAATACACTTGTCAGGCAATAATATGTCTCGTAATCGCACTCGTGATTATTGGTGCTAACCGCTGTTTAGCAACTTCATCTCCTTAGAGGACAATGCTACTGAAGGCTGGCTGACACATCTGCTTCCTTTTCTCAAGATATGAAATGCCTCTGCTACTTCCCTCGTGCAACGATCATCATGGATGAACAAGACTTCGGTGTCAGCGAGAAACGGGGTGCACTTACACAATTCATGTCGACAAGGAAGTGGCGAATAAATTGGCAGGTGGTTTAATACGCATTTTTAGGTACGTTGATGATTATCTTGTGGTTGTGAAATCCCCTCAGGCAGAAACCGTGTCAAGGGTTTTAGATTGTTTTGTAAGGAATGGGTCCGGGATCAAATTTACGCATGAAATTCCTCAGCATAACACACTACATTTTTTGGACTTACTGCTGGTTTTTGAAAAAGACCACGTGTGCTGGCAATACTGCCCTCGGAGCGAGAAGCCCCTGTTGAACTATAGGTCTTGCCACTTGAAACTAGTAAAAAACGGTATAGTAACCAGGTGCATGAGTATGGCGTCAGAGAAATCCTGTTCTCACAAAATGAAGACTAGCCTCGCGCCCAGGTACACCGCTGTAAGTAGGCCGGTTTCCCAGATTCAGCTCTTGTGTCCTGTGCGGAATAGATCCTGAAAAAATTGAAAACCCCTGAACGTGACTCTGAGCAGCGCTCCAGTCTGGACGATACAACAAAGAATATAGCTGTAATGCCGTACGTCCCTTTCGCACAGATTTAAGAAAGTGGGGCCAAGTATGGTGTAAACGTTGTGTTCTCGGCTCCTAATAAGGTAGGCAAGGTGGGGGCAGCCGTTGAAAGGAAGAGAGATGGAATGGGCATGAAAACAGGGTGTAAAATTAACCATGCAAACAAGCTCTTCTTGTGTAAGGTTTCTGTAGTCTGGTTTGGTTTATGGGTTTAACGTCCCAAAGCGACTAAGGCTATGAGAGACGCCGTAGTGGAGGGCTCCGGAAATTTCGACCACCTGGGGTTCTTTAACGTGCACTGACATCGCACAGTGCACGGGCCTCGAATTTCTCATCCAAAGAAATTCAGCCGCCGCGGCCGGGATCGAACCCGCGTCTTTCGGGCCAGCAGCCGAGCACCATAGCCACTGAGCCACCGCGGCGTCTTTGGTTTCTGTAGTCTACCAGATTTCCCTGTCCTGTGGCCGTACTTTTATTGGCCAGACAGGTCGTTGCATTAATGTACGGCTTTTGGAGCACCAAAATTCTTTGGGAAAGTTGCCCCACCGCGGTGGATCAGTGGTTATGGTGCTCGGCTGCTGACCCGAAAGACGCGCGTTCGATCCCGGCCGCGGCGGCTGAATTTCGAGCGAAATTCTAGAGGCCCGTGTGCTGTGCGATGTCAGTGGACGTTAAGGAACCCCAGGTGGTCGAAATTTCCGGAGCCCTTCACTACGGCGTCTCTCATAACCTGAGATGCTTTGGGACGTTAAACCGCAACAAACGAAACCAATGTTTGGGAAAGTGTTCAACAAACTTGGCGAAGCATTGTCTCGAGTGTAAGTGCACCCCGTTTCTCGTTGACACCGAAGTCTTGTTCATCCATAATGATCGTAGCACGAGGGAAGTAGCAGAGGCATTTCATATCTTCGGTTGCCGCATCGGTTGCCGCATTGTATCACGCGTTGTTTTTAATTTATTCTTCATACTTGCTTAATATATTGTTGTTGCCCCCCTTACTCAATGGCCGTCTGGGCCCTGTAAGGTATTTTGAATAAATGAATAAATAAATAAAAGGAAACAGATGTGTCAGCCAGCCTTCAGTAGCATTGACCTCTAAGTAAATGAAGTTGCTAAACAGTGGTTAGCACCAATAGTCACACGTGCGATTACGAGACATTTTATTACCTGTCAAGTGTATTTTTGAGCAAGCGCATGCGCGCGCTTTCTTGACGCCCTGCCTTAAAAAGCAGCGTGTTTTTTCCTATAAACGCAGTTGCAAGTTCAGCGCCGTGTGTGTCTTCTCTCCGTTCTCGTCCTGTGTCCTTGCGCTGTTTTATGACAAGGTGTCTCACATATCTGGGCGGAGGTCTCGGGAATAATTTCCACCACTTGGGGATCATTAAGGTGCACTGATATCGCACAGAACACGGCCTCCACCGTAACGCGGTTGTCGCGGCCAGGTTCGAACCCGGGTCATCTGGCTTAGTAGCGGGCAACCGCAAGTGGTGTTAATCAACCACTCTGCACAGCGGCGGATAAAAAAGCAGTGAAGTTTAAAACACTGCTACCCGAAATAAACTGAATGTGCAAATTTTCCAATCCAATTTATCAGAAATATAAGCGTAAATAAAATACGTAATGCTCGCATGACAGAATGTTTTCAGTTTTTTAAGGGCAATTATATTTTTTCGCCACTCCACGTGCCAACAGTGAATTGAATGACGCCGTTTGAAGTGTGAAATGACCTGAAGCAAGCAATAGTTTTCAGAGGCCACACTAAGGTGAAATAAGACTCATACTTTCCTAATTTATTTACAAAACGAGAACAGAAACCTGGGCAAGTTGGAACGGATTCATCACAAAGGAGCTCGAAACACAGGTCGTAGTGGAAGAAAGAAGAGACGACACGAGCGCTCGTGTCGTCTGTTCTTTCTTCCACTACGCCCTGTCGTTCGCGCTGCTTTATGATGAATTATTTACATCGGCGGACAGAAATGCGAAGCCTTTGAGTGCCACGTGAAAGTTAAAAAAAATAGCCTTCAACACGTTCGTTGTATGTACTGGACTTTTCTGCAGAAGACGAAGACAGAGGTCTCAGTAGTTCGGATATGCATCAACATGTTAGCCAGTCTTTCGAAGACTTGAAGGTTAGAAGCATCCACTTTTAACACTGTAGAGTCGGGTGCATGTTTCGCTGCACCAAGCCTGAGGCGTGTCTTGAAGGGCAGTACGAGCAGGGAGCAGAGGCGGATTTGGGCACTAGCATCACAACTTCAACATTAGTTTTCGAATAAAACAAAAAGTGCTCAATTTAATCAAGTCGATCTATTTGCGTGCTTGAATTCACTGTATTCTATATATTTACTAGGATCACCACTGTATGCCGTTTGCGGCTAAGTACAGAGCTAGAAAGACATTTAGAGTCGTTCAGAGTTTACTTTTTTGCATAATTTGCCTTCGGTATGATCCTGTATATTTCATAACTTTTTTCATGTTCTGAAGAGCTTTGGCAAGTACATATATTTAGTATGTGAAGAAAAAAAATATATCTCGAAAAATTCAATCCCTGAGATGTACTTTTTTTAGAATTTTGTATTCATATCAAAATGCGCGGATTTGGTGTGAGCTTGTGACCTTTGGGAGGAGGAATGTCGTTCAGTTAGTTGGAATATCTTAAGGCAAATGCGTAAAACAGATGATTTTCATAAATTAATTTCCTGCCCTAGCTTTTGATTATTACGGCGATGACGGCGAGAAAATATTTTTGTCTTCGAAAACAAGAAAACTATCCTATTGCCGCGATGAGCCGCGATTTTTTTAACAGAAATCTGAGGTGATTTAGTATAGATTCCATCAAAATGTGCGATCTCTAGCAATTAAAACAGATGATTTGGAAATGTTAATCGACAGCTTCGGAATACCAATTACTGCTGTAATGTTAACCGAAACATGGCTAACGCCCACATCGCATAGGTTCCAGCTTTCTGGTTATCAATCCTTTTTCTGTAGCCGTCGAGATAAGCGAGGGGGAGGCGTAGCGCTTATGCTCAAAGAAGGTATAGTTGCTGAACTTGTTCACGATTTCACTGATACAACTCCTGATTACGAGGTGCTTACATTGCAAAACCGGACAAATGTGTTCTCTGTTGCGTACAGACCGCCGTCAGGTGATGCAACCCGCTTTCTTGCTTTCCTTGAAAGGCTCTTTATTTATGTAACGGAAGAAAAAATGAACCTTGTTTTAGGAGGCGACGTCAATATAAACATGCTATCATCGCCCCAGGTACAAAAAGATTTCCAGTCTCTAATTACAAGTTCAGGTTTCTTAAACACCACATCCACTGCAACGCGTGTGACTGTTGATAGCGCCTCTTTATTAGATGTGTTCATTTCAAACATTAGAACCGATTCTTTGGAGGCTGATGCCGTGTACACTGACATTAGTGACCATCTGGATATCATCTTGCTAGTGAATAATACCTCTCGTGTAACTCAGAAAACGAAAAAACCGGTTTATGTTCAGTCTATTACTTCACCACATCTTGAGGCTTTTCGCTGTGCAATCGCCCAGCAAACTTGGGAAAGCGTTTACGGAGCACAAGATAGTGACTCTGCCTATTCATCTTTTATAAATATTTTCAAAACTTTATATAATACAAACTTCCCACTGAAGAAACTTGCAAGCACATCTAAAGCGCGGAAACCTTGGCTAACTACCGAGCTTCTTGACATGATTAAACATAAACATGCCTTGTATGCACGTTTTGTGAAAAGTCGAGATGCTACGCTGTTTACTGAGTTTAACAAATTTAGGAACAACGTGACAAATAAGCTTAGGGCAGCAAAAGATTCTTATCTTTTAGGTATATTTAGTAACCCTGACAATCAACGAAGTGATGTAATTTGGCAAAAATTGAATACGTTATTGCATCCCACCTCGAGTTCAGGTATTCCACATGTTTTATATTATAATGGACAGCAACTTTCCGAAAACGCAATTCCACAAATGTTTAATGAAGTTTTCACCATAGAGCCCTACAACTACGACGATCGCAGCCTGAACAACTGTTTGCAGTTTCTACCAGTTAATAGGAATGCAACATCGCTTTTCCTTGCTCCAACTAGATCACTTGAAGTTTTTTCCTGCATCAGTGCCACAAAAAATAGCAAGTCACTGGATGCCGATGGTATCCAGATTGGCCCTGTAAAGTATCAGCCCGGTCCTTACCCATATCTACAACATAATATTGTCTACGGGTGTATTCCCCAAGAAAATGCAAATTGCTCGTGTTGTTCCTGTCTTTAAGCGCGGTGATAAGACTGACCTAACTAATTATCGGCCTATTTCAGTCATTCCAGTATATTCAAAAGGTAATGAGAAAATCATGCACGAGAGATTACTATCGTTTTTTAATCGTCACAACCTGCTTCATGACTTTCAGCATGGTTTTAGACAGCACCGCTCTACCGAAACAGACCTCCTCACTCAAAAAGAAATTATTATAGATGCTTTCAGTGGCAAGCACATGGCATTAGGTATATACATCGATTTCTCTAAGGCATTTGATTTGATCAATCATTCTATCCTTCTCAACAAATTAGAAAATTACGGTGTGCGGGGAATAGCCCATGCGCTTTTTAAATCTTACCTTTCTTTCAGAAAGCAATTTGTAGATGTCAACAATGCCACTTCCACAATGAAACCGGTTAATGTTGGTGTGCCGCAAGGAAGCATTTTAGGGCCGCTTTTATTTTTAATCTACGTAAATGACATTATAAGCTGCACAGAAAATTCTTCCGTTATTTCTTATGCTGATGACACAACAGTGTTAATTACAGGCAGTTTGTGCAAAGATATTAAAAGCAAGGCCAACAAGACGCTGGCTGATGTAAAGGTCTGGGCTGAGGTGAATTGTTTGAAAATAAATCCCACTAAAACAAAAGTAATTTTGTATACGCCTAGAGGTAAAGTGTTGTCAGAACAGATGGATTTGTTTCTTGGCTCCCAACAGTTAGAGATGGTGGACTCTGGAAATAGCCTTGGAGTACATTTTTCAAAGCATCTTACCTGGAATGAGCATATCGACTACCTACAATCCAAGTTGTCATCTGCCGTTGGTGCCATTGCGCGTGTGCGGCGCTTTATCCCTGCTAAAGTGAAACTTATGCTTTACAATGCTTTAGTGCTATCTCTCATGCAGTGCTGTAACATGGTGTGGGGCACAACTGGTGTGACCAATTTGCGCAGGCTACATTTACTGCAGAAACGAGCCGTGCGGTATATTGCTGATGTTCATTACACTTCCTCCACGAAGCTTCTTTTGTCAAACTTTGATATTCTTCCTGTGTTTTGTTTATACAATTATAGGTTGATTGTACGCTATAAAGCTTTCGTTAAATTTCATATGGATTATGCAATTCGTCTTGCAAGACTACAGGTGAACACAAGTGATCGTCAAACCAGATACAAAGAATTATGGTCCGTGCCCACCCCTAGGACATCCTACGATGAACAATCTTTATCTTACGCGTTGCCCTCATTGCTAAATTTACTAAACCGTGTGGAGTTTGATCCTACCTGTAACCGAAACGACATCGTCAAACGCTTTTGCCGACTTGTTTTTTTTGCAGGACTAAAATAATTTCATTTTGTTCGCGACAGCTTTTGTTTATATTGTAAATTATTTGTACTGGCACTTTTGTTAGTGTTTCTTTTGTGTTTGCCACTTGCAGAGTGTCTTTGTTACTTGTATGTTTTTGTAACATTGATAATGACTGGAAGTCATATTGCTGTTTGCCAACTAGTAAGGGGTCGGGACCTCGTCAAGCTCTCCGAGCTTTTAGTTCCGTACTCCTCCTTCTCAAAGGAAATAAAGCTGATTAATTGATTGATTGAGATTCAGAACAACCTGAACTCCTTGTGGAGAGTCACAGCTATGAACGCAACGTGACCGCTTGCACGACAGCCCTGTTCTCACGGGCTCTAGGATAGAACATCGACGACTAAATTCGTTCAGTTTTTGCTGGTATAGCGTCCAGTAAAGAGTGAGGAGGTTTTGAGTGGCACAAAAAAGAAAAGAGCGAGAACTTCTGCTTCAGCGCCTGCGGGCACAATGGGTGTGAGACGGGCATATGGGGTGAGAGAGGCTAAGGGGTTGGAAAAGCATTTCATAATTTTCTTTATTTGGCATAGCAGGACTGAATGAGTGCTGACGCTGGTCTTCCTGTCGAATGGCTGCTCTACAAACACTCGCTTCTTGTATTTAGTAGCCGTGGCATCCGCCGATGAGGGGGGAGTCACTTTAGTCAAGGGACGGTTGCGGATGCAGCATCCTGCAGGAAAAATCTGAAGGATACAACCTGTGAGCGACTTGACTCTCGAGGTCACAAGTCATCACTGGTTACTAAACATGATGTCAGTGGACCCACTGATTCACATTCAGCAAAAAATTCCTTTCCCGAGTACTAGATTTCTGCATTTGAAAGAGACCAGACATGTACTTAGAAATTAATTTCTAATAAAGCACAGAATGAGGCACACAAGCGTACGGAAGTGGAAGTAGTTAGTAACAAGCGATTTAACTTTGCTTTCTAGCTGCTCTATGGGCCGTTCTTACTTTCAGTTTTTTATGTACCTCTTCTTGTGTTATCAGTGTGTAGTAAATTCTTGCGTCAAAGCAGTTCCGTTCTTGTAATCTTATTGCAGCCACTTCCAAAGTAGCTGTGTTATGAAGTTCCATTCCTACTTGCTGGAGCTTTTTGGCACACTATGTATTCCATTCTGACTCTGCTTTTATTTACGTTGAATTGCGATAGGGTTTATGGGGTGACACAGCAAACCGTAGACTTGAGGGTTAAGGCGAAAAGGAAGACGACTTGCGTCCAATGCTTGTTTTTGCGAAAATATAACATGTCCAGCATTCTCGGACAAAAAGTTTGAAATTTGTGAAATTGTAAGATACTGTTATGTATTTATTCAAGGTAATGACCCATTCTTTGATATGTAAGTAAATCTTTCTTTTATAGTGTTTCCATCGATCGTATCGAAGTGTTAGTACTGCCTCAGAAATCAAATGGGGAACGCTTCTGATGATAGCGAAAAGGTTAATAACAAGAAAACTGAAGACTGCCGTCGGATGATGTGCTGATATATTGATTGTAGTGAAATCTAAGATTATGCGAAAAAATTGCATTAATAAGTGGTTTCCCATCCTAAAATGCTTTCGTCCAGAATTGCTGGGTATTAGTATTGCTCTTTGTGAAGAGGCTGACGACTGTCGGCGGCAAAATACGTAACATTTTTTTCCTCCGATAACTGGTCTCAAAGATGGACTAACGTTTTCCCGCAACCCGATTAGACTTGTGCCCTCAAGACTGCTTGAAAATAGCGCGGCGAGTACCGTTTAGAAGCGGCCATTGCTAGAGCTCAGGATCACGGAACCGCCTGACAAAAATTGCCTCTACATCACTGCTGATTACTTGCGCAAACGCCAAGCCGTTGCAATTTCTGTATATTCTTTAGGAGCAGTTAAGCTCACAAAAGTGTCCTGTTAAGTGGGCAAAGCCTCGTCATCATCACCAAGCGGTAATCTGTCTATGCTAGAAAACTTCACATCGCGATTAAGATCTCTTTGAGCGGAATGCAGATCCTTTACAAAATCGACTGCTAGTTGTGAACAGCGATTTCGGCTTGTGAATTGGCTCTTCTCCTGGTTAAGCTACTCAGTCGAGCTCTTCTTGTCTTCGTAGTTCTTGCAAGGTCGTTATGATTAGTTTTGACAGCAATAGTTGTTAGGTCGCAGATTGTCCTCTCGGTAAAAATTTCGCGAAAGTTAGAGGTAATAATTGCCGACAGCCTCATTAGAAAAGTATGGTTATGTTGTGCAATTTCAAGCACCACTGTGCCAAATTAGGCGGAAGCGGCCTTATGTACCCACGGATGAAACAAAGGGGCAGAAGCTTTGCCCTGGCTTTCGACTGGCTCGTGTTTCCCAGACCTAGGTCAACCGTAGGCGTTATCACAATGCACCAATAAAGTTTGCTGTCTGTCTTCCCTTGCGTGGTGCTCGTCTTATTCTTGGTGAAATGATCAGGAGATGGCGCCTTGACCCCACCATGTGTAGACGAAGACACTGTCTGTAAATTGGCTGCAGATGCTCTTGCGCCATAAAACCATCATCATCGTCGTTAAAATAAGCCAAAAAACACCAAGTAAGTAATTACAGTGCCAGGTGTGTGAAAGCTGACGTAGGTCATTTGAAGACTTTGCATGTGCCCAAGACATTATAACGTGTCGGTGACAACGTACACAAATTTATCACCTGAAATATTTTGTTATCCACACTGATAGAATTCTGTGTCGCAGCTTGCACCGCACAAATTTGATTTTGACATCAATTTCACACGGTACGGACTAGATGTGTGCAAATCTTTTATTTTTCTTAAATACACCGGAATGCCAGAAGGATTTATTGCTCTTAATATCCTGATCTAAGACTGTCGGTTTTTAAGTCGTGCCTTGGTGGCGAACACTGTAGCAATCCGATCATACCACTACTCTTTCAACATATGTATATTGGGACAGTTCTGAACGGAAAGTTTGTCCTTTCGCTGGCATCGAAATTCCTGCATGGACGAGATGCAAACCGCGAAAATCAAACCCGCGCACCTCGGCGGCAAAGTTGCAACCACGAAATATTACTATTCAGTGTTACAACGCGATGGCCATCAGCGCCAGCTGCAATACACATCGAGCATCTTCATGTTGTAATATGTTGCAAAATTTTATTTCCGAAATATGTCAGGAAACAGAAATTTGTTACTCGATTGATCCCTTCCGAAAGAAAGCCGCCTGAGTAAAAGGTACGTATAAAGGATGTTGTGGATGCAGCTCGAGAGATAACGAACGCCAATCCGGCGCAGCAGGCGATACGTTCCGCAAGAGGCAGCGGATACCGCTCTGCTAGTTGCCCCAGCGACCGCCTACAAAACAAAATAGATAAGAGCCTCCACGGCGAGGGCGAAAAAATTGCAGTTTTTCAGGCGGCGGGGAAGCGAGCGCACGCGAAGAGTGATGCCTCCTGCCACTACCCAATATACGCTCGTCGGCTTCAGCCCGGACCTCGACTGGAGGCCTCTGAGTTTCGTGAAGACCATTCCGGCGAACAGGGTGTGCAGTGCTTGCGGACTGGTGCGCAAGAGGACCGCGTTGCTGCCCTGCGTGCACGTGCTGTGCGACTCGTGCTACGAGCAGTGCGCCCAGGAAGAGATGCACGTCTGTCCGCTCGATGGCTACGAGTGGCACGACGAAGAGGACGTCGACTGGAGGGACTTTCCTCTAGATGAGTTGCAGAGACGAGAGGTTAGTCACGGAACTTACGCCCTTCTATTTATCTTGTACTATCGTTCCCCGTTTCTATTTGGCATGAAAAAAGTATCATAATGTTTGCAAAAGAAGTTGCAGTGCCACACGCAAGACAAGAAGTGGGCAGACGGAACCAGTCGCTCTGATTGCTTACCGAAAAGCTTACCGAAAGTTTCACTCCATTTTTGTACAGCGCAGTATTCCGGTGTGCCTTGGTAGCGCGTTCTTTCGTCTGTTATTTTCTTCTCCGGTGTGCTCCGCTTTGAATTCCCGAGAGTACTTGCCTTAACTCCCGATGTCCACGTCAAAATGTATCCATGCAATGAATAGAAACCAGCCCCCGACCGGAGAGTTTGCGGGATCATTCAAACGAGGCCACCGCGGAACGATTTATGTGTATCCTAACATTAACACGGCCCGCACCAAGACACCGTATGGAAATCTTTACCACGCAAAATGTGTTCCGTGATCTTTAATTCGGGATCGTCACTCCAGAAGTTAACCTTTGTTTTTCATTTTCACGCAAGCCAATCAAGTTATTTGCCTTATTTGCCAATTTCGCTTTCGTTTTATTCTTTCTGCAAGCTCTCCGTTTTTCGTTCACTGCGTTGCTCTTTTCTTTTCTTTGATGTTTGCGGGGAATACGTGTTGCGGACAAAAAATACTGCCACATCATGCAGTAAGCGAGCAGCGATAACCACTCGCAGTCGCGTGTGCTTTCGCTGTCCGATGACGACGGCACCAATGGTGACGGGGGTTATGGGTGCATGTGGGAAGAGCCGGGCAGAGGAGACTATTTGAAGCAGCAGCTTTCACCGCTTCGCCTAATCTCGCTGATTTCGCCGCTGTGTGCGGCGATGAGGCGGTGTTGAACTGGCTTTTCGACAGTGCCCGATACAGTTAAAAATGGCTGGTTAACTTGCATGGCGCTGTGGAAATGGTTGAATGAATGCTGCTCTCATTTGCTGATTATTTTGTACGCTGAATAGATAGGATATACTATGGAAGCCGTACTACAGAGCCGCAGAGATTACTCGGACGTCTCGAAGCTTTGAAGGAAAGGACACGTCATCATCATCATCATCAGCCTGAATACACCCACTGGAGGGCAAATGGCTCTCCCATGTCTCTCCGATTAACCCTGTCCTTTGCCAATGGCGGCCATAGTATCACCGCCAACTTATTAATCTCATTAGCCCACCTAACTGTTACGTTTGCCTTCTCTTGGAATCCACTCCGTTACCCTTAAGGTCCCTTAAGGTTATCTTGCCATCGCATCACATGCCCTGCCCAAGCCCGTTTCTTCCTCTTGATTTCAACTAGGATATGATTAACCCGCGTTTGTTCCTTCACCCACTCCGCCCTCTTCCGATATCTTAACGTCACGTCACAGGGACAGGTATTTCTGCAATATTTAAGGCACTGTAAGGTATGGACCGAGTTTCGCCGAACACGCTCGCAATCTTTCTGGTTCTGCGAGTTTGTGAGTGATCAAAAGTGTGTGAAAAAAAAGTATTTAGCAGTTAAAGGTGATCATTGTGCGTAATATTTTTCCTTACATCGCGCTAAAAGACAAAAATAAAAGCTATGGTTATGAGCCTTCTTATCCGCGAAGGTCCGAGAGGTACCCAAGCAGCGCAGGTAATTGACCCAATATTAGAAATGTATTGAAAAAGGGTTCGGTCCTACAGTAAACCAGAACGAAACCATCCATTTCCAATATTGCCCTTACAAAAATTTTTAGTAACATTCTTTAGAAAGTCTTTCGACAATTGTTAATAGAACCTATCAACATTGAATAGAAAGTCTTTTAAACGCCTTTGTACATTGTAGTAACAACCTATCAACCGTCTTCCGACAATTGGCCACCGATATCCAAAAGACTCAAGTACATAGAAAGTCTTTATACTTCCTATCATCCCCTTATCGAGTTTGTATACACTTCCTACTGACCCCTTACCGACAATGTCTACCAACACCCTATTAACGGTCTTCCGACAATTGGCCACCGTTATCCAAAAGACTCAAGTACATAGAAAGTCTTTATACTTCCTATCATCCCCTTATCGAGTTTGTATACACTTCCTACTGACCCCTTACCGACAATGTCTACCAACACCCTATTGACGGTCTTCCGACAATTGGCCACCGTTATCCAAAAGACTGAAGTACATAGAAAGTCTTTACACTTCTTATCAACCACATACCGACAATGTCTACCAACGCCCTATCAACGGTCTTCCGACAATTGGCCACCGTTATTCAAAAGACTCAAGTACGAAGAAAGTATAATTCCTACATCAACTTTTGGAAAAGTGTATGTTAACTACACAGTACAACACTTTTACCAACATAGTTTTATCACTTCAAAATCATTTTGTGAACACTATCCTGGAGTGCTTAAAGAATAATAGAAGCAAAATGCAAATTATTACATTTATTGTGCACAAGTGTACATACGCGCTACAACACATGCATGATGCATCAAAATATTTTATGGAGAACAATAGAGGAACAGAATATTGCCTTCGGCACGCTTCCCCTCAGTTCCCTCTGAGTAACAATGACTGACACACAGCAATTGAAAAACATAACAGGTTTTAATTCACGATGTTTCGGCTGGAGGACCAGCCTTTTTCGAGTATAGTATAGCATTCGAAACAAAAGCTGTGCGCTTCAAATGCTGTAGTACACTTGAAAACGACTGGCCCTCCAACCAAAACATCGTCAATTAAATCCCGTTAGGTTTTTCTTACATATATACGAGGTGTTTCAGGGAAGACTAAGTAATTTTCAAAAAACAGGTATTTTGAGATGAATATATGGCTTTTTCAGCATAGTATTACCAGTGTTGGCAGGCACCAGAAAACTTGTGAAGAGTCTTACGTAATAAGCTGGTTAGCTAATTTTTATTAATGAACCTTTTCACTATCAGAAACTTTGTTAAAACATTAAGTTGGGCTAGTTGGTAACGGCTTGAAGGAATCATACTCTTAGCGGTAAGAACACACACAACACCAAGACACACACACACAGGACACCCGCTAGACTTCAACTATCTTTACTGGACACTTGTACGACATAAATATGTATCACTGAGCACACGCAGGTGCCTCGTCATCGGCATCAGGTCTAACTACGCCCTCCCCTCTCCTCCAAGGCATACGGTTGCGCCGATAAACAATCCCTTTTTCTGCCAATGCCAGGGAGGGAGTGCTTACACACGTCACCCGCCTCTTGAATACGAAAGGCCTGGGAGCCGAGAAAAAAGAAAGAAAAATTATCGAAGTCTTTCGTATTCAAGAGGCGGGTGACATGTGTAAGCACTCCCTCCCTGGTGTTGGCAGAAAAAGAGATTGTTTATCGGCGCAACCGTATGCCTTGCAGGAGAGGGCAGGGCATAGTTAGACCTGTTGCGGATGACGAGGCACCTGCGTGTGCTCAGTGATACATATTTATGTTGTACAAGTGTCCAGTAAAGATAGTTAAGTCTAGCGGGTGTCCTGTGTGTGTGTGTGTGTCTTGGTGTTGTGTGTGTTTCTTACTGCTAAGAATATGATTCCTTCACTATCAGAGTTAGGCGTCTAGTTGCCATTAGAGGTTTGTAGCAGTTACATGCACTGGAGGGGTTTCTTTCCCTGTGTGCTTTCAAAAGCGCATGTATTTTCGCACGATGCAGCCAAATTTTGTCGAGCCACAGCAGCGAAAGTAATCATGTTTTGTACATTCCAGAAACTGATATGGCTACTACGAACAACTGGCTAAAAGTCTCTAACTGCAACCAGTTGCAAACCTGTGTTAGTTAAAAAGTTAATTATCAGAAATTAGTTAACCAGCTTACTAAATACACCTCACCGGCTTTCTGGTGTCTGCTAACACTGGTAATATTATGCAGCAAAAGCCATATTTTTGAAAACTACTTATTCTTCCCTGAAACACCTGGTGCATATAAATACTGCTCACTTTCCTGTACAACACAGAAACGAAATAATTTCTTCTGTAACATGAAAGTTCCATGAGCCACATAACAAACCCGTGGAAAAAAACTGCATGCATACACACACATCTCTCCAAAACAGCTAAAAAATCCCACACAGTGAAACAATGCTTACACTGTCTTAAGACCAACATTAAAGGCTGCAAACACTAGCGAATTAAAAGTCAAACAAATGCCAAACATATGCTAAATGTCCCCATGGATGTAGATATTAAGCTATGAGCTGATTTTAATAAAAATGCATCAGCACAGAAATGCTTAAGAGACTTTGTTGGTGCACTATCCTGACACTTGTCCTCAATATCAGGCAGCCTGCTTGTTGTTCATCATCATCATCAGCCTGACTATGCCCACTGCAGGGCAAAAGCCTCTCCCATGCCTCTCCAATTAACCCTGTCGTTACTTGTCTGCATCACCAGTGGAAGAGGTAGCGTCCTAGTGATGAGACGTGTGCACGAACAGGTAGCCTTCTCCATGGCAGAATGCAGCAGCAAGAGAACTGCACAAGAAAACATTCAAAGTATACAGTTATAGTAACTTCTAATAGAATCAAACACGGAGCAGCAACAATCAGTTAAATGTGCACTAAAATGCAGCACTCCGAGTGAGTTTGATAAAGCTGCTGAGTAATAGCATAAGCAGCAGTCACAAGACTAGAACTAAATGTAATGCGTCCTTGAACAAGAAAAAGCTATAACATGCTGTTGTGTTCAATTCTGCCCCCACATTCGAAGACTGAATGATATTCACAGGAACTGACATTAACGTGTTACACCTAATTAGGCAGGCTCGAGACAAGGCGGTAGGTGACTATAGGTTCTAGGAACAGTAGGGAAGAGTTATTAGTAGAGTTCGCAGATAGAAATAGTTTACGGATTATGAATACCTTCTTCCGCAAACGAGCAAACAGGAAGTGGACGTGGAAGAGCCCCAATGGTGAGACTAAACATGAAATAGACTTCATACTGTGTGCACACCCTGGCATCGTAGAGGATGTGGAGGTCCTCGGTAAGGTCCGTTGTAGCGACCACAGAATGGTAAGGTCTCGTGTTAGCTTAGATTTGAAGAGGGAACGGAGGAAACTGGTGAAGCGAAAGGCTATTAACGAGTTAGCATTAAGAGGGAAGGTAGAGGAATTCAGACTGTCGCTGCAAAACAGATTTTCCGCTTTAACTGAAGAAGATGACCGCAGTGTTGAAACAATGAATGATAATCTTACAGCTATCGTTACAGAGTGCGCCGCAGAAGTAGGTGGTAGGATGGTTCGACAGGATACCAGCAAGCTATCTCAGGAGACTAAAGATCTGATTAAGAAACGCCAAAGCATGAGGACTTCTAACTCCACAGACAGGATAGAACTAGCAGATCTATCGAAGTTAATAAATAAGCGCAAGGTAGCCGACATAAGAAAGTTTAACGTGGAGAAAATCGAGCATGCTCTAAGGAACGGAGGTAGCCTAAAATCAGTGAGGAGAAAACTGGGCATAGGTACAAACCAGATGTATGCGCTAAAAGACAAACAGGGCAATGTCATCAGCAATATGGATAAGATAGTTGAATTAGCCGAAGAATTCTACACAAATCTATACAGTAGCGAATGTAATCATCAAGTTACTGAGGGAGGCAGTCGAGCACAGCAATGGGACATCCTGCCAGTAACGAAGGAGGAAGTAAAGAAAGCCTTAGGAGCAATGCAAAGAGGGAAAGCAGCTGGTGAGGATCAGGTAACAGCAGATTTGTTGAAGTATGGAGGAGAGATTGTGCTACAAAAACTAGCCACCCTGTATACGCAGTGCCTTGTGACCTCGAGAGTACCAGAAGCTTGGAAGAACGCTAACATTATCTTAATTCATAAGAAAGGAGACGTCAAGGACTTGAAGAATTACAGACCAATCAGCTTATTGTCCGTTGCCTACAAGGTATTTACTAAGGTAATCGCTAATAGAGTCAGGAAAACCTTGGACTTTAGTCAACCAAATGATCAGGCAGGCTTTCGTAAAGGATACTCGACAATAGACCACATTCACACTACCAATCAGGTGATAGAAAAATGCGCGGAATATAACCAACCCCTATATATAGCCTTCATTGATTACGAGAAAGCATTTGACTCAGTGGAAACCTCAGCTGTCATGCAGGCATTGCGGAATCAGGGTGTGGAAGAGTGTTATGTGAAAATATTGGAAGATATTTATAACGATTGCACAGCTACTATAGTTCTCCATAAAGTCAGCAATAAAATTTCAATACGGAAAGGTGTCAGGCAGGGAGACATGATCTCGCCAATGCTCTTCAATGCCTGCTTACAGGAGGTATTCCGGGGACTGGAATGGGAACAGTTAGGGATAAGAGTTAATGGAGAATACCTGAGTAATTTGCGATTCGCTGATGACATTGCCTTGCTAAGCCACTCAGGACAAGAACTGCAAAGCATGATCAACCAGTTAGACAGGCAGAGCAGAACGGTGGGGCTAAGAATTAACATGCAGAAAACCAAAGTAATGTTCAACAGCCTAGCAAGGGAACAGCAGTTCGCAATTGGTAGCGAGGTGCTGGAAGTAGTAAGAGAATATGTCTACTTAGGGCAGGTAGTGACCGCAGATCCGGATCATGAGAGGGAAATAACTAGAAGAATAAGAATGGGGTGGAGCGCATATAGCAGATTCTCTCAGATCATGATTGGTAGCTTACCAATATCCCTGAAGAGAAAAGTATACAACAGCTGTATCCTACCGGTACTCACCTATGGGGCAGAAACGTGAAGGCTAACAAAGAGGGTTCAGCTTAAGTTAAGAACAACGCAGCGAGCTATGGCAAGGAAAATGATAGGTGTAACGTTAAGAGATCGGAAGAGGGCGGAGTGGGTGAGGGAACAAACGCGGGTTAATGACATCTTAGTTGAAATCAAGAAGAAGAAATGGGCTTGGGCAGGGCATGTAATGTGAAGGCAAGATAACCGCTGGTCCTTAAGGGTAACGGAGTGGATTCCAAGAGAAAGCAAACGCAGCAGGGGACGGCAGAAAGTTAGGTGGTCGGATGAGATTAAGAAGTTTGCGGGGATACAGTGGCGGCAAGTGACAAAGGACAGGGTTAATTGGAGAGACATGGGAGAGGCCTTTGCCCTGCAGTGGGTGTAGTCAGGCTGATGATGATGATGACCAAATTAGGATACCACGAAGAGATATTTAGCCATTCCAGTCATATGAAGATAACATGCAGGCCATAAAATATAAAAATTATTTTGTGTTTCTGATTTGTCTGCACAAAAATTCAGGCAGCTTTTGTTTTCAAAAGTGATGGCACAAAGACATTGCAATATAATGCACATGTTGCTGTAGATAATGTATCATTTGGAGCTATACCAGGTGTTAGGGGAAAATGTATGAACAAAGAGTACAAAGGTGAGCAAGTTCGTCAGGGCAAGAGTGGCACACTCTAAAGCAAATGAATCAAAATATTAAGGCACACACTGCGTCAGATACAATACTTGTAAGTAAAGCTGCATAGAACTACAAGCGATAAAAGCCTCAGAAACGTGCCCCTAAGAGAGCAGCTGGACTGGTAGTTTTTTATTTGTCCCGCAGCACATCCCTCTAGTGCTGAGGCCTGCTCATATCTGTTTAAGTTAAGAATACAAGGGAAACAAGCAAACAAGTGTTCCAAAGAAGATAAAAATGTGCACTTAGGTTGTTCTTTACGAAATTACCTGTCACTAATTGCAGCAATAAATACCTCGAGAAAGAAAATAAGTTATTTACACAGCTTATTACAAACCTTGATGGCACGGGAGAAAGGCAACATCAAATGCATCGGTTCAAGTAAAGCCAGGGGTCTTGTTAAGGTCACAGCAATATTTGTTGACTTAGGCTCGGCTAGTGTAATGCAATCAGTAACTGAACGTCGGCATGAATAAAAAAAACAATGCACCAATACTCAATTCCAAATGCATTTCAACTGTACAGTGCAGTCAGTTGTGACAAAGGGAGTGTGAAAGAAAACCTCAGCAATGCTCATGACATCGAATAAGCACCTTGCTTCTGTACAGCTAAAATATAAGCTTTGCAGGGTTTCATGTAATGCAAGGATAACCTGGTAAGGTATCAATTATTGATGCTAGCAACAAATATGCTTCTAAAGCAGAGTGCTCCACTTGAACGCCAATATTCAATTATGCATTGCCCGTTAGGCCATGCCTATCACATCACTGGTTCACTTCAAACATGCCATACCTTGTAAGAGGTAGGTACTGCTGAAGTAAACCTATAAAATTTATTTGCTGCTTTTAGACTGCTGTATAAAGGTCATGAAGCAGATAATTGTTTTAATTTGGTCTATACAGTGGTCAAGATTTCCAAGCACGAGAGGCATGAGGGAAAAAACTAGAAAGCATTTCACACTATAACACAATGCACTTGACTAGGGGAGTGCTTTCATGACGCCCGCAATATCTTTTCCCTTTCTCTTGGTCCTCTTTTAAAAGAAAAAAAAAACGTAAGAGAGAGGGAGCCTGGACCAGAAGATTTTTGGCAGGCTAAAAAAGACAAGGAAAATATACCCACTTGTCTACCTATCCTTTTACAAGTGGCACATGCTTGATATCCAGTGTCAATGGCTGATAGGCTGAACCAGCAGGTTTTGATGTCATTTGCCTCTGGTTGAGGTAGCATTGGCTCGATGACAGATGAAAGCTGGTGCAAAAGTAGCGTGATGATACCGGTGGAGCAGCTGTACAGGGCTTGACTGCGGGTGCATTTGAAGAAAGGCTGCATTAGAGCCATGCTTTCATAAACATCACAGAAGCCACATCCCATTAAAACCTCTAGCTGTTCAGTCCAATGTGTTCATGAGTGGAGGCTAATTATTAATTACCTATGCCTCCAATAGTTAGCAAAAAAATTGTTTACAAAGCTTCTCATACTTTTCTTAAAGCTATTATTCGCGAATCACGTTATACTTTTATCGCTTCAGACTGAAAATGGGGGAATGACATAAATGTAGTGAACGTAAAAAAATAAAATGACAACAAACCTTCCATTGTGCGATTACCTCAGCTGCACTGCAATGGAATGGTTCTGCTATTTTTAATCGTCGTTTCGTTGACCAGAACTATCAAGAAACACAGCACTTGATGTGACTGCGACGTAGAACGGGCAATGCTCCTTATCCAGTAAACACTCAGTCAGCAGAATCAAAAGACGCACGCCGCTACAAGCACTTTTCGTTCTTATGGTCTCCTTTTCACGCGCTGCTCCTGTTCAGTCGGAATAACGAATCAAGCAGCACCCCATAGTTCTCGGCGTGCAACCAAATTCTATCACATAACTCCTGCGCCGAGGAGCTGACGCAAACAGCGTGAGGCGGCGGGTTAAAAGTTGCATAGTTGGCAAGCGAGCGTGTCAGAACACCTTCTCTCTGCAAACGATCGCGTGGTGCCCGCATTTTGCACCTCACTGCGAACAAGACGTGAAGACCAACCCAAATGCATTCGCAGCCCTCAATCATACCCCCGACACATCGCAGAAGTCATTTTCCAGTTCTGTACTTACATTTGTCAACGTTCACGGCAAGCCGTTTCTTCTATCGGGCATCGGGCGTCGGCCGCTCTCGGCGTGGTTGCGTGCAGTACGTCAGAGCAGTTTTTGAGCACTGCGTGCGCGTAAGAACGTCTTCCGCAGCACTGGAGCCATCTGTCACCTTCCGAGTTCAGTCACACTACCACAACACTAACGAGGCCGCACATTTAACACAAACAAACTGAAGAAACGCACCCACATCACAACCGTCGCACCCCGCCAACAAAGAGTCGTTTCAGCGTCCTAAAAAAGATAGTGTAGCGCGCGGCCAACATGAGACTCGCAATCCGCCGCCAGCGAACGAAAAGGTGGCGCTAATGTCGCCTAACTTTACACGCGTTAAAAAAAGAATTGATAAAGCCCTTTTTGCCACAAACTTGTTGCATTAAACGACAAAATATTTTGTTTCAATTACAAAGTCAGCAAATTGGAATGATTGCGGTGAAAAAATGCGACTACTCACAAGCATCTGTTTCTGGCGGCGCTGCGAACGAAAGCTTGGAAAACCGGGCAGCATGCCGGGCAGCTACAGGCGACGCATCTGGGGCCAGGAAAGCCGCAGCCGCTGCACGGCTGCACTGTCTGCCTAGTTCTAAGGCTATAACTCAGCTCCCCGTAACTGCGTCGCAGAATAAGGAATGATGATGATGTTGCCAAACGCTACTGGTTTCGGTTTTTATTTTCGCATATTGTGTGGCTTAGCGTACTCTACACAGCTTGGCTCATGCGATTTAGTGTACGTGTGTGTACCTAGGGAACACGAGCGTTCGCACGCCGCTCTAGCGTGACGCGCGAAACTTTCAAGGCTGCGCTGCAGCATCGCCTCTGTTTTGTGTGTGTTTATATCACGTCATTGGACACCTTGCACGCTCTTTGCTCGAGCGAGCCCCGCCGACAGCCGCGCTACCGTAGTCTTTTTTGTGTGCTTCCTTGATTGCTTTTTGCCTCTGCCTTATGCGGTCCTCGGCTCGGCCTCACGTCCGCTGATGGCAGTAAGAAAAGGCGAAGACTGAACACATGCTTTCGCGCGTCTACTCCGTATGACTACGTTAAAACCCAACACTTTATTCCAGGATTCCTTAGTCATTGCATTACGGGAAGATAGAAAATACAGCTGTCACCACGTTTTCCCTCGCCACAGCTTCGTACCGTGTTTGCGTTGAAGGAGATGCAAGTGAAGATGCGGAAGAGGCACTGCGCCTGTGTTTTAGCGGTGCTCAAAGTGGGGGCTGCTCTCACCCTAGCTTTTTCCATACTGGAAGCTCCTCTGTGGCTCAGTACTACCGAAAAATGTAACAAGTCAAGAATGAGGGCTTATAGTGCTCCAATTGCCGTGCACCTTCCTCATGCAAAGCCCTTGTTACCGCAGTTGAGTACAGCGGGCCGCTGTTACCTGTTTTGTTTCTCTATACTTCTCTTTATAGTATCGGCCGCCGAACATGAATAAAAATTAATATTGCCTTGCCTGAAATTTCGCATGTACAGTCGCTGAGGAACGAAGCAACTTGAGTTCTCGAAGCTGTAAGCCTGCACACGTTACACAGAATTTACTCAGAGCGCGAAGCGGTGCGGCCCTTTTCGCGCGGGGTTTTTCAGTCCCGTGCGATCAGCCATTGCTGGTCGCTCGAGGAGGAGGGTAGTGCGAGGGTTTAAATTGGGCGCTCCCACGTGGAGTGGCATAGTGTACCGGGCACTTTTGCATGGCGGGCAGTGTGCAGGGAAAGTGTGCTTGCGGTGCAGGTTCAGGAAGCTGGTGATATAATTTGGGCGCCATTTGGGCTAGCGAGAACGTGTCATTCAATGAGTGTGGAAACACATCGGTGCAATGCTAAACTTGAATTTTTTTGTAGCTCGCAACAATAATCCCTCTGAAACCTCAGAGCGAAACGCTCTTAATGCTAGTGTGTTTTAGCACCGTCGTACGGTACATCACTGTTCAACTGCACGTTAAAATATGACCTATAAAGAATTACAACAATATCAACACCAACGTGTTTCGAATTGGCAGAGTTGTTGTACAGCTCTGCTGAAATTCTTTGTTAGTTCTGAAATGTTAAATCTGTTTAATGACTGCCTGAGTACAGAATTTAAGGACGAATACGCAGCAGAAAGCATTGTTTTCGTGTGGAATGAGCCATCAGCGAAACTGATTCGCTGTAACGAAGTCATCATTGCGCTTATGTAACACAATATGTCACTAGCTCCTATTTTTTCTTAAAGTTCTTTTAATTTCCTTGAAGTGCAAGGCAATAATACTAGAGTATTCTATGAGTTCATTCACTTTGTACCAAAATTATTTCGTTTGCTGGTAACTTTTTTCGTAGACTTTATACAATCAAAAATTGTCACTAAATGTCTTCAATTCAAGGCACGTTTCTGAATTTCGAGATAAATGTTCTGTTATGAACTTTGCCCTTTTCCCCGCACTCGAAAATGCGAAAGCAGTAAATCTAGTATTGAGAAAATTTAACTGAAATTTCTAAAAATCCACAGCGTGCTCGGCTATGGGAATGTGATTGCAAATTTTTGTTTCGTCTTCAAGGTTAGTTAAGTTGCCGGTTTGAAGTTGTCGGCTACAGTACTTGATTATTTTTGGCTTTTATTTGTTTATTCGCATCACCAAAATGCTTTCTCGGTTCGTAGTATATTTCTATTGACAGCAGTATATAAGCAGTAAGAAAATTGTATGAACTTTCTATCAACAAATGTTGATAAAATATGCCCTAAGAAAATGTGACTGCAAATGTTTGTTTCGTGTTCAAGGTTGCTTTAGTTGCATTGACATGTTAGGCTAGAGTACTTAATTAATTTAGGCATTTATTCTCATTATAAAACGTTCTCTCGGTGTCTATAGTATGTTTCTACTGACAGCAGTACATAGAAAGCAGTAAGGAAATTGTATGAACTTCCTATCAACGAATGTTAATAGAATATGCTTGGCTAAGGGAATGTGAGTGTAATGTTTGTTTCGTGTTCAAGGTTGTTTTCATAGCTTTGAAGTGTTCGCCTACAGTACATGATTTGAGGCATCTATTCGCATGACCAAAAATGTTTTGTCACTTTCTAGAGTATTTCTGCTCACAGCAGTCCGTAAAGAACATAAAGTATTAAAATGGAATATATCTTCTGTTTTAAAACGTTTTCCCATATCCTGATTACATTCCAAACGCATTTGCTGCGAATAATGTTGGTCGCTTTTCGATATAGTGAAATTGTTGACTAGCTGCAACAGATTCCACCATGCAATCAGGTAAGATGTCGTCACGATTATGCGAACAAGATAGCGTTAATCACCTCGAACACTATGCAGTTTGTTCATTTACTTCTCTCAACGTGTCAAACTGCACCCAGCTTTTCTAGTAACTTTCTATTGACAGGAGTAAATACAAAGAAGTAACAGTCTACCAACATTGTATTGACAAAGGTACATAGAATGTAAAAATTATTTTCTAGTAACTTTCTATTGACAGGAGTACATACAAAGAAGTAACTTCTATCAACGTTGTATGAACAATTGTTGATAGAATGTAAAAGTTACTACAAGGTTACTAGAGTCAATAGAATGTTAATACAAATTCTAAAGAAAGTTGATATCCACTTTTGTAAGGGTGGGCCGATTGATTATGCTGTTGGGTATAGTATTATGCTGTGCCTCAATTGACAGCCACAGCCCGCTACTCTGAACGTTTGTAATGCTAGATGAGGTAAAAGAAACCATGGACAACAAGCCCTGTCAGTCAGGTGCGCTGACGAATAGAGGGTAAAAAAGGCCCCATTTCTGCTTTTTCGCGACGAAAAGACCCCTCTGTTTTCATCTTTCTGCTGTAGTGGTCCACCGCAATGCGGTACTGTATGCAGTAGAGTGCACCTTTTTCGTAAGAAATCAAAGCGACTGGGGTAAGCGTGTTGCCGCTATTGTCGGAAGCACGTTTTTGAATCATATCACAGTTGTCTTTCAAGAGGAACTGCCATTGCAGCTGAATTATTTCTCTAACAGTGGGAATGGTTTCGGTCCCAATCGAAGGCACATAAACAAAACGGATTAAGCCAGGATATTTTTGCCCTACGGGTTGACAACACACATCTGTCGCAGGGTTGCTCAAATAGTTTGAATTCATTAATGCTTCAAAAGATGTAAATCTTTTCTTTTCCCTTTTCGTGTATCGTATCCCGTGATCAACACATAATACATTTAGGAGGTAATGTGATTGTCGAAGTTTACTTCTCAGAACCCTACCATAGAAACCCTTTGTTTTCTACTCGTCATAATGAATTGACGTCTGGTGATCAAGTGCGGTTGTAGGTTTACATGAAATAAAAGGCAATCAGGCATTCCGTCATGCGGTAGGAATCTTGTCGTTGCGTTTCTCTGACTGATGTTCCAAGAGGCGTAGGTGTTTTCTTAAGCTGTCTTCTTGGTCTACCACCTTTTCAACACTTTCTACCCGGCTTACCTGGACAGCACGGTATCTCATGATCCTACCTGTGCGACCATATATACAGCGCGCACATACAAGGCTGGGCCCATGCTATGAATTGGCGAACACCTAATTTCCTGTATCATATCTATGCCAGATTTACTAATCCTTCCAATTCCACCTCAAGAACAATATTCCTCCTCGCGCATATGTACCCACTATTAAACTATTTGCTCAATACCTGCTCTGTGTAGAATGTAGGCTTCAAATTGCATCGGTACTCTCCTGATGTTGAGGTCTTTTTGAGCCTGCATTTCTATCCAGGTTAAGCGGCGGGCTCCCACAGAAGAATAGGCTTTATCTTCGCGATAAGCTTCGTTTCTTACCTGTAACTTTTTGTTTCCTGCCGAGAGCAGGCGGACCACATGGATATCCTGTACTAGGACTCACGCTGCTGTGTATGCACGGTGCGCAATGTGTCATCATCAAACTAGTCTGTGCTTATAAATACGTGGGTGATATTGTTACGCAGGTCGATGTTCTATTGTAATTCAGGTCCCTCTGTGGACAGACGGACGAAATTACCGCAGGTTAATCGTTGCTGCCCGTTGCATTGGAGTACTGCAGGAAATGCGGCGAGGCATTTGCATGTGCAGTAAGGTAGATTTTAATGGCGCTAATTCTCCGCGGGCTCCCATGGAGGCGAGTGTATTATTGGAGGAAATCGTCCTAGTCCAAAATTCTTTTCTCTTCTTATTCGAAGCTCACAAAGATATCGTAAAAAGCCAAGCCTTCTCTGAACGCTGCCATATATGCAGCATGCGCGCAAATAGAAATAGATGGTGTCTACTGTTGTTCGCTACTGCTATTTACTGCTATGTACGTCAGTCGCCAGGCAGAAGGAGCTAAATCAGAGCGCATAGGGAGGACTAAAATCGTGATATAGGGGACAGGAGTGTGTAAATATAAAACTATAATTTAGTTCATGAATTACGCTACTAGGAGTCGGTGTGAGTGGACGCGTAGAAGTGAAAGCGCAACCGTGTCTTTGCCATTCCTGTGTTGCAGCTATAAAATTGTAGATTTTGAAGAGCAAAGCTGCAAGATCCTGCTGCCCCTGGGCCCAACCAAAAGCTGACGTGAAATAACAAATGAAGAAATCAATAGTTGGAGACGTGATAGTGATTTCAACGAAAATACTCTTGTTCGCCTTGCAGGTCAAGTGCTGGAATGCAGAACAAGGTTGCCAGCATGTGACAACTGCTTCCATGATCGCCCACCATTTCCAGCGGGAATGTGTGCACCATTGTATTCGCTGCCCGAAGTGTTCGAACAGCGTCCTCTGCAGCGAAGTGTGCGTGCACCTCAGATCGGGAACTTGTGGCTCGTTGACTGACGCCTCTTTGGAATCCCAAAGAAAGTGCGACCACGAGGATGGAAATGCGTTCTTTGCTACTTTCAGCCAAGCATTGCAAAAGGAGGCGGATGAAATGAAGGGCTATCTCGAAAGAATCACTGCTGATAATAGCACGCACGATGACAGGTTTAATGAAATTTCTCATGATATCAACGCATTCAAAGAAGCCTTAAGACAAGAAATCCTAGCGTCGAACGCGGAAATTAAAGAATATCTGACGACACGCAGCGACACCGTGAACAATATTTCCGCAGGGGTAAACCGACTAGAGAGAGCACTGACAGATCAGTTAGGTAATATGACAACGGAAACTGCAGGAATTATTTCTCAAATCACAGCTGCCCTGGAGCAAGCCACAACAGAAGGGAGGGAGAATGGTCAGAAGACGTTGGAGCGCATCACCAAAGTGCATATACTGGCTCAGCTGCAAGCAACGCGGTGTGAGTTTTTTGTACAGGGTGTGAAACCCCTCGAAGAGAAAGCGCTGAAGGAAGGCTTTGCTAGCTATTACAACGAGAGAGTGTACCTGGGTGGTTATTGCATGTCACCAGGCCTAGAATTCTGGAAAATTGACGACTCGGTTACTGTGCATATTTTATTACAGCTGCACGAAGGCGACCTGGACGACGTTGTTCTGTGGCCATTCGAACAAAGGATCAAGCTGAGCGTCGTGCACCCGAAGCGAGGCGCCGAACGGGAGGTCGAGGATAAAACAACACGTTCTCTGACGTATTACAAAAAGCCGGAGACTTCAAGCAACCTTGGTGTTTGTCTCCTGAAGACGTCGTTCGTCTTAGCGGATCTCCTGAATGACGGCTTTGTTGAGGACGACAAGCTTCGAGTCAAGTGGGAGCTCCTGCCTTGAGTTTCTCTTCTAAAGACACAGGAAGAAGGAAGTGGCGCATGTGCATGGTAGTAATAACTTTTCTTCGTGAGAATTTCTTGAGAATTGAAATTTGAAGGAAGCCTCGTGGGCAATGCAATGTTTTACCTTTTTTGTTCGAAATAAATTCGAAGTTTAACTGCAATTTACAAAGGTTTGGATTCGACGGCATTGCTGTTTTGCCCTACCAAACACTACTTTTAACATCTTATAATTTCCCTTGCCACGCTCGCAAATTTTGTTTGGAAATGCAAGCTTTCACATCTGCTCATACCCAGCTTCACATCGATAGCTGAATATGGCATATTTCCGGGAACAAAAAAGCCTCCGTGTTCGTAATATTTTCCACAAGAATAATGCAACGCTCATGTTAGAATAACCCCCACCCCCCACACACACACAATAACCCCGAATTCCCTCAAAAGCTTCACAACATTCTGAACGAACTTACAACAAAAGACCCTAATGCACACGTGCTCCTTTTTAGAGATTTTAACTATCCTGACATAGATTAGAATAATCCTTATCAGCCTGTTTTTAGACAGCATGAATAACAGGCGTTTGCGGATGTGTGCTTAAATTTTAATCTTACTCAATTAGTAACCCAGCGTGCACGCATCGCCGGAAATACCGCTAACATTATTGACCTTATACTATCTAGCGACCCCGAATGCCTCAACTCCATTACTTATCTCCGGGAAATTAGTGATCACAAAGTCATCCACACGTCTTTTACCTTCACTCCAACACTAAAAGAAACTTCCAGAAAAACAATCACCCTTTATGACAAAGGTAACTATGAGGCTGTAAACAGGGCGTTGGAAGCTTACTTCCCAACTTTTCAGCGCTCTTTCCAGGAAGAAACGATCCACGAAAATTGGTCAATGTTTATTCATAAAATGAACGAACTTACTAACAAATATATTCCCAAATGCAGCTTCCGCGCAATCAAACAGAAACCATGGATTACCAAGGCTCTAGGAAGATTGGAAAACAAAAAGAAAGCTTTGTTTCGCAGTGCCTAACAGACTGGAAATGACTGCGCATGGGAAAAATATTACACTGCCGAAAAGACATACCTGGTCGCAGTAAATAATGCTAAACGCTCATTTTATCATACTGACCTACCCAACATACTTAAGGGTAATCCGACTAAATTCTGGCAGCTTTTAAACCCGCCATCTATACGCACTACTACCCTCACTGATGATTTCGGGCGTGCTGTTTCCGACGTCGAGTGTGCTAACATATTTAATTCTGCTTTCGCATCTGTATTCACTCATGAACAGGAACCGCCCCCTCTCATGACAGCAAATGACTAAAGAAGTTTAATGCAAGCCGTTACTTTCTCTGAAGCCGGGATATCATGTCTTATAGATAAACTAAAACTGACATCATCTGCCGGCTTTGACGAAATCAACACCAAGGTACTAAAAAACGTTAACCACACGTCTGCCAAATTTTTATGCCTGCTGTTCTCACAGTCTCTTTCTACAGGTGTCATACCCCATGACTGGTAAGTGAGGAAGGTCGTTCCGGTCGACAAGTCGGGTAACAAAGATT